>NW_011494787.1:5004941-5016159 GCF_000754665.1 Bison bison bison
ATGAAAGTGAAAAGGGAAAGTGAAGTCACCTCAGTCATGTCCGACTCTTCGCAACCCCATGGACTGCAGCCCACCAGGCTCCTCTGTCTGTGGGATTTTCCAGGCAAGAGTACTGGAGTGGGTTGCCATTTCCTTCTCTGGATAAGAACATGGCACTGTGTTAATTCACTAAGTTTGGGGGGTAGTTTTGTTCTATAGCCTTAAGAATGGGAACAAGCTTGGGCTTTTCTAAAAGAAAATTATCTGTGCCAAGTTTTAGTTGCAGCATGTGGGATCTTTGATCTTTGATGCAGCGTGCAAACTCTCGTGAGATCTAGTTCCCTGACCAGAGCCCCCTGCATTGGGAGTGTAGAGTCTTAGCCACTGGACCACTAGGTAAGTTCCTTGGACTTCTGAAGTGCCTCTTCTACTAGGGATAGCTCGTTTTCTATCCACATCGTCAATTTAGGATGGATCACCATAAGCAACCTTGACGAACTGACACCATCAGAGAGAGGGAGAGGGAGAGGATGAAGTGAAAGGCTGGAGTCCAGGCTTGAGGCTTTGGTGGCAGAGCCACCAAAAAAACCCAGAAACTTTTAAACAGAGGTTTAAAAATATTTTCTCTTTAGTCTGGGAAAAGTGGGAAAAACTGTGCATACAGTGCCGCTTTATATAACGGCTATGTTATAGGGATCTCATTTGGTCAGGTGGGATTCCTTGGGAGAGAATTACAGCACCAGATTACAGGCTGAAGGCCCCATCTGACCCACATTCTAATTTTTTAAAAGAGTGATTATAGCTCTGGAGGCAGGGGTGAGGTCTCATGGTCTCTACCAGGAAGCACTTTTCTTAGCCGTGGGGGATATTACATTGTAGCTAATTACATGCTGCCTGCTAAGATTTTCTAATTACTTCACTTACATTAGTCTTGCTTTCTTAAGGAGCCTGTGAGTTTTTGGAAAGCATCTTGAGGACAGGGCAGAGCCCTCGTCAGCATCAGCCGCCCAAGAGATCTTGGAGAGCAGAGGTAGATGGTCGATCATGAGTCACCGGAAGCCTGGGCTTTGCACTTAGCCTGGTTGGGTTCAAATCCAAATATTACTTCTTCTTCTCTTAAATTTTTTTTTTTTTTACTTGTTGATTTGGCTGTGATGGGTCTTCATTGCTGCATGGACTTTCTCTAGTTGTGGTCATCAGGGGGCTACTTGCTAGTTGCTTTGTGCAGGCTTCTCATTTTGGCGGCTTCTCTTGTTGCTGAGCACAGGTTCTAGGGCATGAGGGTTTCAGTCGTTGTGGCTCCCAGGCTTTAGAGCACATGTTCAATAATTGTGCACAGGCTTAGTCTCTCCGGAGCATGCGGGATCTTCCTGGACCAGGAATCAAACCTGTGTCCCCTGCACTGGCAGGTAGATTCTTTAAAATGGAGCCACCAGGGAAGCCCCAAATATTACTTCTTATTTGCTAAGTGACCTTGGGCAAATTGTCTTAACGTCTCTAAAACCTATTTCCTCATCTGCAAAATGGGCATACTAATAGTAGCTACCTTATAAAGCAGTTGAGACAATGCCTGGCACCTAGTAAATGCTCTATTTACATTGTATATATTCACATTAATAAACTTTTTTTTCCTCTTGCATTTGGCTCTAGCCTCCTACTCACTAATGTCTGTTTTGGGGTTTGCATGTGGGGAGAGGAGCAGAGAGCAGACGCTATTGGAGTCAAGGAGTGTGGGTTTGTTTTCTTCTTCTTTAACTGCACCAGGTCTTCACCGTGGCATGAGGATCTTCAGTTGTGGCATGAGGGATCTAGTTCCCTGACCAGGGATGGAACCCAGGCTCCCTGCATTGGGAGCATGGAATCTTAACTACTAGACCATCAGGGAAGTGCCAGAGGCATGGGTTCTGGAGAGATCTAATACCCAGCTCCCGTTTTTGGAGGCTTCGTGAATCTGCATGCACCCCTATCTGCGATGCAGGGCACTGGGGCTAGGATTGCCAAAGCAGGGCTTCTGTCTCCCCCTACCCTCATTCTCAAGTGGACAAACCCCAGGTGACCATCCAGCTCTTGTTTTAGACTGGAAGCCCCCACCAAAGCCAGAAGAACTAAAGATCTACTTCAGCCATGGCAGGGGCTTTGAGAAATGAAAAGGGAACACATTAATTAGAAAATGCTTAATTAGGAAACCAGTTTCCTAGAAGAAAGGGAATTAACTGAAAAATAAATCTTAATCAAGAAGCTTTGGGCTCAAAAATCCAGTGCTGGAGCTGGCTTGTACTGGCTTGGACGAGATGATTGGGCTCTTCCCTAACTTCACATTGTGTGATATCTTCTTGGTAGCTGAAATCACCATGGTGGGGTAATTACACCACTGACATTGACTGAGGCTACAGATGGGGGACTTTTTCTCTGGAGATCTGTTGTTGATCATTTACCATCACACAACTGCAGAAATCTAACTTGAGCTCCTGCCCTCTGGCCCCACAGGGGCACACCCTCCCTCACCATGTTATGGGAGCATCTGGCATTGTGTTTACACTTGACCTGCTGGACATCGGGAGTAGGCCACATGTATTGACTCCATGAGACCAGGCAGGGACTCCTGAATTAATAGGTCCCTCTTTTACGGAGACTTCTACTATACCTTCCTTTGAGCCACGACACCATCCATATTTATAATGTTTTGTTTTCCATAATATATATTTGGAAACGTGTGTCTAAACATGTGGGGTGTCCCATCTTCTTTCAGAAGTGCTGCCTGGGAGCACAGGAATCTGGGCGTGTGGATTAACACTGTCATTGCGACTCTGTCCAGGCATTGGCTGCTTGCCAATGGTTGTTACTGCTTCTGCATTTACTTCTATTTTATTTATCTCCTTGCTACATCCACACAACCACCTCGTTCACATTTTACGTAACACAAATGATTATCCTATAAACCCACCTTCGTTCACGTGTACAAGTCCTTTGCACCACTTACCTGCCTTATATATTAAATTATTTTTGTTTGGGTATAAAGCTTCCTGACTAGATTGTAAACTTCTTGAGTAAACTTTTTCTTCTTCAGCCATAATGCCCAGCACAGCAGTTTTGCAAAGTAAGTGCTCAATATTTGTTGATTGATTGACATGAAGAGATGTGTTGGGGCTGTTAGATTTGTTATGACAGAGAATCAACCAGCCTCAGCTCAGACGAGGATCTGCCTATCCAATATGAGGAATTTGGCTAAATACTGAAAAGCTCCTTTAATTATTATGACATTTAAAATTAATTATATATTTTCAACTGTATTTTTCAGTTGTATGCATAATTATTATTATGCCGAACAGTATTTATACTTAAATGTTTAGTAGTTCATGTAAGTGACTGAAATTAGTAATGTTTTACAGCTAAACCAAATTCATTTTTAATAGATCTCTTCTCACAGCCTCACTATTGACAGTTTCTCTGATGCAACGTGCTTTTGCATTCTAATCACCCAGTCTCATGTGCAGATGGCTTGAAAGATAGAGGCCCTGAGTTGATTCCCACAACAGGCAGGGGTCTCCTTGGAAGGGAACCCCTTCATATTCATGTTCCCCCAAACTACCTGCCCATCCTGTCTGGTGCCTTGATTCTCCCAGCCACACTTGAACATTTCCTTGCATTTAATTTTGAATTGTTACTATAAATTTTGTATTCAAAAAGATGTAGAAACATAGTGATTAATACCTATATTCCCATCGCCTAAATTCAACAATCCACATTTTGCCACCCATTCTTCATTATATGAGGATTTAAAAATTACAGATATTAATACATTTCACACTTAGAAATTGCACAGATCTCTGAAAAACTTTCTACATAACCACAATATCATTCTTACATTGTATTAATTTATCAGGACTGCCATAACAAAATTCCACTGAAAATGAAAGTGAAAGTGTTGGTCGCTTTAGTCATGTCCAACTCTCTGCGACTACAGAACTGGGTGGCTAAAACAATAGAAGTTAATTTTCTCACAACTCTGGAGGCCAGAAGTCCAAAATTAAGGCGTCCGTAGGTTTGGTTTCTGCTGAGGCTTCTGTCTTCGGCTTACAGATGGCCACCTTCTCACGGTGTGCTCACTTGGCTGTACCTCTGTCTGTATCTGTCTCTTTTTCTAAATTTCCTCTTTTTTAAGAACAGCAATCATATTGGATAAGGGCCCACCTTAAAGACTTCTGGGTTTCCCAGATGGTGTAGTGGTAAAGAATCTGCTGGCCAATGCAGGAGACTTGGGTTCGATACCTGATTTGGGACGATCCCTTGGAGGAGGAAATGGCAACCCACTCCAGTATTCTTGCCTGGACAATCCCATGGACAGAGTAGTCTGGTGGGCTACAGTCCAGGGGGTTGAAAAGAGTTGGACATGACTGAGCACTCACACACACTACAGACTTCATTTTTTTTTTCTGTGAATTTTTGTTGTATTTTTTAAAAATACATATATCATAAATTTACCATCTTAACCATTTTTAAATATGTATTTCAGTGACATTGTATGTAGTCATAACTACCATTGAACCCTATAACTCTTCATTTTTTAACACTAAAGCTTTATACTTATCAATCATAATCAATAATTCCCCACTCTCCCCAGGCACTGGCAACCATCATTACAAGTTCAATGATTTTTGACCAAGTACGTCACGTAAGTGGAATCATTCAATATGCGCCTTTTGTGACAATTTACTTCATTCACCAAAATATCCTCACAGTTCATCTTTGTTTGGCACATTACTGAATTTCCTTCTAAAAGGCTGAGGAATATTCCATTGTATATATATACCACATTTAGCTTACAGACTCTTGGATTTCCTCTATGTTAGAGCTAATGTGAACAATGCTGGTATGAACAGTATATGACTAGCTCTTAAAAGAAACTGACCTCAATTATACCCACAGCTGGATCATACTTCTCTTTTTAACCCTTTGAGGAAACTACACGTTTGCTACCATGGTTGAACCATTTTACATTCCCACCAGTAGTGCAGATAGGTTTGAATTTCTCTATATCCTTTCCAACACTGTTCTTTTTCTGTTTTCCTTTTTTCCCCAATAGTAGTGATCGTAATAGATGTCAGGTGCACCTCACAGTAGTTTTGATTTGTATTTCCTTAATGATTAGTGATGTTAAGCATATTTTCATGTGCTTATTCTCCATTCATATATCTTCTTTGGAGAAATGTCTATTTAAGTTTTTTACCCATTTTTAAATTTTTTAAAATTGTTGTTGAGTTTTAGAAGTTCCTCTACATTCTGGATATAACTGCTTATCAAATTTGCAAATATTTCCCCCCATTCTGTGGACTGCCTTTTCACTCTGTGCATAGTGCAAAAGACAGTGTCCATTCAAACAATATCATTGAAACTAATGGAGTATCATTTTCAATAGGTTATTTTTGGAAATTACTTTTCTATATAACTGTGTATCTTTTTCATTAGAATGTGTAGATCATTGTCACCTGAAGGAAGAAAGAAAAAACAGGCACTATGTACAGACTTCATTTTAACTAAATCAGCTCTTTAAAGACCTCTTTTTCCCTGGTATCTCAGCTGGTAAAGAATCTGCCCACAATGCAGGAAACCTGGATTTGATTCCTGGGTCAGGAAGACCCTCTGGAGAAGGAATAGGCCACCCACTCCCGTATTCATGGACTTCCCTAGTGGCTCAGACAGTGAAGAATCTGCCTGCAATGCGGGAGACCTGGGTTTGATCCCTGGGTTGGGAACATTCCCTGGAGAAGGAAAAGGCTACCCACTCCAGTATTCTGGCCTGGAGAATTCCATGGACAGAGTAACCTGGCAGGCTAGAGTCCATGGGGTCACAAAGAGTTGGACACAACTAAATGACTAAGCCCAGCACACCAAATATAGTTATACTCTGAAGTGCTGAGGATTAGGACTTCAACATAAGAATTTGTTGTGGGGGGGCAGGGGACACAATTCAGGTCATAATGCACACTTAACAAAACTAACAGTAGTTTATTAATATAATTAATGCCCAATCTGTATTTGATTTCTGACAGCTGTCCCCCAGATGTCTTTGTTCAAATGAAGGATCAATTGAGAACCATGAATTGCATTTGGCTGTTATGTCTCCTAAATTTGTTTTACTCTAAAATAGTCCTCCTCCCTCCTTCTTTCTCCTTGCCTTTGTCTTGAAAAAGTTGTCCCACATTTGCATTTTGCATTTTTCTCTGCTCTGTAGTTGGGGGGAATTTAACCTGTTCACTTATACATTGTACTATGTCTTCTATAACTAGAAGTCTGCTCAGACTCAGGTTAAACATTTGTTTTTCCCAATAGTCATATACGGATGTGCGAGTTGGACCATAAAGAAGGTTGAATGTTGAAGAACTGATGCTTTTGAAATGTGGTACTGGAGAAGACTCATGGAAGTCCCTTGGACTGCAAGGAGATCAGACCAGTCCATTCTAAAGGAAATCAACCATGAATATTCATTGGAAGGACTGATGCTGAAGCTGAAGCTCCAATACTTTGGCCACCTGATGCAAAGAAGTGACTCATTGGAAAAGACCCTGATGCTGGGAAAGATTGAGGGCGGGAGGAGAAGGGGATGACAGAGGATGAGATGGTTGGATAGTGTCATCGACTCAATGGACTTGAATTTGAGCAAACTCTGAGAGATAGTGAAGGACAGGGAGGCCTGGCATGGTGCATGGGGTCACAAAGAGTCAGACATGACTGAGTGACTGAACAACAACAACAAACATTTTGGGAATGAATATTTCATGGATGGCAGCTACACTTAATTTTGGGTCCTATTAGATTGCACAATATGTCTGACTGTTCAAGTTTGAGTGGTGTTTAGATTAGTCACTGGGAAAAAAGTGGGGATAGCTTAATCCCTCCCTTGAGCTGTTGCACTTTCTCCCTTGTGACCAGAAAGCAATCTGTGAGGCTGCCTTAGCACCTTGGAACATCTGCTTTGCCATCACATTTCACCTAATGGTTTCCATTTCCATCAGAGATCCTTAACTGAATCAACTATTATATTAGGGTTGACGAAATTTATTCTCTATTTATTAGCTAGAATTATTCTGTAAACAAGTGCTTTCCCTCATCAACTGGGCTATTTTTTGTTGTTATTGTTTAGTTGCTCAATCGTGTCTGACTCTGGGACACCCATGGGCTGTAGCCCGCCAGGCTCCTTTGTCCATGGGGATTTCCAGGCAAGAATACTGGTATAGGTAGCCATTTCTTTCTCTAGGGGATCTTTCCAACCCAGGGGTCGAACCTGCATCTCCTGCAAGTCTCCTGCATTGCAGGTGGTTTCTTTACTGCTGAACCACCTAGGAAGCCAACTGGGCTATTTCGTCATCCTTAAATACAATTCCAAACAGAAAGACAGAATAAATCCTGTCAACTTGAATTGCCAATTTTTAGAACAAGGGGTTGGTGTGGTAACTATCTCCAATAGTGACAAATGAGGCTTGCTTTGTTTAGAATTTTCTGGTTTTGGAGTATCATTTATGGATTTATGGCCTTTAAAATATTCTTGTAGCCATTTATCTTTGTCACACACTAACGGGCCCAGCTTTGGCCATTTGTAGCCCCTGCAAATTGGTCTGGTCTTCTTGACATGACTCCATTAATCTTTCAAAGAGTGAGATGTCCTGAGCTTGTCTTATATACTCCTTGATACAAACTTGGAGTCAGTTGTTTCTCTTAGAAGCCCTGGTCCCTCAAATACAGAATGGTTTTAGAAAGCATTCTGCCTCTAGGGATACTCATTACTCCTGTATTATTGTTGTTTTGGGGCTCTTTCAATGGGCCAAGCTAGATTTTATATTTATATGTGTGTGTATTAGGGCTTCCCTGGTAACTCAGACGGTAGTGTCTGCCTACAATGCGGGAGACCCAGGTTCAACCCCTGGGTCGGGAAGATCCCCTGGAGAAGGAAATGGGAACCCACTCCAGTATTCTTGCCTGGAAAATCCCATGGACTGAGGAGGTTGGTGGGCTACAGTCCATGGGGTCTCAAAGAGTTGGACACGACTGAGTGACCTCACTGTCACTGGGTGCTGTGCTAAGTTGCTTCAGTTGTGTCTTTGTGACCCTATGGACTATAGGCTACTATAGGACTACCAGGCTCCCCTGTATATATATAATATGTATATAATTTGTGGCTTTATATTGATCAAATTTTCATATTTAACCTTCCAGGTTTTACTTAATTGTTTGAATTTGTACTTCTGTTTTCTCTCACACTGAAAACTTGGCTTCTAACAATATTAATGTAACAACTTGGTTGTTGCATCATTATTTCAAAATTATAATACAGTGGAAGGACTATAATACTATGCTTTTATCCTAGAATATATTCCAGTGAGTAGATACAAAGTGCTAAGTTTTAAACAGGGTTGATTATTTTCTCTGTGTGATTGTGCTATTCATTTGAAATTTGATTAGATTAATTTGTTTCTTTTTTTTCCTTTGATTTTTAGGGATTTTTTCTTTTTAATTTTTATATAATATGAATCATTTGAATATGTAAAGCACTCATATGTCTTAGAAGTTCAAAGCTATATTCCAAGAAGTTTCTTTTCCATTCCAATTCCCCCCCTTCCTATACCTTCTCCGACCACCTAATGGTAACCAAGTTTTAAAATTAATTTTGATCAATTCTTAGTGTTTCTTATTAAAGATATAGGCAAATTTTTACTCATCTTCTTTCTGCCTTTGCCCCATTCCACAAAGGCTGCGCACTAACACACTGGCTCCACGCTTTCTCATTTAACAAAGTCTCCTCGCGATCATTCCATATCCATACATTGAGATTGGACTTATCCTTTCTATGGTTGCTCAGTTCTCCAATATGTGGCAGTACCATAGTTTATTTGATAAGGGACTTGGGTATCAGTTTATTCAGCCAGGAAACTACTGATGGATGTTTGATTGTAACATGTTTTTGTTTGTTTGTTTTTGCTAGTGAATTATGCCTTGGTGAATAAGATTGTGCACATGTCATTTCCTGTCTAGGCAATTAGGTCTTCAGAATTTATTTCCAGAAGTGGGATTCCTGGGCCAAAGGGTAAACAGTGCTGCAATCTTGATAGTTATGGACCAATTCTCCTGCAAAGGAGTTGTATGATTTTTTAAATTCCTAACAAAAATAAATGACAGTATTTGTTTTCCCACAGCCTTACCAATAGAATATATTGTTAAAATTTTGATTTTTGCCAGTTTGGTGGGGTAGAAATGGTGTCACGGTATAGTCTTAATGTATCTCTCTCTTTATTGAGTAGAGTGAACTTTTCAAATGTTTAAGGGATATTGTATTTCTTTTTCTAAGAACTTTCAGTTCATGAATTTTGGTCTTTTTCATATTGATTTCTAGAAATGCTTTATGTTAAGGAAATGAATCATTTGGTTGTGAAGTAAGTTCCAATATTCTTTCTTAGTTTGTCAGTTGTCTTTTGACCTTTATGATTTTTTAAATGCAAAAGACTCTTTAAAAAAATCTTTATGTAGTCAAATCCCTCACCAGTTGTTTTTATTGATTCCAGATTTTGATCACAGTTTAAAAATTTTCTCAACTTTTAGGTTTTAAAGGAATTTTCTTTTAGTATTCGTATGGTTTCATTTGGAGCTTCCCTGGGAGCTCAGCTGGTAAAAAATCAATCTGTAATGCAGGAGACCCCAGTTGATTCCTGGCTGGGGAAGATCCCCTGGAGAAGGGATTGGCTACCTGCTCCAGTATCATGGGTTTCCCTAGTGGCTCAGACAGTAAAGAATCTGCCTGCAATGCGAGAGACCTGGGTTTGATCCCTGGGTTGGGAAGATCCCCTGGAGAAGGGCATGGCAACCCATTCCTGTATTCTTGCCTGGAGAATCCCCATGGACAGAGGAGCCTGGCAGACTACAGTCTATGTAAAGAGTGGGACACGACTGAGCGACTAAGCACACACACACACACATGGTTCCATTTGAAAATGTATTGAAGTAAAGATTTTTAGTATGGCTTTTGCACACTTCTTGCTAAATTTATTTCTGAGTATTTTATTTTTGCTGTTGTGAGATTTCTCTTCCAAAATATTTTCTAACTAGTTAATGATTGTATATAGGAAGACTACTTTTTAATTTAGATTAATGCTATATCCTGCTAATTTTACAGAATTCTATTGTTTGTGATATTTCCCCCGTTGAGTCTCTTGTTATGATAACATAACTAGAAATAATTTTATATCCTTATTTCTAACTCTTACTCCTCTAACTGCTTCTTTTAATTGCATTTGCTAATACTTCTGATAACTTGTTGACTAGCTGTGGCAATACTGAGTGTTCTTGTCTTATTTCTGAATTTACCGAGAACACCTCTAGTGTTTTTCCTTCAAAAGAGATGTTGACTCTGGGCCTGGTGTGTGTGTAATTATGTTAAGAATTAATTTAAAAAAAAATTAATTTTTATTTTACTGACTGGTTTGTTTTTCCAGCCAGTCATAGGGATTGAATTTTCTTTTTAGTGTCAGGAAGTGACCATATGTTTTTCCTATGAAGATCTTGTATTTAATATTAATATAAAAGGATTTCCTAGTATTGAATCATCATTTTATGATTCACGTACATGTTTATTCACCCTGCGATAAACTCTAACTGGTGCTTATGTATTTTGTTTAATTTGCTATTGGCATCTGTGTGACAATATTTTATTTAGAATTTCCCCCACACTATCGGTAAGAGATTAGGATCTGATTTTCTTTTATTGTGAGCAATCTTAATCATTTTTATAATGACTTGAAATTCACTTCACACAACAAATTTGGAAGTGTTTCTTTATGTTTTTTGTCTGTATATTTTAAGTAGCATTGGAATTATCCTCTCTTTACAGGTTTGTTATAGTCCCCCTGTGAAACAATCTTGGTCTGGCATTGTTTTGATGGTGGAGTGAGGATGCTTGACTGTTGAGATGGTCTTTGAACCACACATTCACATATATTTCTATCACAATCCTCCTTGTCCCGGATGCTGAGGGATGCAGGTAGTAGGAAGTAGGAAGTAGAAAGTAAGTTTCCAGGGATAGAGGACATCTTTCCTGTGGGAGACAGGGCTAGGGGATGACTGATAAGAAAATCACATCCAGGATAGGGGAGGATGGAAGGGGAGCGATGTCCGTGGGTGGGAGGGCTGTGAGAGAGGCTACCGGAAAGGCCTAAGTTGAGGACAGAGGATCAGCTGCTTTCTTCCCAAGACT
>NW_011494787.1:5016259-5040378 GCF_000754665.1 Bison bison bison
CTTTTCTTCTGATTGCATTCCAGCCTCTCCTGGGAGTCTCTGTCGTATTTTCACAGCTGGGAAGGCAAAGGGAATTTCCCATAATCCATGAACCTCCTTGGCAGCCTTTGTTGGGGAGGTCCTCAGGGTCACCTCACCCAAGGGGGCTTGGACAAACAACAGCAATCCCACTCCCGAGTTCCTCCTATTTGCATTTGCTCTGAGGTGGTTGCCGCCCACAAACCTCGTGGCTCACAGAATTATTAAAGACCATGAAGTCAGAGATATTCCTTTCATGTTGAGTAAAATGACTTTGTGGTGGCAAAGGCTGGGTGGGGCTGAGGGGGATGCAGGGCAGGCTCTTCTGGGTACCCAGGGTGGCTGTGTCCCCTTATCTCCCCAGTTTCCTGGCTCCTGCTTTCTCAGCTCTCTGTAGGCCCTCCAGCCACAGTACAGCCCACAGCAGGAGGTGCTAGCCGGTGAGGCAGAGAGTGGGAGCACTTGGCTGGGGAGGCCCCCGCCTCTGCAGCTGCTGGATGTTGCACTCGGTAAGAGGCTGGGGAGAGTGGGGAGAAGACAGTCATGATATCCCTCAGGCTTCCGCACCCCTTCTGAGCCGGAAGGAAGACTTCAGAGAGTCTGAAGTTCAAAGACACAGCTGAGAGATGGGCCTGTGCCCCGAGAAAATCCTAGGCTGTGTTTCCTATATGTGAGACATGGCCTTGTGGAAAGTGTGACCACTCTCAGCCCTGTGGGTCCAGTGCTGTGACCCTTGCCAGGCCATGGGCTTCCAACTGAAGATGGGAAGTAGGCTGTGGGCTCAGGGGAGGCTTATAGGGCAAAGGGAAGGCTGGGCTGTGAAAGCACTTGAAGGGCCTGGGGAGAGTTTTACTTTCCAGGCCAGGGCTTCTTCCCCCTTTACACGCAAGTGGAGTCCCTTCCCCAGTACCTTCACCCACCCCACTGCCTCAAGGCTAACCACGCCTGTCCAACCCACAACCCCAGAAGTCAGGGGAAAAAAGTACTGTGGCTCCTTTTAGAGCTTTAAATGCAAATATGAGTTAGCACCCAACTAATTACAGAGGAGCCTGGCAGGCTACAGTCCATAGGGTCGCAGAGTCAGACATGACTGCAGCGACTTAGCATGCTCACGACCACAGGGGTTCATGCTTTGCTGCAGGGACTGCCAATGGGCCCCAGAGGCTCAGGGTGGCTTGGGGAACTGTTGGTTCAGACCTGCTCCTTGTGGTTGGTGCTCGGCTTTGGCTGCAGCCATGACCTTTCCAGGAGTGGGCCCAGGAGGAGGCTTCAGAGGAATTTGGAAGGTTCCTCAGGGAGACTTTTCCATCATTCACCTTCCTCCAAGGTCTTCTCAGGATTTGACTGGTACAGTGGCTACTTTTCTGCAGTAACATTTTATCCTTTTATTTGATATCAGATGCCTAAGCCAGAATGAAGAGGTTTGTAGAACATTGGCTTTGCAGTCCAGAGACTAGGGTTTTACTCCTGGCAAAATACTCTACTTAGACAGGGCTATTCTTCTCTGATCTTCCTTTCACTCCCTCAGTTAATGTTTGCAGCAATACTATCATTGATATAGTGATCTCTTCTGTGTTCAGCACTGTGCCGAATACCTTACCAGACCTCAGTTCACCACATCCTCACAATGACCCCATGAGTGGGGGTGAGGAGGGGCCACTACTGTTTTTGTTAACAGATGAGGAAGCTGAAGCTTCAGGAGGTTGAGCAATTTCACAACATCACCAAACCAGTATGAATTCTGGCCCCAGGTAGCTTTCATTCCATAGGGTGTTAGTCAGCACCTTCAATGGTGTTTAGAGCACCATTGATCAGAATAGAATTGCCTGTGTTCCTCTTTGGACTGATTGTTTAAAGAACAATTCTTTAACCTAGTCTAAGTTTCTTTGGATTTCTCATTGTATAGTCATTTTTCAGTATCCATGGGGGTTGTTGGTTCCAGGAACCATGCAGGTGCTCAAGTCTCTTACATCAAGTCTCTTACATAAAGTGGCATAGTATTTGCATATAGTCTAGGCATAGCCTCCCATATAATTTATACCATTTCTAGATTACTTATAATATTTAATAGCTGCTGCTGCTGGTAAGTTGCTTCAGTTGTGTCCGACTCTTTGCGACCTCATGGACAGCAGCCCACCAGGCTCCCCTGTCCCTGGGATTCTCCAGGCAAGAACACTGGAGTGGGTTGCCATTTCCTTCTCCAATGCATGAAAGTGAAAAGTGAAAGTGAAGTCACTCAGTTGTGTCTGACTCAGAGACCTCATGGACTGCAGCCCACCAGGCTCCTCCGTCCGTGGGATTTTCCAGGCAAGAGTACTGGAGTGGGTTGTCATTGTCTTCTCCAATTTAATAGCATGTAAATACTATGTGAACGGGGCTTCCCAGGTGGCACTAATAGTAAAGAACCCTCCTACCAATACAGGAGACGCAAGAGACAGACACAATTTCTCTCTCTGAGTCAGTGCGATCCCCTGGAGGAAGGCATAGCATCCCAGTATTCTTCCCTGAAAAATCCCATGGACAGAGGAGTCTGGTGAGCTACAGTCCATAGGGTCGCAAAGAGTCGGACATGACTGAAGTGACTTGGCAGGCAAGCACACTATGTGACTAGTTATAGATACAATGTAAATGCTATGCAAATAGTTGCCAGTGCAAGACAAGTTCAAGTTTTGTTTTTTGGAACTTTCTGGAATTTAAAAAAATATTTTCTATCTGTGGTTGGTTGAATCTGCACATGCTGAACTCATAATTCCAGAAGGCCAGCTGTATACAATACAGGTCCTGCCTCTGTGGCTTCTACCAGCCCCTACTGTAGAAGCAATCTAAGTTTTTTATGGTCCAAATGCCGGAGTCCACTTCTCTCTGTGCTTTATTCCTGTCAGCAGCTCGCTGCTCTCCCACCTTTGGCTCTTCTGCCTTGGCAACAATTTCGGAAATGCCCCACTGGTTCAACCTCTGCACCCACATTAGGTCTCTTAGCTTCTTCAGCTGCAGCTCTGTAACTGTGGAGAGGCGGTGGAGGGGATGTGTTGATGTGAGTCTTGAAGGACAGGTTGAATTGGGGTGAGCAGAAAGTAGTTGGTGAGGCGTGTGTTGTCTAAGGGGCTGGGGTGGGGGTGAGGTGTATGTTGTACATGGGTCATGGTGTAGACTTGGGAGTAGGCAGTACCCAGGGAGGGGAGGAAACTGGATTGAGATCGGGCATCCTGCAGGAGGAAAGGAGGACAGGAGTCTGGGCAGTGTGGGATGCTCAGGGTACAGGCTGGAATGAGGGGCAGAGCACCAGGCTTCCAGTGTTCCCCCTGGCGGAACAGCAGACTTTTGGGACATGTACCATGGGGCATGTCCAAGGCAGCAGTGGCGAGCCCTGAGGGCAGGTGAATGTGTAGCCTCCGCCTCCTCTCCCCAGAGTGAGGCTTCACCAGAGAGCAAGCTTTGACTGTGGACTGTCTGAGAGCAGGGGGCTCTGATTATCCACCCTCGTATCTTCAGAGCCTAGTCTCGAGTCTGGTGCTTCACAGGCACTCAGGGACTTTCACAGAATGAACAAGGAGAGGAGGGGGGAAGCAGGAAGGAAGGGTGGGCCAACAGCAGGGCTTGATGATGAGCTGAGAGCTCCAGGCCAGTGTCAGCCAATCTCAATCCAGGGTCAGGCAACTGGGGCTCGCCCTCTGCATCCCCAAATGGTTGTGGGGTCACCATTCATGAGAAAACTCACTCTTCTGGTCTCCTCTGATTCTACTGGGTCAGAGAGACTAAGCCCAAATTCAACAACATCTCAGTCCACATAAATAAGAGCGAAGAAATAAGATTCAAGGAGAGGGAATCTTAGTTCTTTCCCTCACTCAAGGGAAAGCTGCTCTGTTTGGTCAAGACTTTTGTCTTGTTTCTGAAGTAAATGGCTCTTGTTCCCACGATCATTAGATTTCAAGTGCAGTTCCTGGCCTTTAAGTGCATAAACTTAAGTTTCTCTCCTCACTGCACACTCTTTAGTGGGAAGAAGTCAGGGCAACCCAGTGAACCCCATCAGGGACAGGTTCCCCAGGATCGTGGGCATTACACAGATGCTTTTGAGCTTGTTTGATGAAGGCTGATTTTTTTAAAAAAGTGCATTGAGACAGAACTTGAAAACTATAGGTTGACTAATAGTAATCCAAAGACCAGTGTATCTCTAACCACATTTTTGTTTATTTTTAAAGTGTTACCTTCATGGCTTTTCTTGTGGCTTGCCCAGGGCAGTTTGTGCTCTTGTTGTGAGCTTTATCTGTCTTTGACATTGTTTTTGCTGAACTTGGTTTTTCCGAGACCCTCTCTGCTCAGAGGCTCAGTTTCACCCTGCCATCAGCAGTCAGCCAGTTTCGGTGGCAGAAGGGGCCACAGCTGCTTCCTGTCAGCCCCCTGGGCAGAAGCATGCAGTGGTGTCTCCTCCTGATCTGGGCCCAGGTGCTGAAGCAGGCTTTCCTCCCCGCATCAGGTAAGATCTGAAGTCTAGCCCAGGACAGGACCGGGATGGAGAGCGGGCGGGAAGGGGAGGCTGGAGCCAAGGCCTCATCCATCTGATGGAAGGAAATACAGTTTTCAGAGTCCTGTGTCCCCTCGTGGGAGAAAACGCTGTCTCTGAGAAGGAGCTCCAGTTCTGTTTTCGGTGGTAGATGAAGGACTTGGGGTTGTGGGGTACCTGCCTGGCTGACCCAAAAAAAGAAGCAGGAGGTGAGAAAGGGGCTAAGGAGGAGGGATGATGGGTTTGCTGGGCGAAGTCCCCTCCTGCTCTATCCTCCTTTCTTCTGTCCTTGAGGAAACTTCTAGAAAAACATAGTATGCTTTTTGTGGGTCAAAAACGTCATTGTCACAGATTACAGATATTCTACTGCTATAGACTGAATTTATGTTAAACCTATTTCCTTCTGTATTAAAAATCATAAATAAATGTGTCTGAGGGGGCAGAAATATTTAAAAACTGTTATAATTTTGTTTCCCTGTTTTCTGAACCATCTGCGGGGGTCAGTGCTGAGGAGGGTGGTTTTGCCTGGGAGAAACAGAGTTACTCTCCAAGCGTCCTTTCCTTTAGATTTCGAGGCTTTTCTGAAAATTTTCCAGGCACCCCCAATGGCAGTCAATCGAAACAGCCAGGTCTTATTTCAAAGGATAATGGGCTCAGCGCAGAACTGGCTGCCGATAGATACAATCAGAAACAGAGGTGGTGGCCGACAAGGGCCTATATTCTAGGTACAGAGACAACATAAGTGTGTGGAAAAAATCAGTGAGCTCATCAGGAAATAATATTCCAGCAGAGTGTCTTGAGAGGGTGAAGCAGCTACATTGTATAGGAATTATGGTGTTTATGGGGGAAAGACAGGACGAACTGGAGAGAGTGTCATTCCAAAATCCAATTCTGGTATTCCCCTGGCGATCCAGTGGTTAAGATGTCGCCTTCCTGTGCAGGGGGTGTGGGCTCAATCCCTACATGGGGAGCTAAGATCCCACATGCCTGATGGCCAAAAAATCAAAACATAAAACAGAAGCAGTATTGTAACAGATTCAATAAAGACTTTAAAAATGGTACACATCAAAAAAAAAAAAAATCTTAAAAAAAACGAAGCAAAACACCGAAAATCAATTTTGGCCTCAAAGACTCGTTGGAATTTCTATGGAAAGGTTCAAAACCAGCTGCTAAAAATGCATACTTCTTTCCCCCTCTCTAGGAGCTGTGACAGGCAGAATAGTAACAATGGGGAACATTTCTGCAGAGGAAGGTGGCTCTGTCACCTTACAATGTCACCTCTCCTCCACCACTGCCAAAGTGACCCAAGTCAACTGGAATCTGCAAGACCAAGTTGTGGCCATTCATCATGACAGCTTGGGGTGGCACATCAATCCTGCCTTCAAGGATCGAGTGGTCCCGGACTCCAATTTGGGCCTCACCCTCCGGTGGCTGACCAGTAACGACACGGGACAGTACACCTGCGTTTATCACACCTACCCTGACGGGATTTACAAAGGGGTGCTCTTTCTGCAAGTCCTACGACACTCAGGTATGCCTGGGGCCAGGTGGCTGAGGACCCTCATGCTCGATGATCGAATCACTGCAGAGCGGGACCTCCCAACCCTGGCTCACATTCACATCACCTGGGAGCTTTCAAATGGTATGGAAGCTGGCACCCCATCCCAGACCAGTTCAGTCAGAGCCTCTAGGGGCAGAGCAGGGTGTGTTAGATTCTAGAAGCACTCTCGATGGTTTGAATAGTCAGCCATGACTGAGAACCACTGTTTGGGTAAAAGCACATCTTATGTGTTTTTGTTAGGAAGACCAGCTGTTCAGGTCATTTGAGAAGCGTGTACACGCTCAGTCGCTCAGTCATGTCCAACTCTTTATAACTCTATGGACTGTAGCCCACTAGGCTCCTCTGTCCATGGGGTTTCCTAGGCAAGAATACCAGAGTGGGTTGCCATTTCCTACTCCACAGCATCTTCCTGACCCAGGGATTGAACCTGATTCTCCTGCATCTCCTGCATTGGCAGGTGGATTCTTTACTGCTGCACCGCCTGGGAAGAACCCATTTGAGAAGGGATCACATTAATTACTTTAGCAGTGATCATGCCAATTAGATTTAGCCTCTCCATTTATAAAGGATTAGAGCTCAGTGTGTGCTAAGTGTAAATGTACAGCAATTTACATTTCTGTGGTACTTGATGGTTTCCCAAAATGCTCTCAGCTTCATTATCCACCTGCACACTTAAACCTCTTTGGAGGGGGAAAATGACTGTTCTAGTGTGAGGGACAGGATAGAAAAGTGATGATGGACCCAGACGGCCTGGGTCCAAATCCTAGTGTTGCTGTGACCTCAGACAAGATTATTGGGCTTCTCTGTGCCTCGTTTTTTTCAACTGTGAAATGAGGAGATGTAAGACCTTATGAGGTGTGAACATAGGATTGGATTACTGACTAAAAGGAAATGCCCTTAGAATAGCACCTGGAATGTGGCAAGCATGAGGTCAGTGTTAGCTATTAATAGGATCCCCCAAACCCCATCTGACTGTAGGGTGGAGGAAGAAGCTGAGCCTGACCGTTGCTCAGAGTGGTACAGCTGATTTTAATACTGGTTTTCAGGTTCCACTCACACACCCTCAGAGCTGCTGTTTGCTGCCATCAATGGTGTGGGAGTTTAAGTCTTATGAGTTAGCAAACTGTGTATGTGTAAACTGAGGAGATAAAAGTTGGCCTGCAAGTTTCTTCTCGAGCGCTGCTTCCTGAGGGGCCCCCGCATAGGCCCAAGTATCATGTGGGGAAGAGCCTCCATCCTTTGCTGGTTCTATGGATGGCCCTCTGCAGGCCCTCGCACCCCTCCAGCCTCCATCCTTTGCTGGTTCTATGGACAGCTGTCTGTAGCTTTGCTCCCCGCCAGTCCTCTTTGCCTACCTGGCCAAGGCAGGAGACCAGGTCCTCAGGGCAGGAGGAAAGCAAGCTGGGCAATTTGGGCTTGCCTCCCTGTCCTGGTACCTTGCAGGCACCATGCATGCTGTCCCATCCTAAGTGATGGCAGGCCTTAACCACCTTCCTGGCATTCAGAGTCCTCTGTCAAAGGAGAGAGGGCCCAGCCTCTGCTACACCCCTCTCCTTCCATGACTTCCCCGGACACCTGAATTCTGCCCGAGATCCTGGGAAGGAGGTGGGCATGGGAGGGGGCAGCCTGGAAGCTCGTGTGCCTATAGTCCAGCACACAGCCTGGCAGCTGTCTTTTTCCCTCACACCCTCCTCAGGTCAAGTATCATCTCTCCAAGCCCCCCGACTCTTCCTCCTTCTTGTTTATATTTTACACCTTGATACAGATTCTCCTTTTCGTGCTTTAACTTGTGTCACGAGTATTTATTAGGTGTCTGCTAGGTTACAGGTGCTGGCAAAACAGCAAAGGGTCAAGTTCCAGAGCCTTAGCCCCTCCGGGGTCTCACAGCCTAGTTGAGATGTGTTATAGGCTTAAGGTGAAAGGTTATATGCCTTTTTTCTTCTTTGTACTTTAATGTTAATTTTACTTTTTAATTAAACTTTTCAAAATATCAGATTGATTATAAACACAAAGTTTCATAAAAAGAAAGTATTCACTTTCTTATTTTTTACTGAATGTTATTTGTTTCACTTTGTGACTATTACTGAAAGTGATTTTGTCCAACAGAAGAAGGGAGTGTTAAAAACGGTCTGCTGTGGTGTCAAATGCATGAGGCACAGCCCTGGAGGGATCAGTTATTCATTTTGTGATGGGCCTGGCAGATGCTCTGCTCGCCAAAGAGCTGGGTTTGAAGACTCCAGTCCTGTGGTTTGAGAAAAGCCCGGCCAATCCCCACCCCTGGTGCCCGGACACTGAGGTTTCCCTGGATAATGGTTGCCCTTTGCTTCTGGCCTCTACCCGCTCACCTTAGTTTTGTCTTCCCTCTAGTGGCTGAGTACAGCGCTGGGTTCCAGATCCCACTGCTTGGAGCCATGGCCGCAGTGCTAGTGGTCATCTGCATAGCAGTCATTGCAGTGGCCACGCTGGCCAGAAAGGTAATGGCTCTGGCTGCACCTCTCTGTCCTGGGCACCACATCCCTACCACCCATCCTATCCCACCCCTGGTCCTTTCCTGTCCCCTTGCTGTCTAGATGTGACTCCCCACCCACCCCCCTGCCCCCAGCACTGCTCTCTACGCCTCTTGCCACAGTACTTTCTCTGCCTTACAGTGGCATCGTTTGTGCTCGTTCACTGTCCCTCTCCCTTGTCTGGGAGCTCCTGAAAGTTTGGACCTGAATCCTCCACATCATGCTGTCGCCTACAGTTCCTGGCTTCTGCTTGGCCCTTAAGCTACTCCTCTGAGAGTCTGATTTATCTACTGTGAGCTTGATGCATCTTGGGCATCTGCTCTGTGCCAGGGGTTTTTGGACATTAGCTCCTTAAATTTTAATAGCCAGTCACTAGTGCTGGTTACCTAGCATTTCTGCAGGATTAAAAATCAACACTCCAAAAATTTAGGGGCAGAAGGTGCATGGCAAGATCAGTAGGTTGTACATCCTCCATTACATTTGCTTAAGAGGTCATGTGGCTGAGAGAGTATTGGATGGGAAATTGGAAATTTCTATTCTCAGCATGGAGTGTGTGATGATAGGGTTGTTGTTTCATCTTCTGGGTCTCCAGTTCTTCATATGTAAAATAGGCATTATGATTCTGCATGCTCTATATCCCAGGATTGTGATGAACAGCTAGCATATTCCACGTGGAAGCTTTGTAAACAATGAAGAAATATATTTTCTTCATATATTCATGTCCTTGTGAGGTAACAGGCAGCTATTGTTGTGTGCGTGTGTGCTGAGTCATTTCAGTCGTGTCCGACTCTTTTCAACCCTTTGGACTGTAGGCTGCCAGTCTATGGGATTCTCTCAGCAAGAATACTGGAGTGGGTTGCCATGCCCTCTTTGAGGGGATCTTCCTGGCCCAGGGATCAACCCAAGTCTCCTGCATCTCCTGCATTGGCAGGTGGGTTCTTTATCTCTAGTGCCACCTGGGAAGCTACTGATTTGGATGAACAAAAGAATTCCCACTCCTTTTTATCTGCCCTCTTGGGTCTTTTAAGCCATCCAAGGTTGCCTTAATTTAAGTTACTAAACAAACATTTTGGAGAGTACAAGCCTGTGATTCCTAACGCTGTTTTCCACCTCATACCAGATCCTCCTCCCCAGCCTGCCTTACTTTCCCTCCAACTCTGACTGTACTCAGTTAACAACTCAGCTCTACAGCCTGCTTTATTCTCTGGACTGGTACCTGGTGCTGTTATTCCTGATACATATGGGTTTACATCTACCACCTTATTCTCTTCATGTTTGTTTTGCCTGTTTACTTCCCTAATCTTTTTCTTGCTGCCTTTTGAATTAAGTATTTTTATTATTAAAAACATGTTTAGTAGTTATGCATTTTTTCTTTTCTTTAGTAGTTATGCTAGAGATTATAAAATAGACCTCTGATTTATTAAGTCTAATATGTATTAGTGCTTTTATCATCTCTTGGATTTTGCAAGAACCTTAGAACACATTAACTCTTTTCTTACCTCCCCAACTTATTGCTATTACTGTCATGGATTTTAGTTCTCTTTCTATTTTAACCACCCACCTGAAGATGATTATTGTCTTATGAGTCAATGTGTGTTTAGATTTACCATTCTATTGCTCTTCACTTCTTCACGAATGTTCTTTCTTATAACTAAAATAGTTTTCCTTTTGCCTAAAGAATATCCTTTAGCATTTCCTTGTGAGCAGGCATGCTAGTGGTGAATTATCTCACTTTTTGTTTGTCTGAAAATATCTTAATTTTCCTTAATTTAGAAGTGATCTATTTGTTTTTCTGGGTATAGAATTCTATGTTGGCAGTGATTTTTTTTCAACACATGGGAAATACTGCCCCATTGTCTCTGACTTCCCATATTTCTGTTGAGAAATTACATGGGAGTCTTATTTTTGTTCTGTGAAAGACAGTATTTGTTTGTTTTTGTTTTCTTGTTCTTTAAAATTTTTCCTTCTCTTTGGTTTTCAGCAATTATATGGTGATATAATTGAATATAGTCATCTATGTATTTATTCTGTTTGAGGTTCAGAGTGCTTTTTGAATTTGTTACTTGACATCTTCTGTCAGTTTTGTATCATTCTTGGCTGTTATTTCTTCATATATTAATTCTCTGTCCTTGCTTTCCTTTCCTTCTGGAATTCTAATCACAGGTGATATTTTCAACATTTTCACTTTTCCCCATATCCCTTACCCTCTTTTTGGAATTTTCCATCCACTTGTCTCATCAAATGTTTTCTTTGGATGTGCTTTCCAGTTTACTAAGTATCTCCTTTGATGTATCTAATCTTCTGTTAAACCCATCCATTAAGTTTTTAATTTCTGTTATCATATTTTTCAGATCCACAACTTCTATTTTGTTCTTTGTTTGAATAGCTTACAGTGTGCCAAAATTCCCAATCTTGTTTTTAATTCTTTGAAAATATTAATCACAGTTATTTTGAAATCTGTGCCTGATAATCTTGTTTAGTTGTGTTCTCTCTGGTCTTCTAATATTTTCTCTTTCCGCTTGTTTCTTGGACCTATCTTATCTTCTTGACTGTTTATTTTTCATTGAGTGCTGTACTTTCTACTTCAAGGCCTGTGGCAACAATTTGAAGCTCTAGGTAGTATCATCTTCCTCTAGAGAGGATTGATTCCTTTGGCTTCTGCCAGATGACCAGTGTGAAAGCACTAGCGTTCCTGTCTCTTTAATTAAATCAGTGGTGAGAGAATTTAAAGCTGGACCCAACTTTGCTACTTCCTTACTGGTAGAGGGTAGTCATTTGGGATTCTAACTCAAAGCCTGTAGAGTTTGCCAAAGTCTCCCTCCTCAGTGATTTCTGAACTCAAAGTTTTGTCCCTCCAGACAGAAACTCTGTGGAGTTTATCTGCTTCTTGGCCAAGACTTTCAGGAAATTTCTCTAGAAGAAAATCTCCCTGAATGCTCATCTCATCTCTCTGGGCTTCCTACTCCTAGACTTTGCGCCCTAGCCTAAAATTTCTCACTGATTTGATAGATTTCAGATGA
Source organism: Bison bison bison (assembly GCF_000754665.1). Classification (NCBI taxonomy): domain Eukaryota; kingdom Metazoa; phylum Chordata; class Mammalia; order Artiodactyla; family Bovidae; genus Bison; species Bison bison. The sequence goes on from NW_011494787.1 coordinate 5,027,867, forward strand.
CTACAAATAGACACTTATATTATTTAGCTTTTCTAGCTGTTCTCAATGGAAAGTTTGGTTCAAAGCAACATAGGTAATCATTATTCCACCAGAAGCAGAACTCCTGTTTCTGACATTGCATTTCCTATCTGCAATCAAAGGCTGACTCTTTTTTTTGTTTTCATAGTTATTTTATTTGGCTGTATTGGGTCTTAGTTGCAGCAGGCAGGATCTATTGTTGGGGTGGGGCTCAGGCTTCTCTCTAGTTGAGGTGTGTGGGCTTTAGGAGTTGGTGTGTACAGGCTTAGCTGCCCCATGGCATGTGAGATCTTAGTTCCCCAACCAGGGATTGAAGCCACATCCCCTTCATTGAGAGGCAGATTCTTAATCACTGGACCACTTTGGGATTTGGGAAATCCCTCAAAGGCTGAACTACAAGCAGAACACATTTAGCCCGCCCACCCACTGTGTACCTTGCACTATATTGGGTTAAGACCCCCAAATTGGGTTCTAGCCCCGCTGTACCTGATTCTTCACCAGCCATTTAGCCTGAATCTGGCTGGGCCACTGCCAGTTCCAGAGGGAGAGATTTAGACAGCTGTGTGTTCTTAGGCTCAAATTCCATGTGTCTTGCTTATTTTGAGTTCTTGTCTTCTTTTTCCTTTTCTCCATCTCTCAGAAATGGACCATCCTTTGATTTTCTCTTCTTTCTTATTTAACATCTATTTAAGATCTCCTCTGAAGATCTTCAAGAGCTGCTTCCCCCTCCAGGCCTCAGAGTTGAGATGAAATTGCACAAATTAGAATTGCTTAATAAGAAAGTGCTATTGTAATGTTTTTCCACTTAGACCTCATGATAATTTACATTTAAAATAGCCTTAATACTGTATAAGTGTCTAGACTTTGTGTATACTTTCCTACTGTTAATTCTGCTTATGGCGTTACACTTTTGTGCATACTGATGCCTATCACCACTGACTAATCTTGAATTTTCAGTCTAATATCTTACATCTTAAATTCTTAGTTCATGTAGATAAACCCACTTTGCTTTCTGTAACCTATCATCAATACCAGGGTATTGATGTAACAGTAACATGTTCCATTTGACACACATTCTGTCTTCATTCAGATCTGAAAGGGAAGAAATCCCAGGAGCACTTACTCTAACCTTATTTTACTGAGAACAGATTGGAATGAGGATGGGGAAAGGAATTTGGTAGCAGAACCAACGTCTTATTCCCCTCTGAGTGACAAATTGCCCAGGTTTCCCCCAGTCAGTGGTCTAAAAGTGCTTCAGGCACCTGTTGGACTTTGCAGATTTGGTCCAGAGGAAGTGAAAGAGATTTTCCAAACGGTAGGAAAACTCATGTGATAGGTCAAAGTTACATAAAGTCTAATACTAGCATACGACTGCCTAGTCCACCAACTTGCTTGCAAAAATTTCTTGTCCTATGGTTCAAACCCTCGCTTCCAGGTTTATGAGGCAAACATTTAGTTTGCTGACTGGCTTGGTTCATAAGGATGTGGCCACTATTCCTTGTTGTTCAGTAGGCATCATGGAACAGAGTGCTGGGGATCCAGCAGTGGCTGAAATGTGGCTAGTGCTACTGGAGAAATCAATGACTTAATGACTTATAGTATTTTCATTTATGTCTTAGCTATCACAGTAGATAGGTTTCGTAATGAAACCTCTAGGGGAAAATGAATGCAAGAAAAGTGATTGACTAGAGGAAAGAGGTGAAGAGAACAACGATTGATTTGTGAGCTGGAAGAGAGTTGTTATGGTAGCTGGTGAGCAGATGTCCCCTGCTGTCACCAGTACTCTGCAGCTCTGGCACATGGAAATATGGAAGGCTCTTTACAAGCAGCAGAACACATTTTCCTGTTAATGATTAAGACTGGTTCATTTTCAGGCCAGTATTCCAGACAAGTTTGTATAAGGGAAAGGGGAAGAGGTGAAAAGAGAGAGTCCAGTAGGTATCGAATTCTGTGGCTCCCCTTCTACAATGTTTTATTCACCAGCCCCCTCTTTGACATGTCTGCTGCTTCCTGTCCAAATCAGTTCCTCTCTGCTTTTTCCTATGCTTTGGCTATGGCTTCCTGTCTTCTTTCTCTTATTGCTCAAATGTATTTAAGGTCCAGCAGAGAAACATAGTACTCTTAAGCTGAGTAGTTTGAGGACAGTTTAATAAAGGGATTTACAAAGTATTGGAAAGCTTAGAGGGAAAGCATAAGGGGGCAGGTAGGAATGTATTGTTACCACCCTGAGATCTTCAGGGGAAAGGAGAGAGAATGATTACTGAAACCTGGAAGGAAGGGTGATGACCAGGCCCTGGAAAGAGAGGGTTGTGTGGAGGGGACCACCTTGAGAAGTACTATAATCCTTGATTGAAGATCACAGCCAGTCCAAGTGCACCCTGCAGAGAGAAGGCTGGGGAACATATACCCTCAACCTCACTCTCCTTCCTGCCATTCTCCTACTGTTGCTTTGCATTGACTGAAACCAGACTCAAGCCAGAGAGCAAGAGAAATCACTGGGTCAGTATGAATCCACCTGCAATGCGAGAGACCTGGGTTTGATCCCTGGGTTAGGAAGATCCCCTGGAGAGGGCATGGCAACCCACTCCAGTATTCCTGCCTGGAGAATCCCCATGAGCAGGGGAGACTAGTGGGCTACAGCCCATGGGGTCACAAAGAGTCGGATATGACTCAGCACCTAAGCACAGCACAGCACACATGTGTAGTTCAGTCTCCTTAGGGCACAAAAGGATGGAGAGTGACGTTGAGGGGTGAACAGACAGTATCCACACCATTACTATTATAGATCTTGACTTGCCATGCTTCAATCTTCTCTCATGTATCCTTGAATTCTTGATTATACTTTTAAGCAATACCCTTGTCAGCTGTCCATCTATATTTCTCCTGGGACCACTGGGCTTTATTAGCCATCTTAGTAGCGCTGTGGGCCAGGCTTCCTTGGCTGCCATTTCAGTAATTACATCCACTTCATTTCTTACGTGCTGCCATCTGCCCTGTTATTATTTGGGGATCTCCTCTTCCTTGTCGCTGCTGGGGATCCAGATCTCTACATCATCGCCTTCTTCAACCCCAGCATACAGAGGAGAGCTACCTCTGAGCCCCTCAGTGATGCTGGTGGTTTCTTCATTAGCACATTCCTTTCCACTTTAGGAAAAGCGTGTCCTTTGGATCTTCTCCAGAAACATAAGCAGCTGTTGAAGTTTCAAAATTATGTAGTACAGAGATTGGCAAAGTTTCTTTGTAAAGGGCCAGGATCTTTTAGCTTTTGTGGGCCTTCCAGTCTCTGCTGCAACAATTCAACAATGCCATCACACTGTGAAAGGACCACAGATAATATCTAAATGAATGAGTTGGCCATGTTTCAATAAATCTTTATTTATAAACACTGAAATTTAAATTTTATATACTTTTCATGTTTAATAAAATATTATTCTTTTGAATTTTTTGAACCACTTAAAAATATAAAACCCACTTTTAGCCCATGGGCAGTGCAAAAGCCTGTGGTGCCCCAGATTTGACCCATGGGCCTTAGTTTGCCAATTCCTGATTTAGTAAGATGTACTGGAAAAATGGGCTTCCCTCGAAGCTCAGTCAGTAAAGAATCTGCCTGTAATGCAGGAGACCTGGGTTTGATTCCTGGATCGGGAAGATCCCCTGGAGAAGGAAATGGCAACCCACCCCAGTATTATTGCCTGGAGAATCCCATGGACAGAGCAGCCTGGCAGGCTACAGTTTATGGGGTTGCAAGAGTCAGACATGACTTAGAGAATAAATCACCATCACCACTGGGAAAAACTCTGTCCTTTCCTCTTCTCTACTCTTAGCAGTGCACAGAACACTTCTGCCACCAGAAGCTCCCACACTGACCAATTCTGCCACATTATCTGAACGCCCTATAAGCAATCCAGTTCTGATACTATCTACCTGTAGTTAACATCGGGTCCCAGCAGTTAGGGGCTCAGTCTTCCAAGACAGCCCTCACTTCAGATGCCAGTTGCAAGTCCCAGGCTGTCACCTGTGTCTCTGACTGCTATGGCTGCTTAGTCACATCTGACTCTGTGCAGCCCCATGGACTATAGCCTGCTATGCTCCTTGTCCATGGGGATTCTCCAGCAAGAATACTAGAGTGGGTTTCCATGCCTTCCTCCAGGAGATCTTCCCCACCCAGGAATCAAACCCAGGTCTTCCACATTGCAGGCAGATTCTTTACCATCTGAGCCACCAGAGAGGCCCGACTGGTTGTAAATTGAGGTTCCCACAGTCCCCTCCTTGGATTTGATAATTTGCTAAGATGGCCCACAGAACTCAGGGGAACACTTACCTGCATTAGTTTATTATACAATAAAGAATTTGATAAAGGATACAGATGAAGAGCCAAATGAAAGAAATGCATGGGATGGGGTCTCCAAAGGTCCCAGGCACAGAAGCATCTGTCCTCATGGAGCTGGGTGTGCTGCCCTGCAGGCGTGTGGCTGTATTCAGCAACCCAGAAACTCTCCAATCCCCTACTGCTGGGGGTTTTATAGAGACTTCATCACACAGGCATGATTGAGTATTAACTCATTTTCGAGTCCCCTCCACTCCCTGGAGGATAGGGGTTAGGGCTAGAAGTTCTAAGCTTCTCCTCATGGCTTGGTCATTCTGACCAGCCTCCATGTGAGGGCCCACCGAAAGTCACTTCACTGGGACAAAAGACACTCCTGCCATCCAGGATATTCCAAGGGATTTAGGAGCCTTGTGTATGACATTCCTATCACTCGGGATATGTTAGGGTCAGGAACTGGGATTTAATGAAGACCAAATATTAACTCAGGGTAGAGACCGACATATGCTTCTCACTATTCCACATGGGTCCATGACAGCAGTGTCTGGGGAGTGGGAACGCTGGTTGGGTGAGGAGGCGATCTGAGCAGAATGCCAGCTGCATTTCCTTCAGACCCCGGGAGCCAGTTGGTTGCATTATTTAGGAGTTTGGGCTTTGAAATCAGACAGACCTAGGTTTTAGATCCTAGCTCTACCACTTGAGTAGCTCGGCCACCTAACTTTGCTGACCCTCAGTTTCTTCATCTGTAAAATGGGAATAATAATTATGGCACTGCCCTATTAGAGTTGTAGAAAAACTCAAGTCAAATAATTCAAGCAAGGCACCTGGCAGTTTTCCTGATATGGATTAGTAACTGTTCTTTATTAAGTTCTTATAATTATTATAAAATTTATTTACTATAGCACTTCATAATACCTGGTGCTCAATAGTTATAGTGCATGGACTGATGAGGACTAAATGAATGGGTTATTTGATGACCAGCTATTGGGAAAAGTGCCCCCAGGGAATCATCTGTAAGGGAAAGGAGAGATGGGTGTGTCTAGCTCCGGGACAGTGACTGCCAACTGTCCTTATGTTCCCCAAGAGGACAGCGTGTGTCCCGCAAATGTTCATACTGCGATCTCCATAGCTCCCGTTGGTCCTTTGGAACAACATCAGTGCATTAATCTCAGGCTTGTTTTCTATGCTGATTTTGTAGGGTTCCCAACACAGGATGGATGGAATGAAACAGACCAGCTGAGAGATCCATCTCAGACATATTTACATTTCCCAGAGGATTTTTGGGAGCCAAAATAGTCCTGTGATTTAAAGACAAGGGTAGGCAGTCTAAGAATGGGAAGGAGAATACATATACCATCAGGAAAAGTCACAATCAGCTCTTTGAGAACTGGGTATCAGTATTTTTCTTAAATGGATAGAGTTGCATTAAGGGATATAGGACTCCTTTTAAGCACAGCATCACGTGACCTACAATTACAACCCTTTTCTTCACACCCACAGTAAGGTGCAGCCACTTCTACTGAAAAGGAGGGAATGAAACAGCCTGCAGGAGCCAGCTCCTCAAGGCCAGCAGGAGCCAGCTCCTCAAGGCCAGCAGTGTGACCCTGCTCCTAATTTTTGATATGTGTCCAAGGTCCCCATCCATGCAACCCACCCTTCTGTTCAGCCTCTCTGCATCTGCTTGTATCCTGTTGAGCTTGACACTAGCCAGTGAAGATGGTGCTGTTTCTTATTTTGAAGCAGTGAGGTGGACAGAATGAAATGTGGTTTGTGTTCATTGTCATTTTCCGAGCCTGTGTGCAGCTCTTTGTAATTCTGTCATTTGGATCTATGGTGGGGCTGGGTGACCTGCTTTGGAGCAGCATCTGTGAAAGCTGAGAGACTGTCACCTTTGCATGGCGTGCCACCAGGCACTTCTTCTGCCACCCCGCTTATGCCTGCTGTTCTTTGCTTTTTTTGCCTCTAAGCACGACCCTCACCTGTGATACTGTCATGGGGATGTGATGGCTGATTTCACATCCTTGATTTTCCCAAACAGATTTCACTGTCTTTCCTCTTGTCTCATAAGTACATATACACCTGTCTCACCATGAGTCTATATTTTGATTTGAAAAATCTTGTTCATTTAGATTTGGGGCTAGTGGGGTGGCCCAGGAGAGAGAGAGTGTTGTGTGTGTATGTGTGTGTGTGTGTGTGTGTGTATGTTTTAGTCCTAAGACATACAATAAGCATCTGTTATGGGATCTGAGGTTACCAAGAAGAACACAGCACAGATCCTTCCCTCAGGAGAGCTCACAGTTGGGGTCTAAAGAGACAGAAGGGTAAACAATTGTAGACAGCATCGGAGGTTACAATGAAGAACACCCAGGACCACAGTGAAACACACAGGAAGGATATAACTCTGCTGGAAAGATCAAGGATGTCTTCCTGAAAGCGTGCTGTAGAGCCGAGTCTGGAGGAAGGAGCAAACAACTTTTCAGGGAGCTGTGGGGAACGGACAGTAGGGGTAACATATACCCAATTGGAGAGGCGGGAAGCAGTGCATAGCATTTGGAAACTGCAAGATGAGAGGCAGTTTGGCTAAGAAGAGCATGGCCCAGAGTCAGACAAACTCAAGTCAGAACTGAGATTTCACCTGTCTGAGCCTATCAGCTCACTCAAAAGTAGAAAATTCAATAGTTGGTTGCTGAGATGACATAAAGAAACTAGCCCACTTGGTGCTCATAGCAGATTCGCAATAAATGGTGCCTCTTTGGCACCCAGGCCCTATACTTGAACTTGGGGTGCTGGTTAGGGAAGCACTGCAGGAAATGAAGCTGGAAAGGCAAGTATGACCAGATCACAAAAGGCATTTTGGGGCGCATTACTCACAGTCTCCTGTGGGGCATATGGTGAAACTGTGGACTTTCTTCCCAGAAAAATGCACTTTACAAAACGTTGTTAATACAGCTCAAGGGGTTGAAGTCCACCTGTGGCATTTATAGGTGGTTAAGCACCTGCCCATAGACACTGGGGGCCATGGATGAGTTTTAGGCAGAAGCATGGCAGGATCCAACTTCCATTTTTGAAGGATGGTGGCCGTGTGGAAGTTGGAGCAGAGGTTAGAGGGAATCTAGAGTGGTGAGTCTGGAAGTGCAGGTGAGAGATGAGACATGGAAGTGGATGCGAAAGAGGGGCTCAGTTTCAGAGCTATTTTGGAATAAAATCAGATGGGATTTTATGGCCCACTGGAATTTTTAAAAAGTTATTTATTAGGCTCAAATATTTGTGTGTGTGCTCATTCATGTCCAGCTCTTTGCAACCCTATGGACTGTAGCCTGCCAGGTTCCTCTGTCCATGGGATTTTTCAGGCAAGAATACTGGAGTATTGCCATTTCCCCCTCCGGAGGATCTTTGTGACCTAGGGATCAAACCCACATGTCTTGCATTGGCAGGCAGATTCTTCTACCACTGAACCACCTGGGAAGCCCAAGCTCTGATATTTACTTATTTATGTATGTTTTGGCCAACTGCACAGCATGTAGGATCTTAATTCCCTATCCAGGGATGGAAATCAGCATCCCCTGCTTTGGAAGCACAGGAATCTTAACCACTGGACTGCCAGGAAAGTCCTGGCCCATTGGAGTTTAGTATTAGCCTCCAGATTTCTGGTCATCTGGTACCATAAATCAGGACAGCTTGCTGCTTGCCCGTGGTGAGGGGTGAGGCTCAGGATCTGCAGCTGGACCTCGGTGTCTGGAGCTCAGGGCAGAAGCCTGGGCTAGTTTGGATAGGGATGTGGGGATCCTCAGAGGACAGAGGGTGGGTGGAGATGTACGTAAGGATGAATTGCTGAGCTGCTGTACAGAGGAAGAGAGAGTGTCGGGTGTGACAGACCAGAGGCGGAAGCCTAGAAGAACATCTTTATCTGGGGAGATGAGGTGTAAGCAAAAAAAAAAAAAAATAGAAAAAGAGCAGGCTCAGCTACGGAGGGATGTGGGAGACTTCCTCAGGAGGAGGAGGAGAAGCAAGAGAGAGTGATGCCATGGGACCAGCAAAGCAGGGAAGGCGAACATCTCAGAGGGAAGCAAGCAGTCAGCAGCGTCAGAGGCAGCCAGGGAGTGTGAGAGACAGGGGGCTCGGAAGCCGCCTCCTGGGCTCAGCTGACCAGAAGGAGAATGTGGGGGAGCCTGGAGCCCTTCAGTGGAGCGGCTGGGGCTGAAAGCTGTCTAAGACGGATCAAGAAATTAAGGGTTAAGGAACTAGTGTTGATAAGAACACAATGTATGTGTGTGTGTAAGATATTATTACTGGATCACGTTGGAGAGGCGTTTTTGAATGATATCCCCACATATTCACTTTGTGGGTTTTTTGTTTGTTTGTTTGTTTTGGGAAGAAATCTCTCCGAATCCGTTCTGCGGAAGGTGACCTTGGGAGGGGACCGTCTGAACCGGAGGCGTGCAGGCCCAGGGTCGTGTCCTCCCCCGGCAGCTGTGTGCAGGCGGATGCCGGGCTGTGCGGTGACCAGGGCAGCGAGGACCACGCCGAGGCCGAGCCGCACGAGTACTTCAACGTCCTGAGCTACAGAAGCCTGGCCAGCTTCAGCTTCCCCACCGAGACGGGTTAGCGCCCGAGCATCTTCCGGGAGACCCAGTCCAGTCTTTGTCGTCACAGATGGATGTACTGGCATCTGCACGTCACGGCTCTGTGTGTATGTATGTGTGTACATGTGTGTGCGCGTGTGTTCTGTCGAGTGAATGCATGTCAGCCTCCTTTGTGTCTGTGTTTCCTCTACCAGTCCCTCCAGTTCCATGGTGCAGACCCCGGTGAGGAGCTTGTGTCTGATTACAAATGCAAAGTTAGAAAACCGAACAAAGACCTGAGCTGGTTTTGAAGCTGGCAGTGGGAGCAGATCCTGTGGCTGAGATCTGCATCCCCCCGAAAGCACTGGGCAGGGCTTAGGGCTACAGGGCTTTGTGGTGGGTGATGGTGGTGGGGTGACTGCAGAGACACTTCATTTCATTTGTCACTGTCGTTTTCATCAATGTTCACATACTGGAGGCCTTTTAGGAATAAGGCATGCTACCAGCTTCTATGGGGCTTCCCAGATGGTGCTAATGGTAAAGAACCCACCTGCCAATACAAGAGATGTAAAAGACGTGGGTTCAATCCCTGGGTTGGGAAGATGCCCTGGAGGAGGGCATGGCAACACACTCCAGTATTCTTGCCTGGAGAATCCCCAGGGACAGAGGAGATTGGCACACTACAGTCCATATGGTCCCAAAGAGTTGAACACGTCTGAGCGACTTAGCACGCATGCACCTGCTTCTGTGCAGAGCTTGGAGGGTGACTAAATGCAGACTCTTTCAGAGTCCTAGCCCTGTAAGAGCTCACCTTTATGTGGGGAGACAATATTTACATTAAAAGGTAGTGAGGAGATAAGGGTCTAAGACACAGGCCTCTGGGAAGAGATGTCAGTTCAGAGTGAGATGGTCAGGATAAGCTTTTCTGTGGGTAAGTAGCTTGGGAGGATGTGGGGAACAGTGAGGCTGGGCTGAGAGAGCAGGAGTTTTGTTTAGGGAAGTCATAGATAGGAAAGTTGAGAGGTAAAAGTCCCACATAGAAGACCCTGGCACCAAGGGAGCAAGCAAGACTTCAGAGTTTATTTTCTGGGCAGACTATTCAAATCTCCTTTTGCTGGATGTACTCAGAGGCCAGTGATGGCCAAATACAGAGAACTCTAGGCTCTTCCAGCCACATGTGGTGGGGAAGCCCACGGAAATGGTGCGGGTCCACAGCAGGAGCTATAGTTTGACCCTTGAACTGTGATCTACTTCTTCTCTATCAATCTACCATTGAGTCTTTGAAGAAAGAATCTGTTTCCCACCAAAGAGGAAATCTTAATTTTTAAAATAGAGACTCTTCCTAGAAAAACAAAAGAGGATGATAGCAGGTTTAAAAAAATGAGCACCTCAAACTAGCTGCCCAGAACGCTTACAGTCATGCCCTTACCTTTTTGAGCTGGGGTTGTTGTGGCGTTGGAGTGGCTCACTTCTGGCATTCAGGCTTTATCCTCCCACCACCTTTCTTAGAAAAATGAGGGAAGTGGCATTTACAGGAGACTGGTTTTCTTCCATGGGCACAGGAACTGAGAAAATGTGAAGCAAGACTGTCCTTTGCCAGAAGATCCTCTGGAGAAGGAAATGGCACCCCACTCCAGTTCTCTTGCCTGGAAAATCCCATGGATGGAGGAGCCCGGTAGGCTACGGTCCATGGGGTCGCAAAGAGTTGGACACCACTGAGTGACTTCACTTTCACTTTCTTTTCACTTTCAAAATAGAGCATTGCCCTGCTCCCTCAGAATCAGGCTGTTGAGGGAGAAGACAATTCAACTCCTTCTCCCCCTTGGATTTTGATTTTTCTTACTTCTGTATCAAACAGGTATGTAGTCAGGAGCAATGAACTGAAATATATCCAGAGTGCCAAGTCCTTTGGAAGAGAGATAGATACCTGTAAAAATGCTGCTTTTTGCCATGGCAGTTCACAATTTCTTTCTTGCAAGGCTAGTGCAGACTGGTTGGGAGTAGAAGACAATTCACAATTCACAAATGAACTAACATATAATGACAAAAAAGGGAGTGGTATTTTGATTTGAAGAAGATGCAAATTTGGTTGAGGCTGGACCAAGAGTTGGATGCTATTTGACATGGCTATGATAGTTATTTAACATGATTATATAGGGAAACATTTCCAAATGTCATTTGGATGGTACTAAAAATACAAAGGGACCCATAGATGTTGCAAATGGGTCAGGTTATTAAAATGAATTAGACAAAAAATAAAATTTTTTGAATTAGACAAAAAATAAATCTGAAAGTGGAATTCATTGAAGCAGATTTTCTTTGGAGAAGCGAGAAGATAGTCCCCTAAAAGCCATGTACCTGGATACCTGCCTGTCCAGGACAGCAGCCGCTCTCCATGTGTGGCTCTCACATGGCATGTGGTTAGTCCTATTGAGCTGGACTGTGCTAGAAGTAGAAAATACACACCAGATTGTGAAAACAGTGCGAATAATAGAAATGTAAATGGTCACATGATTAATTGAAGAATACTGATTACATGTTGAAATTATAATATTTTGTATATATTGTGTTAAATAAAATATATTATTAAAATGGATTTAACCTGTTTCTTTTTACTTTCTTAATGTGGCTACTGGAAAATCTAAAATTGCAAATGTAGCTGCCATTATATTTGTGTTGGACTGTGAAGCCATAGACTTTAAGTCCCAGTCAAGGTGGTACCTAGGATGGGTGTCTGTCTCTGGCTGGTGGGCTCTGTCTCTCTCTCTCTATCATTCAAAATAGGGCCTGAGGAAGGTTTTCTCTCTTATTGTGTCTTTTGAGAAATATGAGTAAAGATCACGAGAGAGACTGAGGTGGGGGACCACTAAGTGTAGGCAAGAGCTCTTAAGAGCTTCTGGATCCGCTCTTAGAGTCCATGATAGGGGGAAGGGAGAATAAATGAATCAATGAATGTGAATTTGAAGAAAAATACATTTACACCATAGCCCTTATCACTCCACCTTCTAAGCCTGGGCATGTAACCCAATGAATTACACTGAACTGATCGGTAACCCAATGCATTACCCTGAACATGTAAGAGAAGTTATGAGTCATGGACTTTTGAGGCAGATTATCTTCATGAGTGGACAGAAATTTCCCATGCAATTTTATCTTATGACTTGTCCCTTCTCAGCTGGACAAGGGGGTGGCTGTGTGTGCTGCACAAGAATGGCAGGGTTCTGGTGGGCTCAAATCCCACCAAAGGAGGGAGTCAGCAGCATGGCTGTACCTGCCAACTATGAGAAATCAGTGTTTTGTTCAGTTTTCTGGTTCTTTCCAGTCCTGCAACCTTGCAGTCAACTCCCACATCCACTCCCAAGCACACCTTCCCAGAGACCCAGGAGAGCGTTATGTGTGTAAAAGAGTGAGTTTTCTGGAAGTCAGAATTATATTCTTTGATGTTTGGGGTTTCCCTGGTTGCTCAGATGGTAAAGAATCTGCCTGCAATACAGGAGACCCGGATTCAATCCCAGGGTTGGGGAGATCCTCTGGAGAAGGGAATTGTTACTCGTATTCTCACCTGGAAAATTCCATGGACAGAGGAACATGGCAGGCTATAGTCTGTG
>NW_011494787.1:5040478-5043425 GCF_000754665.1 Bison bison bison
ACAGTCTATGAGGTTGCAAACAGTTGGACACAGCTGAGCAACTAATAAACACACTTTGGGAGAATTTTGCATAAGTTAGAGTCTAGGACTGTGTGCTGTGCTTAGTCGCTCAGTTGTGTTTGATTCTTTGTGACCCCATGGACTGTAGCCCAACAGGCTCCTCTGTCCATGGGGATTCTCCAAGGAAAAATACTGGAGTGTATTGCCATGCCCTCCTCCAAGTGATCTTCTGAACCCAGGGATTGAACCCAGGTATCCTGCATTGCAGGTGGATTCTTTACAGTCCGAGCCATCCGATAAAGCTTTCTATAATGACTGAAATCTTCTATATCTGTGCTCTCCAATATGGCAGCAAATAGCCATAAGTAGTCATGATTTCAATCAGCACTTGAAATGTGGCTAATGTGACTAAGGGTGTTAATGTTAAATTTTATTTCATTTTGATTGATTTAAACTTAATGCAAATAGCAACATGTGACTGGTGCCTAGCGTATTAGATGTCACAATTCTGGTAATTGCCTTGTGTTCGGAGAAAACACAGAGAGGTGTATCCATCAGCCACTGGATAGATCTTCAGATGTTATGCACTTGAAAGGGCTATCAACAGGAAGACACGTGGAGGTCTTCTGTTCTCTTCTGTCCTTCGTTTGATCAAGACAAGCATGGTACCAAATGCAAGCAATGCATTTCCTTATTTCACACACTTCCCCATGGGTATCTGAGGTAGCTTAGTGGCTCCTGTAAACAGGGCAAGAACTGGCAAGAAGTTTGCAACTCACAGGTGTTATGCAGGGATAGACTTGCACCACAGGACTTTCCCTGGACTACAGTCATCTTGACTTCATATCAGAATGTTGTGAAGAGCATCATCCCTGCTGCTAAAAGTCTAGCTGATTGTATAGAGATCAGAAGAGCAGTAGCTGTGGTGTGTCATGGATTGGGAGTCAGGGTACTTGTCCAAGCACTGAATGCTACTAGTTAGTTTCAAGGCATTGGATAAGCCACTTAACCTATTGACCTTCATTACAAATGTTTCCTCATTTGTAAAACGGTAATGATAATATCTACCTTATAAGGTTCTTGGAGAGATAAAGTAAGATAACGTGGTTGAGTTTTTTGTAAGCTGTAAAATGCAGGATTAATGCTATTATTGTGCTAGGCATTGCTTTTAACGATGCCACAGGGGTCCCTGGGGGGGCATCAAATCTTGTTGGAATTTAAAGATTCCAACTTTAAATGCTCAGAAGTTGCATTCTGATGCTGGGAGGGATTGGGGGCGGGAGGAGAAGGGGACAACAGGGGATGAGATGGCTGGATAGCATCACCAACTCGATGGATGTGAGTTTGAGTGAACTCTGGGAGTTGGTGATGGACAGGGAGGCCGGGCGTGCTGCAATTCATGGGGTCTCCAAGAGTCGGACACGACTGAGCGACTGAACTGAACTGAACTGAAGAAGTTGCAGATATATTCTTGCGGCCTACAAGCTCTTGCTAAGTATTTACAACTTATGTGTGTTAAGTGAGATGATGGTCTTTAGCAAAGTCAAATGTATCTTGGATATTGATGATCTTCTTATAATAGGGTATTGTTGTTGTCTTCAGTCTTCATATTTGTGTTTCTAATTGTTGATTTCAAGACATGTGAACTTAAATCGGAACAGATTAGCGTGCTCCAGGAGGGTAAAGCAGTGGAAGAGTTTGCAGTAGTTGAAATACTAGGAGAGTGATTGAAGAGCTGGCCTCACCTTGCACACTGTCACGTAGGGCTGCTGCAGCTGGACCAGGGCAGGCAGTGCACCTCCCTTTGTGAGCCCTGACTTCAAGCCAGTGAAGTATCATCCAACATATTACATTCATGTTGTTTATCTGTATTTATTTTAATAGTTTTTTTAAATTACAGTATAGTTGATTTACAATATTGTGTTTGTTTCAGGTCTACAGAAAAGTGACTCAGTTATACATGTATATGTGTGCACACACATATATATTCTTTTTCCTTACAGATTATTACAAAATGTTCCTGTGTTATACAGTAGGTCCTTGTTGATTATCTATTTTATATATAGTAGTGTGTATATGTTAATCCCCAACTCCTAATCTATCCCTTCTCTGCTTCCCCTTTGGTACCATAACTTTGTTTTTTATGTCTGTGGATTTATTTCTGTTTTGTAAATATGTTCATATTTTAGTTTTATAATTCTATAAGAGGCACAAGCATAAAAAAATTTACTTGGTTTTATGTTTGAGAATATTTAAGAGAGAGTTTAATAAAAACACATTTCATTAATTATTGATTAATGTATTAATAGACATTAGAACAAAAATAATCAGACTCTCCCCATGGGGAGGGGTCTATGAGAAGTACTTATAAAAAATGAATTAGTAAGTTTATTTAATTAATTAATTATTGCAGTAGAGTTACTATGTGAGAAGTACTTTTCCCTTTTTTTAAAAAACAATTCTTTAACTGGCAGGAAAATTGCTTTACAATGTTGTGTTGCTTTCTGCTGTATAACAATTCAGTTCAGCCATAATTATACTATATCACCTCCCTCTTGAGCTTTTCTCTCCTCCTCCTTCCCACCCCTCTAGCTCATCACAGAGCACCAGGCTGGGCTCCTTGTGTTATATAGTAACTTCTCACCAGCTGTTTCACCCATGGTAGTGTATATATTGGAGCGGAGAAGGCAATGGCACCCCACTCCAGTACTCTTGCCTGGAAAATCCCATGGACGGGGGAGCCTGGCAGGCTGCAGTTCACGGGGTCGCTAAGAATTGCATACGACTAAGTGACTTCACTTTCATTTTTCACTTTCATGCTTTGGAGAAGGAAATGGCAACCCACTCCAGTACTCTTGCCTGGAAAATCCCATGGACGGAGGAGCCTGGCAGGCTGCAGTTCACGGGGTCGCTAAGAGTTGCATACGACTAAGTGACTTCACTTTCA
>NW_011494787.1:5043525-5043817 GCF_000754665.1 Bison bison bison
ACTCATTTGAAAAGACCCTGATGCTGGGCAAGATTGAAGGCAGGAGGAGAAGGGGATGACAGAGGATGAGATGGTTGGATGGCATCACCAACTCAATGGACATGAGTTTGGGCATAAACTTTGGGAGTTGGTGATGGACAGAGAGGCCTGGGGTGCTGCAGTCCATAGGGTCGCAAAGAGTTGGACACAACTGAGCGACTGAACTGAACTGAACCACATTTTCAACAGGGAAGAAGCCTAAAGTGTCTGTGGACAATTCACAGAGAGTTCAAAGGCTCTGGGTGAAGTTGGC
>NW_011494787.1:5043917-5044688 GCF_000754665.1 Bison bison bison
CAGCTGCCATCTATGGGGTCACACAGAGTCGGACACGACTGAAACGACTTCGCAGCAGCAGCAGCAGTGTGTATATGTCGATGCTGCTTTCTACATTTATCCCACTCTCTCTGTCTCCCCGTGTCCACACGTCTGTTCTCTGTATCTGCATCTCCATTCCTTCCCTGCAAATAGTTTCATCAATATCACTTTTCTAGATTCCACATATATGCGTTAATATAAATATTTGTTTTTCTCTTTCTGACTTAACGTTTTTTCTTTTGTAAGTGTATACACTTGGCTTAAGTTTGAGAAACACTGGTATGGTATATATATCATTGGATTCCTGAAAGCTTGACTTCAAGTACTAGTTTATTAATTGGTTTATATTGAGAAGGACACATATTTCTAAATTTTGTTTCTATAAATAAGTGTACTAATGTTTCATAAAGCAATTGTAGGGATGGTTAAAGTACATGAAGGAAAAACTTTATTAACTGTTAAGTTTCATATGAATAATCTATGTGCCATTACTATAGATATATAAGCCAGCAAGGAGATCCAACTAGTCCATCCTAAAGGAAATCAGTCCTGAATATTCATTGGAAGGACTGATGCTGACGCTGAAACTCCAATGCTTTGGCCACCTGATGCAAAGAACTGACTCATTTGAAAAGACCCTGATGCTGGGCAAGATTGAAGGCAGGAGGAGAAGGGGATGACAGAGGATGAGATGGTTGGATGGCATCACCAACTCAATGGACATGAGTTTGGGCATAAACTTCGGGAGTT
>NW_011494787.1:5044788-5047784 GCF_000754665.1 Bison bison bison
CTGAACCACATTTTCAACAGGGAAGAAGCCTAAAGTGTCTGTGGACAATTCACAGAGAGTTCAAAGGCTCTGGGTGAAGTTGGCTGGCATTAACATGTTGCTGAGATTCATAGAAATCAAATAGGGGAAGATCATGCATCAGGAAAATATTTTCTTCCTATTTTTTATTTCCTAGAATATCAGGTGAATTTAGGTGTTCGGTGAGCAAGTTGCAAGAAGTCAATATTTAATTCATAGAGGTCACCTTTCAGCCTAGATTTCTCCCCATCCCAGGTCCATGCCTGGGTCTCTTTGTGTTCCTCACACTGGTGGAAATGTCCATCTACATGCACCTCCTCCAACCTGAAGCATGCACGTTCCTGAGAGCTCCGGATGGGACTGTTTAGTCCTTGGAGCCTTCCTTGATGTACCTGCCCAAGTATCTTTTTGTTAGTTTATAGGGTTTCCCTGGCGGCTCAGCTGGTAAAGAATCTGCCTGCAATGTGGGAGACCTGGGTTTGATCCCTGGGTTGGGAAGATCCCCTGGAGAAGAGAAAGGCTACCCGCTCCAGTATTCTGGGCTAGAGAATTCCATGGACTGTACAGTCCATGGGGTCACAAAGAGTCAGACACGACTAACTTTCAACAGTAATAATAAACTTCCACACCACTGAGAGTTTGAATGGTAGAATCTAACTCTTGACATATATGAATCTTTATTTATTTCTAGTTGTTAAATTTTAAAGTTCACCAGAGCTGAAGCAATTTCCTCCATTTCTTGCAAACACTGCACAGTTTTGAGTGAAATGTAGATGCTTACTGGAGACAGCAAATCTAATTCAGTTGTGATGACTTCACCTGGGACAAACAAGATGTAAGTTTTCTCCATTACACCGGCAATTTTCATGAGAATGATGAGGTTCGAGAGCTCTTATGGTAGAGTATGAGAAAGAGCCTTTGGAGCAAATAGAAGGTCTTTGGGAGTCCCCAGATGAAGACATATTTTGAGCCATGAGTTTTCTTTGAATACGAAGATACAGGGATAGATGGGCACAGTGTAATATAAGGTTGGTTATTTCCACAGTAGGCAGAGAGATACTGGTACAAGGAGCAGGGGAAAAAGGTGAATCAATTTAGGTAACAGTAAATGAGCCATAGGGCTTCCCGCTGGTAAAGAACCTGCCTGCCAAGCGGGAGATGTGGACTTGATCCCTGGGTTTGGAAGATCGCCTGGAGAAGGAAATGGCAACCTACTACAGTATTCTTGCCTGGAAAATTCTGTGGACAGAGAAGAATGGCAGGCTATAGTCTATGGGGTTGCAGAGAGTCAGACATGACTTATTGACTAAGCGACAAGTACAACAACAGCAAACGGTCCATGTGCATTTATGAGGTGGTGTCAGGAGGCCCAACTGGCCTTATATTTCCCCAAAGTGATTTCAGTATCATCGATCCTGGAATTCTTGCTTATCGTAGCAAGAGGGTTGATATGTTGAGAATTTTTCAGGCCCTTTAGGTTTAATCCTCAATTTGGATCATCTCAGACTAGACCCAGGCCACACTGTATGAAAGAATGTGTAAAAACAGTGCCACTATATAAAGAAGACACAATAGGAAACCAAGAGAAGAGTTTTTTTTTTTTTTAATTATTCCTTCATATTCAAACTTCACAAACAGTGTGAACTTGTACAATACCTCAGAAAGTGAAACTTACAAAAAAAGTGCTGGTAACATTTAAAAAAAAACAACAAAAACCCCAAAAAACAAACATCATTCTTAGCAACATCAATTACTCTTCCACACAAAACAGAAACCTTGTAAAATTTATTTTCGTATTTTTAAGGCGTAATACTTCCGTATAAAGTATATGCAAGAGATAAAACTTCACAGTATTCCAAAATGTCACAATAATAATAATAATAATATAGTATAATGAAGCGCTACAGTTAATTTTCTTTTTTTGAATGTTTTTTTCCTGTTTAAATAACAAATACAAGTCACAGGTAAATATACGTGAGAAAAATACGAGGCTAATATTAAATGGCAGGTAAGGATACTGTCACTGTAAGAAAAAACTGGCAGGATGTGTGTATTTAGTCTATATTTTAAAGCACTTGATAGAAAAGGCGTATGCAAGGTTTTTCAAAACAAGTTTTTGTTTGTTTGTTTGATAACTGACAACAATTTAAGAGTATAATGAGGAAAAAAAAAAAAGGAACAAACTCCCTCTCAAAACTATTGACCTGCTCATTCCAAACCACATGTGTATATTGACGGGTGGATGGGTGTGTGTGTTCGTGTTTCCATGGGTTGAACGGTACACAGACTGATACAACAGTGTCCCTTGTCCACCTGCAAGGATTGGAGGGGACAATCTCTGCGGTCATCAAGCCTAGGTTCCTCGTGGGAAATTATTCTTTCAGTTTAAAGATCTCTTTTTCTTTGCCTCTCCCTCTTTCCAAACTCCTCCCCAATCCGCAGGTCCTCAGACTGAAAAGACAATCTGGTTAGAAAAGTTGCCCTCCATTCAAAATTCACTGGGAAATAGAAACCGCGTAAACAGTGACAACCACACAAGACACTGAAAATACCACTTGGACGAATGAATATGTTTGTGCATGTGGGGGGTGTGTGTGTGTGTGTGTACAGTAGCAATTGCAAAAAAGGGACCATGTTCCTTTCCATATTAAGATACAATGTGATAAGAAACATTTCTGTGCAGGGAATACGGTTTCTTCGAATCTTATCACAACACTGTGGCGGGAAGATCAGGAAACGGGTTCACCTTTCAGCAGTCACCACAGTAAACTTCATTGAGAACACGCAGGCCCCGCCCTCTAGTCTGTGCGCATGCGTGTGTTAACAGCTAGCCATTCAGCCAACAGGTAACAGAAAGACAGCAGATAGCAAAACACGTCAATAAGGTGCTCAAAGAAAAAAGTGGCACCCATTCCTTGAATGGGTGGCCACATTAAGGTGCTTCAAAAAAGGTTTTTTTTTTTTTTTCAGTTTTATTT
>NW_011494787.1:5047884-5049234 GCF_000754665.1 Bison bison bison
AACATTAAAAGAGTACTGGTTTGCACATGGTAGTTCTGAGTCAGGCCAAGGGTTTTGAGATTTCTGACTTCTTCCACTGAAAAGGGCTTTCGCTGTAGTCGTTTTGCTCAGTTTTGTTGTGGGTCATTTGAGTTAAAGAAAATTTAATAGCCGAAAACTGAAATCAAATCAACATGACTAAAAGAAATAGGTGAAATGTATAGAACATTACTGCATTCCCATTGGATCAAGATGGTTTCGCCCATTTTTCCTCTTTCACTAACACTGTTCCTTTTTTTCTTTGTTACAATCCATTCCTTGTGAACATACAGAAATGACCAAAGTCACTGCAAGTGGCTGTTTTTATTTTTTGTGATCTGTTGCAAGAGTCCAACCTTGTTTCCTCTGCTGCTGTTTGTGTAGCATCTGGTTTTGTAATGAGCATCTGGATTTATGTGCATGTGTGTATATATGCACATATACACACCTATACATGTATAATATATACACTATATATATATGGATATATATAGGAAGTGTGTATACATTTATACATAATATAGTGTATATTGTTTCAACTGGAGATAAACTGAACTGGGTTCAGACACTAGCACATGTTTATCTTTCCCCTGCCCCCTCTGTACATTTTAAACAGTCTGGAGCTTTTATTTATTTTTTTAAAGTGCATTTTCAATGCAGAATAACTGTAATCCAATGATTTCTTGGAAAACATTTTTGATGAGAAAAATCTGACGGTTCTCAGCCCCCAGTAAGAGAAACCCGGGTTCGGTCGTGCCAGGGGCTGATGTGGCAGTGCCAGGCTTGTGCCTGAGTGATTACTGGGCGTTCTGGACTCCGGGCACCTCAGTAGCAGCAGCAGCAGCACCTTTGGGAGAAGGCAGAGATAGAAGAGGAAGGAGGAAGGAAAGCTCAGGTGAGGAAGGATGAGTTTGCGGCGTGTTACAGATCAGAAGTGCTCACTATGTATGGATGTGTGCAGTTCCTGCTCGGCTTCGGCTAAGAGATGCCATCTAGTCCCCTCCCCACCAGTGGACACCAGCCTCCCCACGCCCCGCCCGCTCCAGCATTGCCCGGGCATCCCCACTCCCCAGGCTGACTTTGGGTCAGCTCCCTGTGGGGATTTGAGTGCCAGCGTCCAGTAGGAATAAGGCACCAGAGAAATCAAAATGTTACAAAAAAGATGCAAAACCCCGTTTCAAAGAGCCTCTCCCATTGCTCCATTAAAATATTGCATGTGATACCATTCGTGTGTAAAATGTGTCAAATGCAGTCTCTGAAAGGAACTGGAGGCCCGTCAGCACCAGAGATCTTTAGGAATGCACCCTTTGTCGAAACACACCCACGCCCCCC
>NW_011494787.1:5049334-5083117 GCF_000754665.1 Bison bison bison
TGCTCACCTCATTTTTGAGAAGGATCAAAGAAGTCTATGAAATCAAATTTTCAGGAATTGCTCGAAAATTAAATGGGTGTAGGCTGTCATGTATCTGGTCACTGGATGCTCTAAATGTCCAAAGAATATGATTAAGGGGTGGAAATCTTTGTACTGACGTTTGGGGAAATGTGCTAAACAAAAATTACTTCCTAAATGACACCCAAGTCCTCCCCCACTAACATTTCAACCTCCTCTATTGTTTAAATGCTGTAAAAAAAGAAGAGGTTCATCTAGCTATAAAAGGAAAAAATGAAGGCACATGATTTTATTCGGTCCCACAATCCTTAAGAAAAATGGTATTTTGCAAGTATGTGTGTCTGTGTGTGTGTGTGTGTGTGTACACGTGCACACAGGTATGAAATGGGAGACCAAGGGCCATTGGGGCAGTCAAAGGAAAGTTGGAAAAGGAGAAGAGGGAATTTCAAGACAGAGAGAAGAAAGGAGAAAGGAGGAAATGGAGGCCTTTCTTCAGCTTTCTGTCACAGACAGTCTCCAGATTTGGCTGCTTTTGGGTCCAGAACGAAATTCATTTGTCTTGGCCTAGAAAGTGCCCCCAGTTTAAATATCTCCAGTTAATCATGTTACAGCTTTTGGTGTTTCCCTTTTCCCTTCCCTCCAGCCAAATGATTAAAAAAAAATCACAGTTTTAAAAAATTATTTTTTCAATGTTGAAAAAATATGGAAAAGCTATTGAACAGCCTTAGGGCACTCTGCCTCTCCATCTTCACAGTGAGCAGATGGATAGACAAGCCACAGAGTCAAAGATGAAGCAGGCAAGCTCCCTTGTGCTAGAGGTCCCTTGCCTCACCTTCCCCAGGGCTGGGGGGCCCTTCATAGCATCCACAGCATTTTCTTTCAACTTGATCCTCCCTACCCCACCCCATCCACGGAAGGTGGGCTGCTGAGAGAGGCGAAGCCATTCCACAGAGCAGAGGTCTTAGAAGACAAGGATGGAGGTGATAGGGGTCGGGGAGCTCTCCCCTCAGGCAGGTCAGCACTGCTCTTGGGCAGGATGGGAAAACTGCCCACTGACAAGTTGAAGTCGCACTCACGTGGACTTCATGACCCTTCAACTCTCAGGCTTGCCATCTTTATGCCTCTGTGGCCTCAGAGTTGGCCCCCAGTCCTTAAGAAGGCAATGATCCAAGACAGAGAGGCGGAGTCAACCGGCTGTGTCATACAAAAAAGGGCTACGGACAGTGGGATTTCATAAAGGAATTTAACTTTGGTTTTCCAACTTTTTCAAACCATAAAAATTAAAGCAGGGCTTCAGTGGCTTCCATCATCTGACAGCTGTTACATTTTTCTCATTTGGCAAGGCTAAGGCGGGGGGGAAGAGAAAAGGGGTTTCCCATAATTGGTCGAAGACACAGGGTGGTAAAATGCTTCCACACTTAAACTCACAGTCCAGTGTTTTTGACATTTCATAAATAGCTTTTTTTTTCTCTAAAAAAGAATAAAACAAGAACAATCCCTTTACTTACTCATCTGAAACAAAATAAACAGCAGTGGGTACAAACTTCTTCTTGTAACAATTACAAAAAACAACAATATAATCCCAACTTTTAACACGCATCTTGAATCAGTTATTTTTTTTTTTAACCTCAAAACTGCAGCATATCCTTAAGGGCAAACTTTTCGATTAGTTTTTTTCTTTTTTTTTTTTAAATAATGTCTTCACCAAAAAAACAGTCTTGTACCAATAAAATGCATTCAAAAATAGAAAATATTACACAACAAAAATATGTATCCTTCCTTTCCAAAAAAGATTCTTCACAAAAAAATGTAGAAAAAATTCCAACAATTTTTTTCCTCTCCTAAACATTAACTTTCAGTCTAGGGCACGATTATTTATTGATTTAAATGTCTGCTTTTGCATAAAACATGGAAGATGCAAAACAATTACTGTATAAGGTTTGTGAAGTTACGTCTACTCCCACCCCAACTCTAAAACAAAACAAAACCAGAAAAACCCAGCAAACATTAAACAAAAGATACAGCTGGTTGACTAGGAAAAAAAAAATCTCTGTTTCCTTTCACTGTGCATTTGTATGGGTTAACTGGCTCTCTCAGTGTCTGGGAATGCTCAAGAAGGGAGACCAGATTGGAGTCAAGAGGCTCTTTAGCGTGAGCTGATGTTCTGAGAATCCTTTACAGTCTCCCATGTCATGGGCTTACCTGCTGCAAATCCTCAAGGAGAAAAGAAACATCCTGCCTGAGGATGGGCAGAGGACTAAGCTGTGTCCACACTTGTACTGTACAAATACCTCTATACAAGCCAGTTTCTCCATCATAGCATGTTTTTCTTCCCCCTTACAATAGAGCTTAAGCCTAGAAGAAAAGGCAACAGAGAGCTCCAGTGGTGTGTGGAAGGCTGGGGCCATTTTCTCTGTAGTCACCTTGCCCACATTGAACCAGTTTGGGCATTAACTGTAACAATAATGAGATCTCTAATCTTAACGGAATGTCCTATTTTCCCATCCCCACTGAATCCAGGTATCTTTTTAATTTCAAATGTTGTAGCTTTTAAATGATTTATTTTTTCTTATTTGATGGTATTTCTCTTTCCTGTGGGAAGTATTTTGTATGGTGTTTTCAGTACAAACAGATTTTTTTTTCCCCTATTACTTACTTGGTTGCTGGTTTTTTCTCTGCGGTTTCTGTTCTGTTTTGTTTCTGATTTTTTAACAGTGAAATATGTCCAATTTTATTTCCAGTGCATTAAACAAATTTTAAATTAAAAGAAGAAATAAAACTTTCCCCCCATCCTTGTAAAGGAAACGACTGGTAAAAGTACAATATAATAAAATCAGGCATTGCCAAAAACAGCATGATGTGCAACCTCAATTACATTAAAGAAAAACAAACAGACAAACAAGAATTATAAAACATAAGCATGAAGGAGCCAAGACTATGTAATCCCAACTATGGTATGACTGGTAAGCACTGGTTAAAATAGGTAAGGCTACTCTTAGATTTCTAACTCGACATAGTTAACCACTGCTCTTCGGTCTTTTCCTTCTTAATCTTTCACTCACTAGTTCTTTATATCTTTAAAATGAACAAATTTGTTTTTATATTTTTGGTCTACAGTAGAATTACATATTAATAATATAATAAACAGATACTTCATTAACAGATTGGTACTGCATTCATGTGGGGAAAATAGAAAAAAAGCACTCACAGAGACATAGCAAATGGACTCTATTCTCATAAAAATAACCACAAATATGATAGAAATTATCATCAGGGCAACAGATTCAACTGAAAACAGGGCAAAAAAGAGATATTTGGGGTAATACAAACTCCTGACAAGTATGCCCTAGAATTGCAGCCTCCAAACCTTTCCCATGATTTCCACCTTTCTATAGGATCACTCACAATTCAAATGGAAATGGAAACAAAAGGAAAAAAAAGTGGACAGGTGATTGAGCAAGCCAAAGCTTCCAAGTTATCTTAGTTGACTGGTCAAGACCAGCTGGAGAGCATTCAAGAAACTGGTAGGCCACAAGGGAGACACTGATGGTATTTGTTTTTAATTTTGGAGGGGTTCCAAGACCACTGTTAAAGAGAGAAACCAAGGAACCAAATAATTCTTCTGGTACCATATATTGAAATGAAATATAATTCCAGTAGAGAAGATATGAAGGTGAGTTGGAAAAGAAGAGAGAGGAGAAATAGGCAACCTTTGGGCTCCACCTCCCTTTGTTTTCTTCAACACGTTGGTTTCCTTCTTTCTGAGCATCCTTTAGGATTAGCTCTGGGTCCCAATGTCCTCTGAGCAAATATGCATCAGCTCAGCTTTTGACATGACATCTATGCCTACTGGCTTCCCCAAGGGCTCAATGGCTCTGCAGCCTCCCCACCCCCATGCCTTTTATGAAGGAGAGAAGGGTTATGAAGCTGTAATGACAGAAGCCTTTCCACTAACCATTCCTACTTGATGGTTAATTCACACCGATGGTCCAGTGTGGGAATAAAATAAGAAGGAAAACAATTGTTAAGAGCTGAGCTTGGTAATCAACAAGTGTGAAGTTGCTTCCAGGAAAAAAAAAAGAAGAAGAAGACAAAGAAATGGGATCAGTCAGAAAATACTGCTTTTGGTTTCTTTTCACTTGGAACTATCCTTGTTTTTCTCTCATTCAGTCGCTCCAGTTTAACGTTTAGAATCTAGTGCAAATATCATCACATCACAGCATTCCAGGAGCAATACCCTATCCCTTCATCCTAGGTGAGTATTATCCCTTCAGACCTCCTCAGGAGACTGGGGCAATGATCCAGGAAAGCATAACTAAACAGATTATTAACCTAGGACTTGTACAACAAGAAAGGCACTATCACAACAGACCAGCCTCAGCATTTTCCTTGCCATGGGCATGGATGTTTTAACCCCTCCAGCAACCACAATGAAACCCAAACTGTGGCTTTTCTAGTACTTGAATTCATTGGCCAGTTATCTGATTTCCCTATTGGCCCCGCTGTTGGCTCCAGCCACGCAGAGCAACGACCTGCTCTGTGTACGCGCTGCCCCATGTTTCACCAATGATCCTTGTTTGGTTCTTAATGATTTAGCTCACTCTCTTCCATGGAAGTTTCTTTCTCTCCATCAGTCTCCAGGTCATGACTCTATTAAAGACTAGTTTACAGTGTCAAGTACTATCGTTTATTTTTTTCCCCTATTTTTTTTAAACTTCTAACCAATCCCTAAGTCATAGAGACAATTCAGTAGCTCCTCTAACAACAAGTCTCCTGTTAAATATCACTGTGAACAGAAAGAAAACGTAAGTATCATCACTTGACCACCAAAGCATATCCCTTGAGCCTGTTCTATTTCTTTTGCCTTGTAAGAAAGGAAGTGGGGCTCTAGAGATTAAAATCTTTGGTGACAAAACTGGAGTGGGTATGCAAGTTTTAAGGAAGAAGTTATTTTCCAAAAGCCTCAAGAGAAGTATCCTAGGACAGTTAATGTGAATATATTTTAAAAGGTCAATTTTTTCTGTGTATAACTTTGGTTTGGTACAGTCAGTATCTTCTCAGTGCTTACCCAAAACGTATCTCTAAGTATCTGTTAAGAGCTCTGAATTTCGAGTTTCTTATTTAAAAGGGAGAGAATACTTTGAGTGCTGAAGGTATTGCTTACATTAGTTCTGAAAGCTCTAAATGGAGTCTTCTGCCTAGCAAGGCTGACAGCTTCCTTAAAAAAATTTCAACTTGGAAAAGTAGATTTGGATGGATACTAAGAGGGAGAGAGAAAGACAGGTATCACCCAAGAATTTTCCACATTGATGCCCCAACATGTGACAGTGATAGAGAAATTCAACAGTACCCATTGATAGGAGTTGTGATCCTTTCCTACGGAACCAGAATCTTCAAAGCTGTCACCTTGGATACTGGAAGAGTCCTTCAGCATCTTCACTCTCCTATTATTATTCCCTACACAATCCATTACTTTTCCTGTGGCGAAAGATTCTTTTATTAATAGTCACTAAAGAGCTGTCAAATTCTAATTATTTCTGAGATTTAAAAAGGCAATAAAAATAAATCAAATAAAGGAATACTGAAAACAAAACAAAACAAAAACCAATCCAACTTCAAAACTAGGCTTTTAGGCACTGTTAAGGTCTTCTGTTTTAGAAAGGATAGTCTCTGATGGAGCAGCTTGTAAGTAGGTTCCGATTAATCCTCCAACTCTTCCTCCAATTTCAAAGGTGGCCTAGCTTGTTTCAAAATAAACCTTTCACCTCACTGGTTTTCATGTTTATTGCACTGTTCCCTTACTGTCATCTTAAAGGATTTTTACCACATGCATGGCCTTCCTCTTTGGTTAGCCTGATCTAGGTTTCACCCAGTGATGAAAAAGCATGCTCAGGCTGAAAGGATACCTCCAGTACGGACAAGATGAGGTTTTTCTGAAAGGAGGCCCTACCCCTGGCCAAGGTGAAGACTTCCCTGTCACCTCTGTTGGCTTCCTCACCATTGAAACTTTTACTGAAAGCTTAGTTGGAGACAACGTTGGGCAAACTTCTCCTCTTAAACATCTTCAATGTACAGTACTAACTCAGCTTCTTTATAATAAGAAAACAGATCCTATCAGCATGGCAGTTGCTAGGCCTGATCAAGAGCTGGCAGATTCCACAGATTCTCACCAACCTCGATAAGACCGAGCATGATGAAAACAACCTTCCGTTTCTGTGGTGCTTCTAGTTTCGTAACTTGCATCTTCCTTTCCCATACCTCACACACTCTCTCCCGGCACAAGTAAATACATTTCAGTAGTGCAATGCAGTGCAGTCATATTTATTTAGTGCAAAACAAAAACAAAAACAAAAACAAAACCAGAAAGCCCTATTACAGACCCAAGCTCAACCCTAAACAACACTTACTAAAAGTTACCAGTGCCACAAAAGTGGGAAATTCAGTCTGTACCTCACACTTCTGTGAGTCATCTCTTTTATTGTCCCTGTTTGTTTCCAAGGAAAGAAACAACTAGCAAACACCTAGGCATTATTCTGTAAAATGTTAAGCCAATAGGCAGAATATAAAGGGAAGGAGTTGAGTTGAAACCAAGGGTAGTATTTAGAAGAGGAAAATAGCTATTTAATGCAAAGGTCAGTAGTGGTTTTTATTGAATGGTTTTCATCATGTCAAATGGCTCCGATGCTAAAGGGAATAGGTACAGAAAAAGATAAAGCTTTCCTGTTTCCCAAAACACGGTCCTAAATTTAACAGTGCTGGGTTCTTATTTTTGAATAGTGCAATCAGCTTTTCCTCAAGGGCTCCAGGCAGCAGCCACCTTACCTAACATAAATAGAGATACTAAGAGCACTCACTTTTTCACATTGACCTCATCTCTCACCTCAATCTTGTCCTGTCCACTTTTTCTGACTTCACATAAATACAGATCTACATACACATACACAGAAATTCTCAAGGCCCCTCTCAGGATGATAGATTGAAAACGGGTACAAATAGCTCAATGACACACTAACACAAAAAGTACAATTATTAAATATAAAAGTGAATTATTACACCAAAATTGAGTCTGCATTGTACCTCTTCTGATATTATTAAGAAAAGAAAAATTCATAGCAGGATGTCTGATGGAGCTTACTTTTTGCTTGAGATTCATCTGGACTTAGTTTGGGATACGGGAGTACTGAGTGATTTTGGAGAGAAGCTTTGCCTTTGACCATCCTCCAGCATCATTCTCTCCAGTTTGTCTGGGTCTCCACCCTCCAGGTGTAAGTCTGCTTGTCTGCACATACCCACACACACCCTGGAAGTCTCAGGAGAATCAATATGCAGTTTAGAATAGATTCTAGAAACATTTGGCAGGGTGGGGTGGAGGGGTCAGCACACTCAAAGTACTTTGAAACAGTATGTTCCCACAGAGTTTCTTGATTCTGTCAGTTTCTTGCCTTGGTTTGCCATGAGCATTATGAAGAGACTCTACTTTCATTTACTCTGAAAACCACAATTCTTTTAACAATAGAGCAAAAAACTAAATTTAATTAGATGTATGAGAGTTACCCTTAATGTATATCTCAATAGGCCCCTGGGAAAATGTAATCAATGGGCAAAGGAAGGGGTTTAAATGATGACAACGCTTCTGAGAATTCTCTCCTTCAAATCTACATATAGATCGCTTCAAATCAAAGTTTGTGCCAGGGGCAGAGTAACTCGCCTTACTTTTCAAAGAACCCTCTGGTAAGTGAACTAAGTACTTTGGTCTATGTCTAAATCTTGTATCAGATTTGACCATTACTTTATTGTCAATTCTTTCTGCATAAGCCCCAGAAAGCAGGGTTAGGAATAGGGGCAGACAAAGTCTATAATTTCTCTTATATGGGTTTGATAGTATTAAGAGAAGTCTTAAATCACAAAGAAATGAGGTTAATTCTTAGGCTGATAATAGTGAGAATGGGCGAGAATGGCAAAGGGTAACAGTGCTGACTTTCCTTGCTAACTCTAAGACCTGGCTGCAGGAATCCAGAACTGTATCAAATTTAGTCCCATCACATGGTCCTGTTTTCCCTCTTTGCT
The DNA here is from genome assembly GCF_000754665.1 of Bison bison bison. Taxonomy (NCBI): domain Eukaryota; kingdom Metazoa; phylum Chordata; class Mammalia; order Artiodactyla; family Bovidae; genus Bison; species Bison bison. Next base: position 5,057,420 of record NW_011494787.1, read on the forward strand.
TTTCCTCTGTTCACTTAATTGAAATTACAATTATTTTAAAGATTCAGCCATGAATGCAAATTATAGCACAAAAGACAGGTTATAAAAAGGTTGTCAGGCTATCTGTAAATTGAGCTGAGTTGAGAACAGTATGCTTGTATGCTTTCAAATGAAGCAATACAATGTCCTCTTTTTTTTTTTTAGTTTCTAATTTGGTTTTTCCTTCTTGTTTAGTGGTGTGAATATGCATGGGTGAAGTACTGCCAATGCCGGTCTCCCTCTGTGATTGTCCCCTCCAGCGCCAGGTTAAGGAGACGTGAGGCAATGGAGGATGTTTCACCATTTATGACTTTGTGAACACATGCAGTTTTGAAATGAAGAGAACAGAAATCTGAACAATTATAGCAATCCATAGATCCACTGGTTTTGTCATTTTAGTAGTATTCTCTTTTTCTTTTCTGGTGATTCTGTACTAGTAATAAAAAATATCCAAAGAGGGTTTTCATTACATTATCCTCAGCCTTATTTCCAAAATTTGAGGAGGCAATAAGATTTGTAGTGTGTAACTCTATGACCTTCCTCTGCAATCAATTCCCATAAGTTTAGGTAAATGGGGTTTCTTTTGCAAGGAATAGCATTTATTTTAACTATTCTACCCTCAAAGTGAAGAGAGAATTTTTCTCCTCAAAGTTCTCAGGTGCTACTAGAAAAGGAAGATAAGCTTTTCACAGAGAAAAGACTCCTTAATGATAGAATGGAAGGCTTTTCATTCTAAGAGGGAAAGGAGTAAGATAAGAGTGGGCAGTGATTTGACTGATGCCTAGGGCCAGGAACAGTATCAAATTAAAGAATCAAAACTTGACTGTCTTGAGAAGAAAGAGATAAAGGCTAACAAACAAATCAACAAACAAACTTTACTAAAATACACATTCCTCCAGTTTCAGGTTTCTAAAAAGTAATAATTATGCTTAAATCAAGGTTTACAGATAGCAAACAACTGTTTTAATGTGTACAAGTATTATCCCTTTGCTTTACTATGTTAGTTTCACTTTCTTTGAAGGAATTGTATCTGTGCACACTTGTCCTAAATCCAGTGCAGAAAATAAACTGGTTTGTTACCAGCCTCAATCTCAGAACATTTCCTAAGCTATATTTGCAAATCCTAAAACTACGTATCTGTAAAATTAGATGCAGAGTTCCTGAAATGCATTGTGGTGGTGGTGGGGACAGGGGGAGAAAGCAAGCATTTTATGGAGGGAAAAAAAGGACATCCCTTCTTGTCCTCCCAAATATATACTACCATGTTTCTGACCATTATTTTGCTGCATTAGTTACCATTAGGGCTCCTGACAGATGTCAGCTTAGAAAAGTAGGAGGCTTGAAAGCAATAAGAAATTCACGTCCTGGACTAGCTAGAATATTAAACAGGATTTAGACATTAATCTAGACTCATGCAGAGGCTGTGGTGAAAAATCCAGGGTCTTGGGGCTAGAGCTCTTCTTGGAGAGCTAAAGGAACAATGGTAAGAAGGCATCCTGAAAAAAAAAAAAAAAAAAGGCATCCTGGGGGAATCCTGGTGATACACTGGACCAGGTAGAACCTACAGAACCAGATCCTCTCCTCCTCCACATTATACTTTAAATGATGGCATTCAGGATTTAAAAGAGAGTTTATTCTTTCAGAAGTTAATGCCTGAGGAGAGGAATACTTTAGATGAAGAGTACTGTAAAAAATAGAGTCAGAAGGGACGAAGGAAGAGAAGGAGATAGGGATGATGGGGAGAACATGTTCAATTAAAATGAGTCATAAGCAACATAATACCGACTTTAAGAAGTGTTGGTTTCCTGTCACATTCATGACTCAGAGTCTTTTGAATCTCTTTATTTCATCGTTCTCTAAGGTGTGAGATGATGTTAACAATTGGTTTGATTACAGTAAAAGCTGGGTCAAGCCTCAGATCAAATTCAGGCTCCATTTCTGACATGAATGTTGCTTCTGTTTGTCAACAGGTAAAGCAAGAAATGAAAGCATACCCCTGTGTGCTCAAAACCTTTAGGTAGCGCTCTAAAGGCCACGGAATGGTCCTCCCAAGGGCAGCGAGCCAAAGCAGTTATCACAGTAAGTGTTGGACTTTCAGGTCAAGAAAGACTGTGTTATAGAGTTGCTTGGACTGTGTCCTAAACATCCTGTAAAGGGGTAGAGCCAGAACTCTATGGGTCTTTGGGACAATGCTCTGGCAACTAGATGGGAGTAACTCATTGAAATGAGACCTAGCATGATGACCACCAAGTCACATGGTGAATGCTTAGGTACTAGGGAGTGTATTACATGGCTCTTCAAGTATCTGATCTGCCCTAATATTATTCTATTTAAGCACAGATTAACTTTACCTTTTAAAACACATCTGGTTGCAAAATAGACATTTTAGAAACTTTAGGAATCCTTTCATCCCTTAGTAAATTACTGCTTAAAGTTCTAAACCAATCAACAATTGTTTTTCAAAAAGATAAATGCAAGAAAAAAATTCTTCCTAATTGTCTCCTATGCCTTTGAGTGAAAGTGGCTTTACTTGTTTTAGAAGAGCTCATTAAGGCTTGAATAGTTATCAAAATTATTCTGAAATGTGACCCCTTTCATTAGATTTCGCTAGGTCTAGCCTCTGGCAACTATGTCATTTGGCTAAATATTAGTAGGAGTCAAAAGGATCATCATTGATGATTTTTTTTTTCTCCCCCTCAGAAATAGTCCACTCATATCATGAATTCGAACACTGTGGTATTTAAGAAAAGAGGGAATAAAAAAAGCCAGAAAATATTTTTCTCTTTATCTTTGGCCAGATGTGAAGGTGAAAAGAATTCATGACCTCAGCTAATACGGCTGACATTTAAAACTGTGACTCAGGTCCTCCCACTCTCAAAAGAATATTGATAACTTTGAAGGCCTGAAAGTGCAGTGAAGACATGCTTCACTCTGCCTACGAGTCTGCTGAGCTCACTCGCGACAACGTTCGTTAACCACATAAAGCTTAAAGAAGGACATTCAGAAGGGGGCAGGGGGAAGGGAGGGAGACGAGCCCTCAGGGGTCATGATGACTTTCTTAAGGCAGTGAGGAGAGGAACAGGTAAAGCATTAAAGAGAAACAAGAAATAATAATAATTAAAAGGAAAAAAGAGTGAGGAAAAGGAAAGAGAAAAATAGTACAGTTTATACAGTTTGGGTATCAAGGGGTCCGAGGCAAAGGAACAGCTCCTCTCACCCTCAACTCACAATTATGGGCTTCCCTGGTGGCTCAGTTGGTAAAGAATCTGCCTGCAATGCAGGAGACCCGTGTTTGATCCCTGGGTCGGGAAAATCCCCTGGAGAAGGAAATGGCAACCCACTCCAGTATTCTTGCCTGGAGAATTCCATGGACAGAGGAGCCTGGCGGGCTACAGTCCACGGGATCGGAAAGAGTCAGACACGACTGTGCGACTAACTTTCACTTTCTTTTCAGTAGAAATATATGTAGTTGAGAACTTTGGAGAAACAGAAGGATAATTTGCTTTTGGACTCAATACTCCTTCCAAGCAGATCAGAGCAGGTAGTTCCTTAATGAGTACTGGGAGTGGAGGGCAACAGGAGAATGGGGTGGGATTCGAAAATAAACATCTACTAGAAAAGATGAAAGGGAGGAATTGGTGTTACACTGAGAGGCCTTAATAGCCATTCAGTGTGGGAAGGGCTCTCACGCTGAGTATGGTGAACAGCTGTTTTCATCTTGTCCTGAATGTGGAGTTGGTCTCGGTCACCCAGGATAGATGTGAAGTTTATCCATCCGTGGGTTGTCTAGGCACTATGTTGAGTAGCTGAAGGAAGCTGAAGAAGCTCTTTATCTAAAATTACTGTTTGAAAATACTTCTTGCTAGGGAAACAGGATGCCTATTTCTGATGTTTCCATGGGGGCCTTAAAGAAGGAAGGCACCAAGTCCCCACCTTAGCAGACAACTGGAGATGCTGAGGGTGACATAGTATCTACACATTTCTGAGTTCTAGTTCTATCAGCCTCTGTCACGAAAAAGTCCCTCAAATTCTGATTTTATTAAAAAAAAACTCCTAGGAAAATGAATATTATATTGCTAAGCTGCCTCCAGGGAAGCACAGAAGACAAGTTAAAATAATTGCAGGCATACTGAAAACAGAAAGGAGCCAGTAAAGAGCCAGTATTAAAAATCAGTATTTGAAAATACAGTTGGGACAACTAGGCATTAACTGCCTCTTCTTCTCAGATGAGCAGCCCTTTGAAATGCAGCCTGTAACTGTTGGCCAGATCATATGGAGGTTACGTGGCCCCTTGGTCATATTTTTAAAAGCAAATATAGACAGTGACAGTCCTAGAGGGGATCACAGATACATTCATATGCACTTCTTTTGTTCTTCAGATATTGAGAGGGTCAGCTAAACAAGATCACTTTGACTATGAATCTCTTTGTGTCAACCATACTTAACAAAGTTTTCACTTTCCTACATTTGCTAAGTCCGAGCTTAAAAAAAAAAATTCTAAAATCCTGTAAAGACAATACTGAAGCTGATAATATAAAGCAAACTAGAGCAGTAATGATTATTATTAAATGCACCAGATTAACTGCAGCAGGTTGGTGATGGGTGATAAATGTGAAGAAATAATATTTCAATCAACTTGTGATTGTAGGCAGATTCAAAAGGAAAAATGAATATAATGTAATATATATTTCAATATAGAGTTGTTATATATAATGTGTATGTTCTAGCTTTCAGAAATACTGCAATGTAGTGTACTGTACTTAAGTAAGCATACCTAAATAGTAACTGATATTCTTCCACGAAGTCACTAGTACTGTTAATTAAAAAAAAAATTCATTTTTTTTTCCAGTAAAAAGAAATACCTATGGTTACAGTCACAGACTTCTTTTGGATATAGAAAGACAATATACATTTTAAAAAATAATAACAACAAAAAAGATTGCAACTGTAAGTAGCCTTACTTAATGGGAGAGGGGGAAAGTCACCAAAACAGAAGAGGAAAGAAAATGTCCTCTGAATTCTGTGAGCAGAAATAATCCACATGTCATAAAAACTAAGAAGCCACCTAATAAAAGAAGGGCGTGGGAGTGGAGAAAACTGAATTCGACTGTTTCCAGGCCACCCTTCAAAGTCAGCTGTAAGAGCCAGGTCCGTTGGTTCAGAACAGTCCACTAGAGCGCGTTCTACTTTAATGTTTGAGCTGGGCAAGAGCCGTCAATTCTTAGAGATTACCAAAAAAGATTCTTCTGAGAGTCTATTGGTCTGCTAGACACGGTAAACAACCCACTCCTGGAAAGACTTAGGCAAAGGCCACACTGGTTTCAGGAGACACAGTTTATGAATGGTGATGGTTTCCTGCAGATGCAGGCAGGATTAAGGAAGCTTTAGTCTGGGAGTCAAACTCACAAGTGGGTGGGTGTTTGTGCGCATACACTGGGTTGCATAGAGGAAAGGAATGGAGGCCTTTGAGCCACGGAACGGCTCAGGCCAAAGTCTGTACGGGCCTTGCCTGCCTGGCCCCGGTGCCCCTCCTCCACAGGAAACCTGGGCGAGAGGGGGTGCCCCAGACTGCTCTCCCTCTTGTCTACTTGCCAGTGGAGGACATCTGTTCTACCTTCTTCTGGAGGAGAGCAGCCTGTCACTGTGGGTTCGCTGTGGATCCAACAAGCTGCCTTTGTTTCTCCCAACTCTGACATGCTGCAAAAAGCAACAGAGTGGGCAGGTGACTGGTTCCTGGGAAGGGAGCCACCAGCCTTGAGCACAATGGTGGGAAGAGGCAACTGTATCTATGCACCAGGACCTATGCCTATGTGTGCTTTGTTTGAGATGCACACACGACCAGACTACAGCAAGCACACACGCAAAGACACATGTCCACACACACGTCAATAAACCCCATAGAAGCGCAGTTGGTTACATGCACTCTACTTCACACAAGCATATTCAAGTTTCTCATGAAACGGGTATCAGAAATCACTGATGGTTGGGCTCCTTCAGAATGTCCTAAAGCCTCATCACAGACAGTGGACAGCACTAACGCATCCAACTAAGGCAACAGAGCAGAAGATACGTGAGACCTCTGACCAACTAGAAATTCCAGACTCTGTCTTGTTGTCACCGGGGAATATGAACGTGGCACAGTTTTGTACTGAGAGCACCTCACCCTGCGTGTGTACATGCATAATGTATACTCATTTAAAGACATTCTGGACAGCAGCTGTGACATACTAGATGGGTTAAGTCCCTTTCGTTACTAGAATCTACATATAAATTGCAATGATTTTGCTGGGCAATGACAAACTTCTGTTGCAACAGTAGTAGAAACAGATGTCTTCTAGGGGGTTAATTTTTTTTTTTTTCTGTCTTGGCTGTATTAGAATCTCATTGAAGCATTTTGAATCAAGGAAACCACTGAATTTGAAAGAGGGCTAGTTAGGGACTTTTTACACTCTAATTAGGTATCGCAAAAGCCAGGACTCCAATAACTGTAGCTAGATTTTCCCTACGATCTGCAGATTGTGCTCCTTCATTGAAGATTTGAAAGTTGTGAGTTTGCATTTAAACAAAAAGCCACCAGATAAACCAGATGCTCACTGAAACTGAGAAAAAAAAAAAAAAAAGTTTAGCGATATACACTGTACAGGAAGAGAAAGCTTTTTGTTGAGATTGTTCTCCCTGCTAAGGAAATGATTCAAACTGGCATCTTAGGCACCTGTGATCATGTCTCATGGGACTCACTATTTAGCTAACAGGATGTCTATTTTACATGCAGCCCAGACCTATGTTACTGAAATAGGATAAGAAATAGCAGCCATTCCTAAAAGCAGCCAGTTCCATACAAGTTTGGTGCCTCCCTGTAAAGTCACTGTTTCCATAGTCTTCAGTCATGAATAGGGCTCAGTTTTGCGATCATGTAACCATTAAAAGGCAAGAAAGGGTCACATCTTCACACCCTTCCAATCTCTCTATTTCTGTTCTCTTCCCTGGGCTTTCTGATTTAAGGCAGTAATTCTTTACTATAAGTGGCTTCCTGTGAAAATACCTTAACTGAGGTCACTTCAGATTAGATTTAGTCTGAAATTATTCAGTTTTGGGAGCAATAGGCTGGGCCTGAAGAAACACTAGAATCCAGGCATTTTTGGTCAGCAGTGTGGAAAACTGATGTTTCTTGTTTCAACACAGGGCATTTCTACCCCTCATGCAGTGAAATACATAGTTGTGAAAAGGGACCCATGCTGTGCAGCCCTCATCTTCTACCTCTTCAGCCTACAAAGAGTCCAAACAGACCCTCGTGCTTCACACCATTTCCTGGGATCTATTCACGTGCACCACCGACTGCTACAGAGTCAGCATTCTGTAGATATTCAGAGACTGAGCAGGATCTTTGGGGTGTTTTGGTCGGGTTAATCATTTGAGTATCTAGTACTAGAAATGATGCTTTGGGTTAGTAGTTTCCAGGCTCTGTGTTTACAGGAACACTGAGTCACCACAGCTTTCCTTCTTGGGGAGGTTGATGCAGCATCACAAATGGCAACTCTGCACAAATAGCTGTTGGGAATGTTCTCTCCAGAGCAAGAGCTCCTCTGTGCCCCTTTTTTGTCTCCATTTGCAGCCCGAGCACCAAGGCAGAGATTGTTTTGAAAGTTTGCCCCGTGCCATCTATTTCCTGGGCACCTAGGAGAAGAGCCCCTTTCTCTGCGAGAACACAGAAGGGGAAGCAGCTGCGGCCGCCCCTCTGCAAGGTTGCACTTGGCCTTGGGGAGCCTGGTGTGGCTCAAGCACCCTCTTCACACACTAGGCACCGAGGGGCACTGGGTTGCCTGGCTCTTCTGTGGAATCAGGGAGTCTATTGAAATTCTAGTGCGCCCTTCCTTTTGTTTGACACCAAGTCACATGGTTGTGTCTTTAGTGTCCTGTTTTTCTCTTTATAAAATCTTTCTCTGGGGGACAAAATTGGCCATTTAAATAAAGTTCTTTTATAGCGAGTAAAGAGGTTTCTCAGAGCCAGAAATCACTCAAAAGAAAGTCTGTTGACCCTACTCGTGGAAAATCCCAGAGCTTTCTCTAAATACATCTTGCCAAACCTCCTAGTTTTGTGATTGGATGCTTTCTGGCTTCGCATTATTGGGTGCTGAACACATTTTGCAAACCTTCTATTCTCTTCCCCATGGCTCCCAGGTCCCTGGACTTCCAACTCATGACTACATTAAAGAATTCTTTTATACGATGTCTTTTAAGTCAGGTCACAGCAGACAGGGCACCCCCTCCCTTCTCCTAAATTCCAAGGGCGTCTCAGGAGATGCCTGCTCCTCCTTTGCACGTACTGTTGGTGTACCTGGACGATGGGGGAACAGGAAGTCTTCAGGACCAGTGTGAAACTTACACACCCAGAGGAAACCTTTTCTCTTTTCATATCACAATGCATGCATTCTAACTGCTCATGAGTTAGAAGTTTTCTTGGTCCTTATACAATGTTGGGCTGATACAAAACAAAACCCTGTGACTTTTAAACAAAGTCAATTCAAGTCTTTCTTTCTAAGGCCAGGAGCTACTGTGACCTCCAAGATGCCTAGGAAGAAATGGGCTTCAGCCTGAACAACAGTGGGAAATTATCCACGACACTTACTCATAGAGCATTAGGAATCTGGGGAAGAAAATGTCTATAAAATTGTATTAAAAGCTAAAGTTTACAATGCAAACTATATAGTAAGAAATATTTTGATATAGAGATTTTCATTTCAGATTCTTTTTTGTCCTGGCTTGTTTCTCAACCTTTTCCCCTGTGTAGATTTGTATCAGATCCATGTGTCCCAATTTCTTCCCTTTTTTGGATTCTATTTTACTTACTGGGAGTTAGGGGGGTGGGTACAATTATTAGAATTTATTATATTAATAGGGGCAAAATTGCTTGCTCTGTGAAGATGCTACTGATGTTTTAGAGCTAGACATTTTGTTTTTCATAAACTACATCTAAATGTCTTGAGATAAACATTCCCCTTTGACTTTTCTCCTTTCCCTTGTCCAGCTAATCCAGTTTTAAATCATAAATTGCTTAAAAAAAAAGTACTTTTCCATACCAGTTCTTATTCCCTGTACTTATCCTAAGAGGTCTTATATCTGGAACATTTGATTCCATTATATCTATTTTTTTTTTTTCTGGCTACTGAAAATTTTCTTTTTTAAAAGCACTCATTAACATCCCAGCATGACGTTCGAAATGTAAGAAGATTGTTGGATTTGAAACTAGAAAATAAAAAAGAATCCATGCTCATCTTCTGTTCTTAAAGCAAAATGTTTCCCCTTTCCTAAGATGTTGGTGGTTATTTAATTTAAAAGGAAAGATTGATAAACTAAAAGCTCCTTTATCCCTTTGAAACAGGTACAGACTGGTTTATTTCCCCTAATGTAGGTCAGTTTGGAAAGCAGCTCTTTCAGAGACCAGAGTATGGAGTAATGACCCCACAGCAAGTTCCCTCTCCCCAAACTTACATCTCCAACTTCAGTTTAGCTTCTTCCTTTCTCCAGAGGACAATCTGTCAACTGTTTTGGACTATGAGATGTCTGGGAAGAATATACACACAGTAAGAAAAAGTCTACTGCTATGTAAACCTGGATAGCACATATCATTAAAATGATTACCTCATTAAGAATTCTTTAGGGGTCCTCCAACATTTAAAAAACAGAGAGAGAAATACTTCATTTGAAGGGGAAGGATGAATATTAGGGTTTAAACTCAACTGGAATTTTTTCCCCTACATGTTCTAGAACAAAAGGTAAATTTTAACCCAATTGCTTAGTTTTTTTATGTGACAAATCAGCATTTAGGCAAATGGGTCTCCCTCAGATTTGAGAAGCAAATAGCTGAACGTGGTCCATACTGGCACCCAGGATCAAGTTTCTGGGGATCCTATAATGTTGTCTACTTTGCTAAGATTTGAGTATGGACACCATTTTAAACCAGCTACTGTCAAATAATTCAAAATATTTTAAAGTGGCTCTTGACCTTCTTCCATTTGTAACATATGCTGAGTGATTTCATGTCATTTTCCTTTAGATTAAAAAGATCTTTTTTAATGTCAATTTTTTTTCTGTGTTACATCATGGGTTGAATGACTTGTTTTTCAAAATATCAAAATTCTATGACACGGTTAATTAACTAATGCTCCCTCTGTTGGTAGCAGGTGGAAATACTGGAGTCTAAGATAGCTACTTCAAAAAGCACAATTAGCAAAAGAAAATGGACTTTTTCTTATTTCTGAAGCTGTTTCCCACCAGCTTTTAAAACAGGTCAATTTTGGATACATAGTTTGTGGTAGGACTCCTCTTAGAAATCACGATGGGCAATACTTGAAGGTCAGTTAATCATCCATGGCTACATTAAAATTTCTAGCAAAATATTTACTGAATTAAGGACCAAGGACCAAATCAAACTCACATATACTCCAGCTGTACTAACCTTACTAATTATCAGCAAAAACTTATGGAAAAGATACAAGTGAACCAATACTAAAATAATGAGTAAAACCAATTTAGTTATTACACAGTTGCTTCCCTTGGAAGATTTCTCCCCATTTGTTGCACAGTTTTGTTTTTTTTTTTATAAATAAGTTGCTGATAGGAAAATTAAATGCAAATGCAAAGTAATTTTGAAACTGAGATACATCTTTCCTTCTTTTTTTTTTTAACTGTAGTTTAGTGTTTCTGCTTTGTTTAAAGATTTACTTTCCCCCTTACAGGTATTAAAATATGCCCAGCAGTGAAATCACCTTTGGAGTTTTTATAAGGTTTAAGAATTCCTATGTTTGAGTTGGAATCCCTTTAGGACACTGTCTATAATGGAAAAATCTCTATTCTGATACCTTAATCAGGACCGAGGAGAGAAATCTCAACTAGGAAGAGAGAGTGGCATCTAAGATGATGCAATGAACTGGTGGTCTTCCGGACGATGGACGTTGGGCATCTGGGAGATTTTTGTTAGTTTCTTTAAAACCTTACCAACAAGCAAGGATTGACAAGGCATCTAAAGAATAATCATCTTAGTTAGCCGTCTCAATCAGGGTCGGAACAGAAACTGATCTTTGAAAGGAAGAAAGTGATTGTGGCATTGAGGCATACTGATCTGCAACAGGCTTCTGATAATGCCGTTCTCTGCAGTTGTGAAGGGTGAGGAGGGACAGCAGAGTTTCGTGAACTCCTCCTCCCGGCTGACCACAAAAGGAAAGGACCCATTTGTCAAGACTTCTAGAGTACTAGTGTTTCATCAAAGAAAAAAGGTAAAGTCAATAGAAATTCTAGAATCACAAGATCTCAATGAAACTTTCAGAGAAGCAAGACATCTGTTTCTGAACGATAAAGTCCCTCCCGTGAAAAAGAACAGAATTCTAGATGAATTGGTGAAAAAAATATTCAGTGGAGCAACATAAGCTTGCTAAAAGTTGAAAAACTACATATCAAAATACAAAGCAGCAGTTCAAATTACAGCAGGGATGGGCTGGCCAGAGGCCCTCAACCCAGGCAACACTTAAAATAATAAAAATTAAGAAAAATTTAAAAAAATATGAAGAAAATATCCTTCCTCTCTTTCAAATATAACTTTAATTGCCTTTTATTCTTTCTATCTGGAAGCAGTATCGCTAACCTTAACAGTCTTGACTTACCAAAAAATATATATATGTGTGTGAAATAAAATAAAAGAGAAGGGATTGGTGGCAGTGTATGCAAAACCGAAATGAAAAAAAGAAATTACTTTTAACAATCTCACTTTTTTTGTATTTTTTTTTACACAAATACTGTTGTAAATATATTAAAAAAATCAGCATTCTATCTGGTAAACGTCACTTTTGCCCCTCTATAAAATTTTGAATTAAAAAAGCCTCAAGAACTTTTTATTATTCCCCCCACCCTCCATTTCTCTTTCTTTTTCTCTTCCACAAGAATATATCCTGACACTTTTTTTTTTTTTGCAAAGATTGTTGGAAAGAATCCTTCTCTTGTACCTAGAAACGTAGGTGCAAACCTCTGATATCTTTGTTTTATCTGCATTCCTGCCTTTCATGAAAGTCCCTCTTGATTGTGCTGAGGCTGGAGCTCAGCGAAGACACTGAATAAATACGATAGCCACTGTTGCTTGATGCTTGTCCAAGTCTTCCTGGCTTCTGCTGAAAGGGGGGTGTGCAGGAGGTGGGCCAAGGTGTGTGGACCCAGCAGGATCTGGGGGAGAAGCCTGCCATTTGCCTTCCCCACACCATCAAACCTACACCCCCTCCCACCCCCACAGCCCTTTTTACAGAAATCAGACAACGTGGCAGGTGGAAAAGAGCAGGGCCTTCCCTCTGGGTTTTCAACCAGAAAGTGATATATTCCACAGTTTTAAATGGTTACTGTGAAGTCCAAGCGGCCAGAATTGTGAAAATGTCCACTGAAACACTGCAAGCGGTGTACTTAAAGACAGTAGGCCTTTTAGATTTTGTTATATATTTTTGTAGTGCTCTTCACAAGTGAAAAAAAAATTTTTTTTTTTTTACTTTTTTTTTTTCTAAAGATTTTTTTGTAAAGAAGGGTTGTATTTAGAGGCCAGTAGCTAGAGATCCAACCAGTGGACCTCCGAAGCACTACCAGGCCTTAAGGCCACCATCCAAGGGAGACTGGGAGAACTATTATTCCCCCCGAGCCTCCAGAAATGTAATGTACCAGCAGGCAAAAAACAGTTCTTCATGTAGTACAAAATGAAACGAAACAAAAACAAAAACAGAAAGTAAAAAACGAAACCAAAACATTTCTTAAATTCTAGTGCCATAGCTTTTTTGTTTGTTTCTTTTTTGTTGTTTTGTTTTGTTCATAAGAAAGAGAGAAAGATACTACTTATCCATCAGACACGTGCATCCTCATGTGGTCGTTGAACTGCTCGATTTGGTCAAACTTGGCTGGACAGACGGAGCAGACGTAGGTGGTCCCCTCCGTGCAGGCCCCCACCCCGGGGGGGCCGGCGCGGGACCCCGGGGGTGTGCCCGCGGGAGGGGTCCCGTTGCTGGCGCTGTGCAGGGCCACGTGCCGCTCCAGGAGGGTCTTGTGGGAGAACTTCTTTTTGCAGATGTAGCACTCATAGGACTTCTCGCCCCGGTGGAGGCGCATGTGCACGTTGAGGGAGCTCTTCTGGGTGAAGCGCTTGTTGCAGATGCTACACTGGTACGCCCTCACTCCCGTGTGTGTTACCATGTGCTTGATAAGGTAATCCTTTAAGGAGAAGGAGCGCCAGCAGATGCTGCATTGGTGGGGCTTCTCACCTGGCCACAGGGGAAAGACAGCAGGCAGAACGAACAGAGCGAGACACAGCCAAGGAGGGAGAACAAGAGACAGAGAAACAAGACAACAGAAAACAAAAACAAAAACATTAAAAGAAACATCTAATTGGTTAAGGGAGCACCCCTGATTGGAAAGATCCAGTCCTTCCGGGCCTCTCATGGTCTGAGAAACCTTGCTTCAAGGTGCTGCCAGGGAAGTCTAGACTGCTTCAGGTCCCCATGCCAGAAAATGGTTCTCTTGGAAAGCTACATGACATTCTCCAGTAAAAGTCTTCTAAGATCATTCTGTGGAGAGAGAGAGTGCTACTTCAAGGGGGTCACTTTCAATGCCTTCATTAGCTGTATGTCTGCTATTTGTATCATCAAGCAAATAAGAGAGAGAAAAGTTCTTTGGAAACATAGGGATCTCTAGAATCTTTGGGAACTAAGGATGGTGGTGACATAGCTTGCCTTTCTGGGGACAATAATCATGTCCAGTATTTTGTCTAGCAAATGCACTCGTGCCTTGATCATAGGTCTGGAAAATATTGGTTTTTTAGGAATAAGTCATTCTAAGGAGCTATGCCTTTGATTTTTTTAAAAATGTATTTTAGGTAGAAATCTTCTAAAAATGTAACTTTAGAGAGTTAATTTGTTATTCTGTCTAGACTGCCCTGAGCTGCAGACTGGCCTTGTCTTGCGTGGAGGTTGAGTAGGTGGTAGATAGCATGATGATCTCAGAGTCAAATGGTCCTGTTTAAATCTAGGCACCAAGGCACAGCCTGCCACTCTGATGAATCTCCAAATGCCTCTGAGGTACACGGTTCTGCTTACCTCACCGTGCTGGTGTTGACATAAAATACATGTGAAATCACTTTGCAGACCACCAAGAGTGGTGTGGGAATACTTGCATGGTGTTCTTATTATAAGACTATCCATCCCTCCTCCACCATTAAATGGTTCCATACGCCTTTTTTTGAACTCTTGGGTCAATTTTAAAAATAGTTTTCTCTTTCTTTGCTCTCAGTGTGTTGGCTGAAACCCTTCTTTCTCGTCAGTTTACTGCTTTGGTTTGCTCTTGGCTTAGAAACCAAATGATCAAACTTGCTAAAAGCTGTAACGTATATAAGAATATTGTCACTGAATGACCACCTGAAATAGTCTTCTATAAGTAACGTCCATGGGCCTGTACCATCTCTTTGGATAAATAGAGACTTGGTTTTGTTGGTGCTGTGTGCCCTCGTCTCTGCTCTTGGAGGGTGAGATGAACTGCATTATGGTGTTTCCATCGTTCCCACCTCACCACTGACCGCCCAAGGCAGGCAGCCAACACGGAAAGCCTGTCCATGTACCCTCCCATGTTGTTTGCTATTTAGTCACTAAGTCGTGTCCAAACACTGGCGTGGGTTGACATTTCCATGCATGTGTGCCAAGTTACTTCAGTCATGTCCAATTCTTTGCAACCCTATGGACTGTAGCCCACCAGGCTTCTCTGTCTATGGGATTCTCCAGGCAAGAATACTGGGGTGGGTTGCCATGTCCTCCTCCAGGGAATCTTCCCAATCCAGGGATCGAACCCATGTCTCTTACGTCTCCCGCATTAGCAGGCAGGTTCTTTACCACTAGCGCCACCTGGGAAGCGATTTCCATAACCCAGCCTAAAGCCGGAAGCCTCTGAAACTCTTCGGTCATATTTCAACATCTGAACAAGGCATCAGGGTAGGAAATCTTGAATTTGAGTTAACTTCCATTTAAAATATGTGCCTTGACAGTCTTGCCATTTTCCTCCATCATGAAACAGATGAGGTTTGGTGTGTCCTAGTGATGGTGGTGAAGAACACAATCACATACATGCTGACTGTGTGCCAAGCTCAGGGTTAGTGCTTTCTGTTCATGATGTGTTTTATGAAACTTTATCTCACTGGAAAGCTTTTTTGATGTGTTTGTAAACAGAAAAAGATATATTTTGAAGCACACGATCCTAAGAAATGGCTGTTTGGTTCAATTATAACTCCACAAATTTCTAAACCAATTTCATTGAACTTTGAACTTTTTCCTTTAGTTAATCACAACCTTTTTGGCCTGGCTTTCTCTCCGCTCTGCTGTCTTCCAGTCTTCCTTTCCCTTCATCTTCATGGATGAAATAACATGAACCATAGGCTCACAGGGATAGAAGAGTTTCACTTTTAGGCTACAATGGGAGAATTTAGAAGCCTTGTTCCTACCTGAAGAGTTCAATCCCTGCATGCTGTTTATATAGGTACACTTTTTTGAAATGAGAGATTCCCTAAGAGAAACAGTCATGCATGTTATTTTTAGCTGGAATATTTCTGTCAGCCGTAAACATGCTTGGAACTCAAGCTGGTCTTTGCCATCCTCGGGCTTTCAGTGCACTTTCTAGAGGCTGTGACAGGCCAGCCAACTATCTTTTAAAATATGTCCACCTGTCACCTTTAATGGGAAGTGTGCCTTCTTAAAGTTCCAGATGGTATTTTGGCTGCTAGGAAGTTGAAACTCGGTCTGTGTTAAAAATTATCCTGCTGTTTCAAACTTTCACCTTCTTATAGTGTATTTTTCCCTCTAGACAAGGTCAGCGATGATGGCTTGTTACTTTCGCACCTTTCTAATCTATCCGTTGGTTCTTCAAGGTGTCATCTCTCCCTCCATAGCTTATATATGCATGTTGTTTATATGCACCTGTGCACCCAGCACCGAGGTCTGGCCGTTAATTACCCGTGTCACCCTGGGTTTTCTAAGTGTTTTCATCGCTGTGGGTTTGTTCCCCTTCTGTAAGTGAGGAGTTGGACCAAGCACTTGCCACATTCCTTTGCAGGTTTAGTGGCCTTTGGTCCACCATGGCCCACGCCCCAGAGGACTCTGGTCCAGGTCTTGTCAATGCGTGACCTGAGGGCAACTTGCTTAAGTCACCCAAGGCATCGGCAGTCCCACATTTTAAATAGGACAATGTATTCTACCACAGAAAAAATGGTGTGATAGTTAAGGAGGAAAAATGTTTGCAAAGCACTTGGGAGCTCCATACAGGAAGGTGCTCTGAAATTATTCGGGTGCCTCACTGGCAGAGCATAGGCATTCCAGGAACTGCCTGACTACTAAACAGGGTGCATTTTCAGATTAGTCAGGTGTGAACAACTCATTTTTTATGTTTTGATTTGAAACAGTATCACTCACTAGAAATGAGTGATTCTTTCCCATTATTTTCCTGCATGTTACTTAGAGTGAACCCCAAACGGCTTTCAACATTATACATGAAATGGATGTGGCTGGTGTTGCTTGGTGCTCTCGATGTGGAGAAATGAAATTAAGATGAGTGGTAGCAGATGGCTTTCTGGGTCCAAGCCTGTGGCCAGGAACAGCAAGTCTGATAGGTTAGAAAGGGATACAGAGTACCAGGCAGACACTAGGATTAGACACAGGATGAGGAAGCTCATATAAGCCCCTGTACTTTAAAGTGATCCATTTTGGGGCCATACAGATGCTGGAGTCAGATATGAATTCCATTTCCTTGGCTGAATGACCTGGCCATGTTACTTCACTCCTGTAAGCCTCAGTTTCCTTATCTATAACTTGAGAGTAATACAGTAAGCACCTGTCTTGTGAAAGTATTTTGAAAATTAAAGCAATAAAGCACTTTTGCACAGAGTATGTGATCATTTCAAGAAAAATTCAACTGTTCCTTTCAGCACAAAGGAACTGGTGATAAATGAAATCAACTGAAAAATGACTTGCATGGCATGAGGAAGCCTACTTAGGATTTTGCAAAAAACTGTTTCAGATAATCAATAAAGCAAGTGATTATACTGTAGCTATGCAATTCAGAGTTAAGGGTCTAGTCTAGTCTCAGCTACATATGCTAATGGAAAGAAGTGGCACCATGAAACAAATGCCAGCAAAGAGACAGAGGATTCTTAGCAGGCAGCAACTGTACTCTAGAGGCTGAAAAACCAGACAGCAAGTGGTGGAACAGAAGCGGAGGCAGTGTCCTTTATGATTCCGTGTGTGTGTATGTGTGAGAAGGGAGGAGTAGTGAATGTATATATTTTTCTCCAGTTTCGGATGCCTGCTCCCTAAAGCATCACTTTTCAACTCCTTCTTGTGGACTGGGACTGACATTTACTCTACCATGACTGACAGTGAGAAAAAAAGAGAGGAAGAAAGATATATTCAGGTTAGAGGCTGCAGAAGGTCTGCCTAAAATTTGAGGCTGAGGCACTCCAGTTCTGAAGAGTGACCTCTGAACTGGGGGCTCAGCAAGAATCCATTTATTCTGTGGATTCTTTTTCATTCTAATCAGGCTTTTCCTAGGCTGCAAAGAAGACAGTGACTGCTGTTACAGGACACTTTTTTGAAATACTGTTCCCATCTAGTTCTCACATTCTCTCGGCCTCTCTATCATCTGCTCTAGCATACGCCTTCCTTCAGGTGAGTACAGTGTGGGGCAGTATACAGAAAACATGGTGTTTGCTGAGGGGGCGGAGAGCAGGGAGAGAAGAGCAGGTGCAGGGGGAGGTGGCTACTGCCGAGGAGAGCAGAAGGGGTCTTGGAAATTGCAAGTCCTCTGAATGGGGACAATCAAGATCGGAACAGAAAGGGGGAAAGGTCCAGTGACAAGAATGGAAGGTGCTCAGATGGAGTCATGCGGAGCCTTCACTGGCTGAAGAATCTGCTTTCCACCAGAGAGGTCTAGTTGGAGGGGGACATTCAAGACCACCTACCAGCCTTTCTCCCAGTCTGGGGTTAGAGGGTGCAGTCCTGGTGTCAGCTTGGACAGTGAGGCTGTCTGGGAAGGGGTGGAACTGCCTACTGGGGACACACTGCATTTATGAGACCTCTGTGGCTTTAGTGACAAGTA
This sequence comes from Bison bison bison, assembly GCF_000754665.1. Classification (NCBI taxonomy): domain Eukaryota; kingdom Metazoa; phylum Chordata; class Mammalia; order Artiodactyla; family Bovidae; genus Bison; species Bison bison. The sequence continues at coordinate 5,075,588 of NW_011494787.1, forward strand.
AAAATTTTGATGTCAAAAAGACTTTTAAAGATGTCAGGGACCTTCGTCCACATTACTTGACTTTTCTTACAACTTTGTGAGCGGGTAGAACCTTTTCCTCTATCCTTCAGTACTAAGTACTGTTAAGATCTGTATCTTACATGACAAGAAAATGAGGCTCAGATTGATTATAGAATTTACCTAAAGTCACTCAGAAACTGGTAAAATCAAGGCTTTCTCACTTCAAACCTTACACTTGTTTGTTACTCCACTGGCTTGATACAATTAGTAGCCCAAGCTCTATATAAGGATTATAACATCACAATCTTGATTGCACTGTTATTACTCTATGGATACCATTGTTATGTTACTATCATCGATATATCTATTTTTGTAAAATTCAAGGCCAAAATAGCTGAGCATCTCAAAGTAACAGAAAAAATGATCAATTCTACAGAGAACACTAATGGGCATTAGTGACCGCTGAGTGGACTGTTGATACTATGACTCAGAAAAGGTCCACATGTCTACCACTTGTTGGTAAAGAAAACACAAGTGGGAACACAGGTACAATATAGTCTTTGTATATAGAAAAAGAAGGGAAGAAAAAGAAATTTATGTCTTGGTAAGAAAATAATGAATTTATGTATAGGTTCCCCAAATTAAATTCTCCTGGAAAGTATACTTATATATTTGAACATTCAGTCATTCACTCAACCAATATTTGTTAAGCAAATACATATGCTAGTCTGTACCATCTATGGATTTTAAAGCAGAAGTCCTAACACTGGCTCTTAAAAGAAAGTTCCACCTGGACAGCACTGCCAGGTAAAATACAGTTAAATCTAGATTTCAGACAAACAATGAACACTTTTTTAGTATAAGTACATCACAAATAGTGAAGGGGTATACTTAGACTAAAAAAAAATATTTGTTGTTTATCCAAAAATTCATCTGGAGATCTTTGTTTTCTAAGTCTGGCAACCTTATACCTGGTGACAAAGAAATACCCTGAATGCCATCTTAGTCAGCCTTGTAATTCTGTATGCAATTTTGTTGTATAGAGCAAGGTACAGCAAAAAGAATGTGGTATCTGAAATTTGTTCTGATCATTGGAGAGTACTTATATAAATGTACAAAGTATATTTGCATTGTTTCTATGGAGCTACATCCTAAAATAAATAAAACAACTCTGTAGAAAAAAAATTTTTTTCCCTTTTGAAAGTGATTAGATATCATTAGAGAAGAATTCAGCTCATTCGTTGATCAAATATTTTCTGAATGTTTACCATGTGGAAGGTATTATGTTGGGTATATTGAAGCATAAGATATATATGATATATATCATATAATTGGGCTTCCCTGGTAGCTCAGACAGTAAAACGTCTGTCTACAATGCGGGAGACCCAGGTTCGATCCCTGGGTTGGGAAGATCCCCTGGAGAAGGAAATGGCAACCCACTCCAGTATTCATGCCTGGAAAGTCCCATGGACTAGGAGCCTGGTGGGCTACAGTCCATGGGGTCGCAAAGAGTCGGACACGACTGTGTGACTTCACTATCATATAATTATATATAAAATTGTTTCTGCTTTCATGAAGTTTACGTTCTAATGGGAAAGCATAAAAACACTCACACAATGATAATATAGGGCTTCCCAGGTGGCTCAGTTGGTAAAGAATCCACCTGCAATGCAGGAGACCCCAGTTCAGTTTCTTGGTCAGGAAGACCCCCTGGAGAAGGGATAGGCTACCCACTCCAGTATTCCTGGACTTTCCTGGTGGCTCAGATGGTAAAGAATCTGCCTGCAATGCGGGAGACCTGGGTTTGATCCCTGGGTTGGGAAGATCCCCTGGAGGAGGGCATGGCAACCCACTCCAGTATTCTTGCCTGGAGGATCCTCATGGACAGAGGAGCCTGGTGGGCTACAGTCCACAGGGTTGCAAAGAGTCACTCATGACTGAGTGACTAAGCACAGCACAGTTATAATAAGTCATTATTATAAGTTAAATTATTGCTATAAGTTAAGTTATTGTTATAATATTAAGTGCCCAAAGGAGTACATTTGCCATGGAACCTTGAATATGCAAGATATTTGCTTCCATTAACATAATTTATCACTATAAAATCAAGCTGTTGTTCAGTACTCTGATTTACTTTTTTAAAGACGTAGATTCTTGTGAGTGGAATTTTGGGGAACAGTGTTATATAACATAAACAACCTGAAGCCATCCTCCTCCTAATCACCCAAGCCATCTAGGGAAGTGATTCACAACTCAGTGTGAATCAGGGCTTGTTAAGACGTAGGTCACTGGGTTCCCATTCAGATCTGGGCTGGACTCGAGAATGTACATGTTGCTGTTGTGGGGACCACAGCTTGAGAAGCACTGTTCCCACGTTACCTTTGAATTTTCCCTATTGCGTGCCTTCTATGCCCACATTCACCCCAGGCTTATCCTCCTGTGTCCTCTGTCTTTCCCTTCCGTCCCATGCCTTTTTTTGCTTTTTCTCTTGGGAGAGGGCACAGAGGAGTCCTGCTTTGTTCCATGAGAGGATGGTTTGTGTTATCTTGCCTTTTCTCTAATTCTCTTGTTTTTAAATGTGTCCTTAACTCTTGTTTTCCTGCCCCACAACATTTATGAAACTTCAGTAAAGCAAACTTGAGAAATTCCTAGAAGAGATGAAGTCCTTTCGTGGTTTGTTTGGCAGTAGAAAGAGTAGTTTAGTGAGAGATTTTCTTTAAAAAATCTTTAAGGAATGAAAAAAAAAATTCATGCTATGTAGAAAGTTCAAGGGAAACCCAAGGGGTATCACATTGCTTTGGCATTTGCATTCCAATGAGGAAGGAAACATGTTGACAGTTATTACTCAGAGATTGGAGACAGAGCAAAGAAACTCAACGTCTCTGGAAGAAGGAGGCTAAAGTAATGAGGATTTTAAAGAAAGCATTAAGTAGTACTTTACCTTTTATGCAGAGCTTTCACATGCATAATACCTTTACAGTAGCTCAAAAGGCAGGAAAATTATTGTTTCCACTTTAAGCTCAAAGAAACTGAGGGTAATGAAATTAAGTGACTTGTGTATGGTCACCATTAGAGGAACCAAAACTGAACCCAAATAATCTAATTCCAGCACAGTCATCTTTGACTTATGTCCCTACTCTAAATATCAGTGTTATAATCATCAGGAAATATGCTCTACAACCAGTGGTCCCTTGGTGCTCTAAGGTAGAGGTTAGCTCCAAGGTCAACATGATGGACTAATTATTTGTCACAAACATGTCCTTTTAATGACTATGTGGATCATTAACACAGACTTACACAGAACTGTATTTGGAATTCAGATCTCAGAACTGAGTCTCTCCGATCGTTATACGTGTGAAAGCTGCTCAGTTGTGTCTGACTGTTTTCGACCCCATAGACTATACAGTCTATGGAATTCTCCAGGCCATAATACTGGAGTGGGTAGCTATTCCCTTCTCCAGTGGATCTTCCCAACCCAGGGATCGAACCCAGGTCTCCTGCCCTGCAGGTGGATTCTTTACCGACTGAGCCACCAGGGAAGCCCCCAATCCTTGAAAGCAAGTATCATATTCATTAAAAGTTGCAGTTGCTAAACTGCAAAGCTGGTTACCATGCATAGTGGCTGTGATGCTGAGAACCTAAGTTTTTTTCCTTTTAACTCTGTAAAGCTACTCTTTCCTAGTAAGATTCTTTTTGGTTAGATTAAAGGTAGGAAACAGAATCCATCTCTACTCTTCCAGTATACCCAGGACTTTCTAGAATCTTATTTTACACTAACATTTGGACTCTTTGCTGTGGATTTTTATCATTTCCACTGGGCTCCTGTAAAGTTGTGAGGCTCCACTTTTTTGATGTTTTCTCAAGACATTGGAGAGAACTTTGTTTTGAAATGTCAGCCACAGTGAATCCAGGTCCTGAATTACTTCCATATGTTCAGGCTGTCTTGCCTTTTGAAAACTGAGACCAATTGTTCCTAAACTTTGTTAGGTTATAGACTTCTTCACTTAGACAAGTATTGATAGAGAGCTGACCATTCCAAACTGCCACTGCCAGATGATTTGGGGGTGAAATGGAAATGTTGATTCTTTTAGATAAGGTACTCAAGTGATAGATGTACATTATTTATTGTTCCTGGATGTGGTCAGGTTATACACACCATTACAAAGACCTTTATAAGTTATGAGGAATTTCATAGTTTCCCAGAGATCTGAAGGCCAACCTTTGAGCATAACTCAGATTTATAAAATGACTTTACTTGTAGCCATTGTATCTATGATGTCTAAATTTGCAAATCCATTGCTGGTTTTCATATGGGCAAATCAAGTTATTTGGGTTAACCACAGAATCCTTTGGTAAAATTGAATAAATATGTTCATACACCAAAGAGACAATTTTCTGTAGTACACCAAAATGTTATGCTCCAGATTTAAAGCCTTATTTTGACATGTGATCTAATAGAGTATGTAAACTTTATATCTGCTGGGTCTACTGGAAGAGATGCAAAGATGGGGAGGGTAGACACATTCATGGATCCAAGACCAGAGCCATCAACTTTGGTTAAGAATACATCTCCACAAATGGTCTCTTTTCCCCTCCTTAATCCTTAATTTGATGGATTTACAATGTAGGTACTCAGAGGAGGAAAGGACATAAACTATGGGAGAATACCCTGTAAATCATAAATTGCCATATAAATTAAAATATTACTATTTGATTAATTTACTAAATAATGATGATACCATACCACATGGAAAATGTCCTTGATTGACCTCAGGTTATTAGATATTCACATTTACCCTAAGTAAATACAGTGACTTACTGATTTTTTTCCTAAGTAAATACAGTGACTTACTGATTTTTTTCCTAAATGCAGCAGTAGTCACTATGTTTTTTAGAGGTATGAAAACTGTCATCTTTAAGAACTGATTCACACAAGGGCACATACATAGATTTACATATTGTTCTGACTTAAGTTGAACTGCACAGAAGGAAAGTTTCGTCTTAAGTAATGCTCTGTTTCCGTTGTTCACTTCCATGTTGGTATGTCTGTTGCAGTTCTTCCCTTCTATTCCCCAATTTAAATTGATCTGCTTTATGTCCTATCCCCTAGCTAGTCCTGCTGGCTGACCTGAGAAACAAGGTTGCTTTGAGGAACTAACTTATTTTCATGTATTGTAATTCAAGTATGTAACTTTCCCCTGACAATTTATTTGTCTTTTAACAGAGATATTCTAGAACTAGAGGGTTAGCAGATGAATGACTCTCCTAATCAGTTCTGTTCAGCTCAGTCGCTCAGTTGTGTCTGACTCTTTGCGACCCCACGGACTGCAGCAGGCCAGGCTTCCTTGTCCCTCACCAACTCCCAGAGCCTTCTCAAATTCATGTCCATCATGTCGATAATTCCTCATAATAGGAATTATATAATTCCTCATAATTATATCATTCCTCATAATAGGAATGATATAATTATATATATAATTATATATAATTCCTCATAGGAATTATGACTCTCATAATAGGAATTTCAAATATGGTGATCATCACTGAGTTAGTTACTTTTAGTATAAGAGAAGCCATGTGAAATCATATCACATATATAGACCCTTATATGGAGGAGCGTCTGTGGAGTTCTCACTTCTGTCTGGTCCATTGTAGAACTAGGAAAGGGCACTCACTGGCTGGGAGGTCAGGAAATCTTTGCTCTAGAATCATGGGCTCCAGGGATGAAGCACTATCTTGCCCAACTACTTACCTGATGAATAACTGAATCCCCTCTATAACAAATCACTATGAAATGATTATCCATTCTCTCCTTGAACACCTTTAATTATAGGAACTCATGCTCCCTTTGTAGGTTATCTACCTATCTTTAGAGCATCTCTGCTTAAACTTCCTCTTTTATTTAATTAAATTATCTTTATAGCTTCTAATCATTGGTCCATTTCTATATATGTGAACACAAATAGAACAAACTTAATGTATCTTCCCTCAAATCATTTAAATAATGCTAATAGTGCGAACAATAGCTTCCATTTATAGAGTGCTTATTATGTGCTGGAGATTGCTTTAGGAACTTCTTCATATGTATTAATTCATTTAATCCTCAAAACAGCACTACTATCACTATTTTCCCCATCATATAGACAAGGAAACTAATGTATAGAAATGTTAAGTAATTTTGCCAAGCTGACAAAGCTCGGTAGGCACTTTCAATTCAAACCTACGCACCGCCAAACACCTCTAGCACCTTCAAACATGACTCATATGCCATGGCTTCACAGCCCTTTCCATCTTAAACATACTCCTTTGAGTGTGCCCCAGAGTGTCTACTGGCCTTTTAAACGGGAGAACCCAGAACTGATTGTGGTCTCTAGATGTGGGAAATAGAGAACTAGCACTGGAAAACAGTGAGCTTATCACCCCTCTTCATTTCAGGGACCATAAGTGTAGCTTCCACTGGCATTAGCCTTGTTGTGGCCTCTTCAAGCTGTTGGTTCATATGAACCAACAGTAAGTTTCAGAAACTTACTACAGGCTAAAACCCTTATTCCTGTCTGGCCTATATGACTTGGGTCTGTAAAATGAGGTGACTGGAGTATGTGATCTCCAAGGACTTTTCCAGTTCTAAACATCTAGGATCAAAAATATGTTTCAAAGTTCAATGTATTTCAAGGATGTTGTGCCTGCAAATTCTGTATCAGGTTTTCTCATCTGGCCCTTTCCCACAAAGGGTTTCTGTGATTTTGGTGACAGGATGCTTGGTTCGTGGGATGGGGGCATAGTTGGGGCTTCTAGAAGATGGTTTACAATATGGCTTTCTGTAAAATCTGAAAGATGACCCCTACTTTCCCTTCCACCTACAGGTCCTGCCCCTCCTTCCCCCAGCCCCCTCGGCCTCTCCCCCTGCTGCCAGGCTTCCAGCCGGGCCGCACTCACCTGTGTGTACGAACATGTGCTTGACGTAGTTCTGTTTGGCGGTGAAAGTCTTGTTGCAGAGAGTGCACTCATAAGGCTTTTTTTCGCCCTGCCCACTGGCTGTGCTGTGGCCTGCGGATGGGGCCAGGGGCTGTGGCGCTGGCAGCTGTGCAGTAAAGGTCGACAGGCCGGGCTGGGACACTGTCACAAACTGGGTCTGCTGGCCTGCCAGGGGCTGTGGCAGGCTGAAGAGGAAAGGCTTGGGGCCACTGCCCGCCGGCTGGGTAGTGAAGAGGGCCGGCAGGTAGGTGTTACCGGCTGTGCCAATGACCTGCGTGTTGCTGGTTAAGGTCAGAGGCATCCTCAAGTTGCTGGTGAGGGTTTCGGTCTGGCGTAAGTAGAGCTGGGTACTTGGCAATGGCTGCCCGACGGACGTGCTGACCGAAGGCTGCTGCAGGACACTTTTGTCGGCGCTGTTGCTGACAGTGATCACCGTGTTGTCCACCTCCACCTCATTGCTTCTGTCGGGGGAGGAGGCACCGGTCTCTAGCTGGTGCGGCTGCGGGGCGCCCTCGGCCGGGGCTTCCGCGGCCTGCTCAGGTTGGGCAGGTTCGG
>NW_011494787.1:5083217-5130779 GCF_000754665.1 Bison bison bison
GGGCAGGTTCGGCCTGGCTGTCCCGCGCCGCCCCGGGCCCGAACTGCTGCTCCACGGAGTCAGGCTCGGTGCCTATGGAGGAGCTGACGCCCGAGTCGAAGCTTTCGCCCTTGGGCTCACTCTCGGTGCCCTCGGCCTGGTCGGTGTCTTCTGTGCACTCCTCGGACTCATTGCGCTCCAGGATCTGCACCCTTTGCTGCCCGTAGTAGTCGTAGTCGTCCTCCATCTCCTGCTTGATATGGATGTTGCCCACCAGGGTCTGGATGCGCACGGGCCGGGGCTGCTTGCGGCAGTGCGTGGTCTCGGGGGTGGTGGACAGGTAGCGCTCCATCTGCTGCGAGCGCTCGTGGATGCGCGTGATCCAGCTGGGGTCTTCTATGTGGTGGTCGCGGGGCAGGCCGAGCGCAGTCTCGTGGTGGCTGACTACTGCGCCGCTGTAGAAGGAGCGCTCGCCGCTGCCGTTCTGCATGGAGCAGGCGTACAGCGCCGAGTAGATCCTGTCCACGCTGTGCTGCGGGTGGCTCTGCAGGTAGCCTGACTCGGTGTCGCTGCTCTGGCCGGAGGTGCCTGACTCGGGAGTACCCCGTGGCGTGTCCTGGCCTGAGTCCTGGATCCCCGGGAACACATCGCCCACGTTCTGCGACACGATGCGTGTGCACTCATCGATGACAGTTTTGATCTGCAGGATGCTGGCGGCCGTGAGGATCTGCAGGGCTTCCGACTGCGAGACGCGCAGCACGCCGCTGTACATGAAGTCAATGAGCTTTTGCACCGACTGCACCGACACCACCGACGGGATCTCGATGTCACTGTAGCCCAGCAGCAGCTTGTCCTGGAAGAAGGGGCTGCCGGCGGCCAGCACGCAGCGGTGTGCGCGCAGCATGCTCCCGTGGATGCGCACCGTCACGTCACAGAAGTGGCCACGGTTGCGCTGCTCGTTGAGGGTCTCGAGCACGGAATTGCTGAAGTTGTGAAGGTTGATGCTGTGAATGCGCTCGGTCATCCCCTTGCAACTGATGTCACCTGCACGGTGAGACAGACACAACACAGGGCGTGGGTCAGAGCGACCTGGCTGCATCCCTAACATTTGGGTCTCAGGTGGGCAATGCTCATGGCTCCTAGCAGCACCCCTTTGCAGACACAAGCAGGCTCTGTGGCAAGATGGATAGGCTTTGTATCAGGTCGATCTGTGGGTATGATGTCCTATGGTAACAAGGCCTTGGATTTTGTTGCAACAGGGCCCCAGCTATTTGGGGGTACCGAATCCATAATTGACCCCCTAGACCTGCAGCCAGGGTTGTCAGCTGAAGTACAGCAGGCTAAAAAACTGATGGGTCATTGCCTGCTATTCCTATAGCTTCAGCAAATAAGAACCAAAAGGCAAATGAAGACTTGTTCTCAGGAAATTCTGCCTCCACTTTAGACAGACCTAAGCCCAGGTCCTTTGGGAAAGCTTGTATTTTTCTCAATTTATCAAAATTCCTTATTTTATTTATAGACCACAATATTTAATTCCCTTCCTATTAATTAACATGGCACATTCCACAAATCCATACCACATATGCAAAAATTCTTGGAAAATTCAGCTTAGACTAAGATAGACATCAAATAGCTACCACCGTGTTTTCCAGTGGAGGGACACGCTCTAGAATGCAATCTTCTTGCTAAAGGAGCACTTGTCCACTGTCTGTATCTACATTTTTCTTATCCTCTTTGGTGAGACCTGTTTGAATACTTTCTAGGGTGTTGTATGTTATATGGTGGTTGTCTGAATTTACTGAGGTTTAATGAAGAAGAAACATCAGAAAGGTCAAAGATGGCAGTGTTGACCTGGGAGACTGGAATATTCATCATTCAAACTGGGCTCTTGGGAGGACTGTTAGTAAGCAGGTCAGGACGATAGGGTTAACCTTGAGTGGGATGCACAATTATCTCAGGAACTGGGTGCTCTCTGCTCTTGCAAGAGGGATATATCCAACAGTTGCCAGGAGGAAGGCAGCAGTCAGCAACATGGAACATCGGGACAGCCTGACCTACTGCCATCCTTCTATCCTAGGCTACACAGACAAGGGATAGGCTGGTAACACCTAGATCTCAGATTGAGAAGGACAACAAGTGTCTATAACACTAGGCTGAGGGCTTTCCTGTTGTTTTCCTATTCTCTAAAGAATCCCTCTCTCCAAGTCATTCTTCAGTCATTCCCCATTCTTGCCTTTACAACTGAATGATTAGCTTGAGGGAGGCCAAGTAAGTAGGCTTTCAAAACTAGGTGACCTAGGTATAGATTGTTGGTGTGACCCAGATCCCTGTGTCTTGTTAGAAGTAACCCAGAGGTAATGGCTTGCACACACAGGAATGCCCGCCTCCTCAGGTTCTTTCTCCTCTGCCTTAGGAAAGAGGACCTGCTCAGAGAAGTCTGAGCTCAACAACCTTTTCTACTTGATACAATCCATCTCCTCATTCTGAGTTCAGCTGTTGTGATTGCATCCTTATATACTCATTCATTTCCTTTGCTCCCAACTTTACATTCAGTCAGCCTCACAGAAATCCACTAAACTTAATAAATGCTGCCTACAGGCTCTATGTTATCTTTGAGTGATATGATTTGTGCAAATTTTTATGTAAGAGAATTCCCTTTCCTTCCAATTTCTATTAGGTCTGTTAATGTGTCTAAAACATTTCATTAGATGACTGTTTCTATTTTTCCTTTTATATAAAACAAATTGTCCTTGCCAGGTTAAGGAATCAAGGTGAATCCTTTATAACTGTTAATACAAAACACAGCACCAGAGGAAGGCCCCAAAAACCTAGAAAGGAAAATTTAGGAAATCAGTCAGCAGATCATATTCTAATGTCTTACTGAGTCCCTCATGCTTGTGCACTGTGATAATAAGAGCAATTTTTTTTAAGCGTCAAGTTTTAACTACTTTATGTACATTGTTTCATTGAGTCCTCACAACAATCCTGTAATGTCGGTAGTATTATTATCCCCATATTTCAGATGAGGAAACTGAGGCCAGAGGAACCGGGAAACCACTCAAGGCCACACGGGTAGTTGGTGGTCAAGCTGGCATTTGAACCTAGCAGTCTGGGTCTAGAGTTCACACTCTTACCTGCTTCATTGTATTGCATGCTTTGCCTCTGAATGACGCCTGGTTCTTAGGTGTCCACGGGTCTGCCATAAAGGTGCGTAATAAGGCCTGTTCACTGTACCCTCCAGCTACTTCTATACCTATCCATAAACTAGTGTGCTGTCTCATAGCCTCAGTCATCTAATAAAGCACATTTTAAAAAACTTATAAATGGAATAATGCAAGAGATAAAAGAGAGTTCGGGCACTAAAATGTAGAGGTGTCTATATACAATTTTACCATCACCAAGGTCTCTTTCATTTCATTTCATTAAGTAAAATGGTAAGCACTAAAATTGGCTAAGTCTCTGAGTAGGATGGATTTATTAAAAACTTTTTTCCACACAGGTAAAAACACTCTTTAAACACACAATTGCTCATAGCAGCAGTCACAGCTATATCACTTGAGTTGTCATATATGACAAAGAATTGTCTTCCTTCTGATAACTCTGGGAAGAAGCTCAATCACAATTATCATAATAATTAATAACCATGTAGCATTTTACAGTGTACAAACTCTTTTACAGGTATAAACTCATTTACTCCTTATAACAATCCTATATATTTTCAGGACAGGTCCTATTATTAGTATTTGATGTAAAAGGAAGTTGAGGGTTTCAAAGTATCTAAATGACTAGCCCAATGTTTTCCAGAGCTAGTAAGTGGCTGAGGTGGGATTAGATCCCATGTCCCTTTGATGCTCTTTTTATCACATGATACTGGATCACTGACAAATGAAATCTGGATTACCCAAAGACTGAGGGCCATCTAATTCTCAGAACATAGAAGAAAAGATAAAGACACGGAAAGTGATGATGGAGCTTGCTGTAGAGATGGATATGGTCACCAACAAGAGCTGTCATTATATCACACACATTTGTAGATACAGGCACACACACACAAACACATACAAACTCATGAAAAAAAGTTCAAACTGCTTGTTGGGCTGATCCACTCAAGTCTAAATAATCAGGTAAATCTACAGCAATAAGCAATAATAACAAAAAATTGTCTGCTAAATAATCCGAGTTATGATTTTTTCAGTAATGCTGTTGCCAACTTCATTAAAAACCACAGAGACAAAACCTGCACACATATACAGCCTGACCTGACCAACCTAGTTGGATTTTTGCAGACACAATTTTTAAAGATCTCTGAGCGCACTGGTCCTGCACCACAGTGAGCAGCCGTGAAAGGCTGAATCGGTTTTTGCTGATATGTGTACAGATGCGACGGGGGACCCTGCCGGTCCATTCAAGCATGCCTCGGCCCTCCAGCACACAATGCTGAAGCAAGTCCTTTCCCAGGCTTTCTTTCATTTTCAACACTAATACAGTGGGAAAGAGTTTCTGCCACAGCAAGGCGATGTCCAGGCTTTTGTGAAACAGGTCCTTTTCATCCAGTGGGCATTAATGTATAGATTCCAACGGAATAAATCTGAAATACTCTACTGTAGAAGATTTGTTCCCCATTGAAAACAAATCTTGATTAGATGGTTATTCAGAGACTGTATAGGAAGGAATGGTGTGAAAATGCTAACTCCATTCTTTCTTAGATTGGCAGTGAATAGGCATTTGGGCTATTCAAAAAAAAAAAAAAAAAACTGACAAAAATAGTTCTCTGCGTGTTTTAAAATAGTAACCCATCTTCTTTCCACTAGAGTAAAAAATATAGAGTCAGCCTGTGGTGGCATTCACTGGAACACGCAAGGAATTCTATTCCTGAATGTGATCGTGTACTCTAAGTGATGGTGTTCTGCGGGTGAGCACAGTATGGATGAGGCGAGGCAGGAGTGAACACTGGAGGGGGATTCTGCTTGTGGTGAAATAGCTGATGGAGGGCTTGGCTGTCTATGTTGTAGGAACCCAGTTCCTGCCTGTCCCTGAAACGGCGGGTGTCCAGGGATAGGACTAAGCACTAGAATAAAAAAGCTGCCTGTGCACAAGGGAAAAGGAATGAGAAAAGGAAACAGCAGGCAATACAATCTCTTTTAATTAGGTGTGAAATCCAGTCCTTTCTCAGTCCAGATATATAAAATGAGACTAGTGCAAGGGCGAGATGCTGTAGAGAGAGATGGGAATTGGAAGACTCTGTGGCTGGGAAAGAAACACGAGCTCTCAAATTAAAACCAAGATGAATTTTGGTTGACAGACTGAAGTCAAATGTCAGGGCCAAAGAGCCCTTGAGTTTTCAATCTGGGCCACCAGGCTCATGTGTGCTAAGTGGGTCAGCACATGAAACAGGGCCAGGTGGCCAGGCCTCCACACCCAGCCTCTTCTCACTCCCTTTCCCAGATTGTGCTCAATCGCACACCCAAGTTGCTCTTTCATATTATCAGGTGATGAGTGATCATGTTGAACTTTCACATTTTGGTGCTACTTCCCAAGCTGATCCCATTGGGAAGAATCCAGTTTTTACTGGAGAAAAGCTGGGATACAAGTGCAACTATGGCCCCTTTCTCCCCAAATCTACATCCACTGTCCTGCCAGATGCCTGACCTCAGTCATGTCTGTTTTACCTCTTTGCCTGGGGTGGATGCTTGCGGAGTCTCTGCACCACAGGAGGTTAGAGGTTGCTTGCTCACAGATTCCACCATCTAGAGCAGATGGTCCTGTATGTCCCTCCCCTCTCTATCTCCCTGGCATCTCCACAGGGTGGCTCTGAGGAAATCACTAATGCAAGTGGGAAGCAGTAGGCAGAGAAAGACTTTCTTCTACCCTAGCTCCATCTGTTGTTGTTTAGTGACTAAGTTGTATCTGTCTCTTTTGCTATCCCATGGACTGTAGCCCACCAGGGTCCTCTGTCCATGGGATTTTCCAGGCAAGAACACTGGAGTGGGTTGCCATTTCCTTCCAGGGGATCTTCCTGACCAGGGATCAAACCCATGTCTCCTGCTTGGCAGGCAGGTTCTTTCAGGTTCTTTACCCTGAACCACCTGGAAGCCCCCTGGATCCACACACCTAGCATATCCCTGCTCTCACTGCCTCTGTAGGTGAACTGTGGGAAGGTCATCAGCGTTTGAGAAGCAAATGCCTCATACGCTTACCCATTCCTGGTAAGCAGGGGGTGCTTTGAGCTATCTCCCAATGAGGGTTTTCCCTGTCTTCCAGATTGTCATAGCCTGGATTACAGGAACCATTAGCTATTCCATGTTGTTTTTTTTTTTTTTTTAGTGATTGGTGCAGAATTCTTCTCCTAAAACTGAAATAAATTCTTCAGTTTTCAGAAATTTGACTTTCAAACATATTTTCAGTAATTTTATATATATATATTTTTTTAAGTTGCTCAGTCATGTCCGACTCTTTGCAACCCCATGGACAGTAGCCTGCACCAGGCTCCTCTATCCATGGGATTTTCTAGGCAAGAGTACTGGAGTGGGTTGCCATTTCCTTCTCCAGGGAATCTTTCCAGCCCAGGGATCGAACCCAGGTCTCCTGCATTGTAGACAGATGCTTTACCATCTGAGCCATATACAACCTGTAAAAGTTGGGAGCACTCTGTATGAAATTTTATAATCACTGCTTATTATTTCATGTCGATGGAAATATTAAAACTACTAATGATATATTTTATTTATGATCTCAATATTTTGGTTAGGTATGTTTTGTATTACTTGAATTTTCATTCATATATTAATTCACGCATGTAATGAACTTTCATTCATTCTGGAGCACATTTTAAGTATTTAAAGGTCCTTAAGAAGCATATATATATATATATACACACCCAGGTTTCCCAGGTAGTTCAAATGGTAAAGAATCTGCCTGGGATGCAGGAGACCTGGGTTTGATCCCTGGTCAGGAAGATCCCTGGAGAAAGAAATGGCAGCCCACTCCACTATTCTTGCTTGGAGAATTCCATGGACAGAGGAGCCTGGTGGGCTACAGTCCATGGGGTCACATAGAGTTGGACACGACTGAGCAACTAACACTTTCACATATATAATGGAATACTATTCAGCCATAAAAAGAACAATAGTTTGCCATTTGCACAAACACAGATGGACTTGGAGGCCATTATACTAAGTGAAATAAGTCAGACAGAGAAGAATAAATACTGTATGAGTGACTGAGTGATAGTCGCTCAGTTGTGTCTGACTCTCTGCGACCCCATGGACCGTAGCCCATCAGGCTCCTCTGTTCATGGAATTCTCCAGGCAAGAATACTGGAGTGGGTTGCCATTTCCTTCTCCAAAATACTGTATGATATCACTTACATATGGAATATAAAAAATACAACAAACTAGTGAATATAACAGAAAAGAAGCTGACTTGCAGATATAGAGAACAAACTAGTGGTTACCCATGGGGTAGGTGGTATAGGGTGTGAGGAAGTGAGAACTACAAAGTACTGGGTGTAAGACAGGCTCCAGGATGTATCGTACAACGTGGGGGATACAGCTAATATTCTGTAATAACTGTAAATGGAAAGTAAGCTTTAAAAATGCATGTTTGTTGTTTAGTTGCTCAGTCATGTCTGACTCTTTGTGACCCCATGGACTACAGCTCGCCAGGCTCCTCTGTCCACGGGATTTTCCAGACAAGAATAGTGGAGTGGGTCACCAAGTCTTTCCCCATAAACGCTGTATAAAAAATAAAAAGTTATTTTAAAATGCATATTTCATATACTTATGTAACTATAAAATCAATGAAGGGACCAGTATCAGCATTACAGTTGTATGAATAAATGTATGAACATAAATGAATAAATGAAAGTTTTGTGATGAATTAACATTACATTTTTACTTGAAAGAGTAAAAATAAAATTAGGCCACACTTTAGCAACTATGTAGGACCTATGGTGCACTCTTCTATGTAAAATTTACCCTCGCCCTCATTCAACTCCTTATTTCACTTCTATTCTGATTTCTTTTTATAGCCATACACAAATATATTTTCCTATTTATTAATGTATTGAATATTTTTTCAAGCCAACTTAAATCCTTTTAGTTATGAGGTGAGTTTATTATCAAACAATTAATCAACAAATAATTGTACATTAACTTTATGGGACAAATTATAAACATAAGTTAACACTTCATTTTGGGGTATTATCAAGCCACATACTTTATGAATTTACATACTTTGAGCATCTGATTCCAGTGGAACAAAAGGCTGAAAGTTCAAATACCTTTACTGTCTTACAGTACAAGTGGCGAAAGCTAAGTTTTAACTCTGTGAACAAAGGCATTGGATAGCTGTAATTCTAGACAACATTCTGAAAGACACCTATGCCCTCATTCTAAAGCTGCAGTGAAACGGCTTCTTCTTGAAGAGGGAGGACCTGCTGGGACTAAGGGAAAAAGTCAATGAAATCTGAGGTTGATGCCTTTAAATCCTCTTATGCTGTAAACCTTTTGAGACACCTTTAGGGGTTTGATTCCCCCCCCTCCCCCAAAGCTCTTTCCTTACAAATTTAGCTGCTGCCCTATTGTAACCTTTTCCTTTGTTCACTAAATCTGAGGAACGAAAACACAGAGATACTGCATCTGTGGGTGGGATGAAAAAATGAACAAAAGGATCTACTTAAATTCACAAAGTATGCAGTTTGAACTTGGCTTTGACAGAAGGGTCTATATATTCAAATGTATAGTTAGTAAGTCCTTTATTTTGCTTAGGAGGAAACTGTACACTTAAAAAGTGTTTACATAAAAACCAGCATCTTTTTACTTACTAATCTATTCTCCTTTTGATCTCTTCATCATCATATACTTATTTTTTAGAGGAAAAACAAAATTTTAACTGCAGTGACTTGAGGCACTCCTTTGGAAAATATCATCAACTGGTGATGAAGTATAGTTAGGTAAGAAATTAATTTTTTGACTTTGGGAAAACTTTTATCTGAACTTCGATAAGTGAGAAAACAGAACCCTATAGTGTCATTTTACAAAAGCTTTTTGACTGAAATAATCACAGAGTTCCTCAATTCACAAAACTTCCTCTGCTGCTCACTGTTCTGAGACTGCTTTCAAAGCAGACATTCAGATTCATGCTCAAATGTTCTCTTTGCTTGTATCTCCCTAGAAAAAAATAAGCTACTTTCATTGTGACAACCAGTTTTTAAGCATAGCTCTTTGTTGGCAGGAGATGGATAAACTTTTTCGGTATGGAAAGTGTGGACTAGAGCCATGATAGATTGTTCTACTGAGGAATGAAGGCCTTCTACATGCAGAAGACCAGGATTCAATCCCTGGGTCAGGAAGATCCCTTAGAGAAGGAAATGGCAACCCACTCCAGTGGGATTCTTGTCTGGAGAATCCCATGGACAGAGGAGCCTGATGGGCTACGATCTATGGGGTTGCAAAGAGTTGGACATGACTGACATACAGCATACAGCTTCTCAAAGTAACAAGGAAAAGCCAAGAAAGAGGTAAATTTGTTTTGCTGGATAACTGATTAAGACAGAACAGAGGTGATTTGATGTGGGCCAGTTTAAGAAAGTAGCAGAAACTACATCTCAACAGCCACCTAGGGTAATACATTATAGAAACAGGCACAGGATTTCCTTAAGAAAAAATAAGATGTAAGTTCCTTTTTGGCTCATGCTGAGATGAAGAAGAGTCTAAATAAATGTTGTTAGAACTTAAAAACTTGGAAAGCACTGGTAAGTAAGTGAAGTGGAAGGTATAATTTGCAATTATTCTAATTAGGAGTAAGGTCTATATTTTAATCTTATTTTTATTATATTCTTGATTGTATCTTTTATATAATGTTTTATTATATTGTTTACATATTATAGGGTAAAAGATAATAAGCTGTTTAAGAGTCTTCTATTGCTATAGGTAACATTTTAATTATCTTGACTTATTTCACCAATTTGATTTGATCTTATCTTCTTATTTTTCCCCAGATAAAATCTCTGCATTAATTCAAGAAGCTGTGTGTTAGTTGTTCAGTAGAGTCCAATTCTTTATGACCCTGTAGTCTATATGTAGCCTGCCAGGCTCCTCTGTCCATGGGACTCTCCAGGCAAGAATACTGGAGTGGGTTGCCATTCCTTTCTCCAGGGGACCTTCCCAACTCAGGGACCGAACTCGGGTCTCCTGCATTTGCAGATATCTTGATGTAGTACATTCATTTGTCCTGAGTCCTAAGATTATCATGCTTTCTCTACTTAACAAATCTTAGGTACCATTTAAAGAACCCAATTCAAAGTTTTTCTGTTCTGTGGAGCCTTCTTTGATTACTGAACTCCATCCTGAGTTCTTTCTTTTCCTAGTTCCCACTGATAGTGAGGTAAGAAACAAACATTAATTTCTATTTTTTAACGGAACTATAAAACTTTCATAATAATAAGGCAATTAAAAAAGACCAAGTCTTGCCCTCATTTCTGGGCTCCCTTGATAGTTGTGGCTTCTGAGCCCAGCTTCCCCTCAAATGAAGAAGGTGCCAAAGTGTGAGGTACATGACTCCAGTTGGGTTGACTGCTTGGCACACTTTTGGAGGCTGGAAATAAAAAAGCGCTCACTTGGGAGGGACAGTGATGATTTTGGGCTGGGTCCATACTCAGTAGTAAAGACCACTACTACAGCAGTGCTGGGCAGTCAGATGGACCAGTCAATTTGGCAACTTCGTTAGGTAGACAAGGAATATTGATGATGAAGACTATTATAGACTAAGAATCTGACCACTCCTGAGATTTCATGAGTCTTGTACAAGTCTAGAGAGGGGAAGGAAGCCCTGAAACTTGACTAGATTTTTTGCTAACCTTACTGATAGGGACCTTGGTTTAATTTTCTATAGAAAAGTAAGGAAACATTTCTTGTACCTCAATGTTGTAGGATAGATCGGAACTTTCTTATAGTCCTTAACAGTGTGTTGTTGATCATTCTGTCTTCATTTTTCTTCATTTGTGCCTGACTTCTCTCTATGAGAGGGCTTCCCAGATAGCTCAGCTGGTAAAGAATCCACCAGCAATGCAGGAGACTCTGGTTTGATTTCTAGGTCAGGAAGTTCCCCTGGAGAAGGGATCGCTACCCACTCCAGTTTTACTGGGCTCCCCTGGTGGCTCAGATGGTAAAAAATCCACCTGCAATGTGGGAGACCTGGATTCGATCCCTGGCTTGGGAAAATCCCCTGAAGGAGGGTATGGCAACCCACTCCAGTATTCTTCCCTGGAGAATCCCCATGGACAGAGGAGCCTGGTGGGCTACAGTCCATGCGGTCATAAAGAGTTGGATAACACTGAGTGACTAAGCACATATTATCTCTATAAGAAGGCTCTCAGCTTCCTGGAGGCTGGTACCTTGCCTTGTTATAACTACAGCTTCATCACAGATCATCGAATCCTCACTTTGCCCACCACACTTCTTTCCACTGAGCAGGTCTCATCTAAGCGTTTGTTTGCTCATGTCTCCCCTGCATATCCCAGACATGCTGATGACAACGTATGGGTCCTGAGGATGCTCCTTTTCTCTGAGCTGTGTCTACAGGCTCTAGGCCCACGGCTATTTTCACCCCTGCAGTTGTGGGCAATGCTGTTCCCCTGTCCTTTACCGCAGCACCCCTTCTCATTGGGGAAGTTCAGTGTTCAGTATGAATTCAAGCTCCAAGGCAAATGGTTTTTCATGTGTTCACTGCATTTCCCACAATCTGTGCTTCTTCATTTGTGATTTTTGACACGTCATACCATCCGCATTGCTTTGGTTCCATTCCCCGCCAAGAGGCAGCTCACTGGGGCCTCAAGTCATGTCTTCACATGCAGTGGAACTCAAAGCTGAGCCACACTTTGCAACTCAAAATGAGAAGAGATGGCCAATCTGTGAAGTGGTACCAAAGCGATAAGACTGAACTCCCACCACTCTTGCTTAACTTAGGGAAGCTCAACTGCTTGGTAACAGATGTTACAGAGATGATCTATCAATCAGCTTTGACAATGGGTATTTATATTTGCATAAACAGTGTCAGGGATTGTTTAGAATATTTTCACTTGGTGGCCACTGGGTGTCCTCATTTGCAAAGTAAATATGCATCATTTAGTGTGGGTCACCAGAGAGAATAAAAGACACCAGTTTTCTCTTTGGCCTCTTGCATACGAGGTAGAAATTTATTGCTGAACTCATAACCAGGTCACATATTAATACTGTTTAAAAACCTTCAGGTCATACTGTTAAAGTTTATAATCAAAAGTAACTTCTACAGATTCCAGACATGAATTTACAAGGCTGGGCTTCCTTAGCAGGGGGACTGTGATCCAACTAATAGAATGAACCCTTATTCATTTGAAAATTGGCATGGGATTTTGACTATCTGCCGAGAGAGTCGGGAGAGAGGAGTGGAGAAGGTCTTAATTTATTCTTGAAAGGAAAGAGAACACCAAATATCTCCATGGGATATTTGTTAAATTCTGTTTTTATCTCAAGTTTTCTGAAAACCAATTAAAAATAATAATGAGAAAGATAAAATATGCCCTTTGCTTGGGAAACCTGAAATAATGTGAAAAATAGTAAAATGAGCTGTGCCATATAATGCTTATCAATCATTTCATATTTAGAGACAAAGAATTAAGTTATTCCTTGGTGGACTAGTTATCCCATGTGTAAAAGAGATACTTGTGCTTCACAAGGATGTTGTAGGACAAATAAAATAGAACAGGGTTCCTAAGAAGAGAAACAGCATACAAGATAGATTACGGGCATTACTAATATTCTAATTGTGGTTGAGTCACAGTTGTGTGACTTGTTCCTGATGGCAGACAGGAGTCAAGGCCAGAGCTCACGCAGCAACAAATAAACTGTTTTGGCCACACCAAGGCACTGGGTGTGACATACTGCTGGGCTATTACTTTGTGCTCCCTAAAGTGATTTTTGCATGCTTAGGATTGTCAATGCTTATATTACACACGTCGCTGATGAGATTATTTCCTTGTATGGCCAAAAGGATTTCTATCTCCCCACCTTGCAAATTCTCAAACTGGAGATTCAAAACTACTCCTGACTATAAGAGTACTTGCTTTCAACGAGCTGAACTTTCTCAAAAGCAAAATTAACAGTAATATTTTTTTCACTAGTGTATACCCCAGGTTAATAATTATTCTCTGGCATGTCATTTCAGTATATAAATTAGCAATATGATTCTGTGCCATAGCAATTATTTATACAGATAATATCAGGGAAACTACGAAGATCCACGAGCTAGTCACTGCCTTGCAGAGATGTTCTCTGGTCTTACTTGGCTTTGCTTAACAGCCTTTTTTGTTTTTAAAGGACCACACAGCCATGCCTCTAGTACACCATCTGTAACTCTTAATCAACTGTTTAAATCCGCAACAGGACACAACAGCCAGGTCACTTTCACCCTGAGTTTCTACTAAAGGATCACCATGTATTCAAAGTATAAGGAGAAGTGTCTCATTTCTTCTAATAGCCTTTGATTTCTGTTTCTTTAATTAGTAGATTCGTTTCTGGACTACTGTAACCCTAACACATATCTGCAGAGCCCTCCTGATTGTGTTCTACCCTAAGCCTTTCTCCTTTCAGTCTTCTCAGTCTACTCCTTTCATTTCACTTTGAGCACTTCTCAAGGCTCGGTGACCGAGCACCACACAGCCCAGGTCTTATCTGATATGCCGGCGCCTGGTGTGGTCTAAGACACACTGATGTTTTGTTCTTGAAGGACAGGACTGATGTTCTGAAACCTGGACTCCAACACAAAGGAGATCATTAGCCCACTTTGAGTGTCTCTCTTCTTTCGTCCTGCCTGGCCCCCTCCTACCCTCCCCAATACTTCCTTAGTCTTGTGCGCTGGCAGCAGATGGCAACCATATTCTGAAGCTGAGTCTGTACGAAATCGTGCCATGGAGAACAGAGTGGCTTCAAAGTTAGCTTTCTATTCAAGTGGGATGGCGGAGGCTTCTGGAGGCATGAACTCATCTCTCATTCATATAATCCTCTCTTGCATTCAGCCAGGCATTTGTTTTTTGACACATCTTTCCACTGTCCAGCCAGTGGAGGGAGGGTGGGCAGAGAGTTGGACGGCCCTTTCAGCAGGAGGGCACCAGGATTCTATTCCATGCCAACTGCTTGTTTCCCTGGGCCAGCTCCGTCTGCTGCAGATCACATTACATCCTTCCCCTGAGAGAGGCTCGGGAGCATGGGTGCAGAGTGGATTTCTCAGGAACTGTATCTTTGCTAGACTGACACACACTGTACTCCCTAGGCCAAGCTGAGACCTGGGAAAAGGGTGAGACCAGGACGGGGGTGTGGGGTTGCTGAAAGCTGTGCAGGATGGTACAGTAATGAGAAGTGGGAGTGGGAAAACCTTTCCTTTTTGTTGTTTCAAGGTTTGCTGGAGCTTTTGCCTAATCATCTGTTTGAGCATCTTGAAAATAAGTGTCTATTTTCATGATATCTATCAAAAACAGGCACCAGATTATCCTACAAAGTCGACCTTAACCCTCCCATATTGCTACTCGAATCAAAACATGTAGCAGCCTACATCCAACAGAAAGTGGTTCTGTTCTCCCAGCATAAAAACCAGTGGGTATCTGTGATACACTTTGTTTTGTTGGTCTGCTGAAAGAAAACAACTAGGTGAAAAATCAGTAACTCTACTTTTACAAACGGGAGAAATGCTCGCAAACGCACTCCCACTTTTGCTCAGTTCTCCCTACCACATGCATTCATTCATTTATTTGCTCAATAAAGATTTGCTGAGCTCCTACTACGACCAAGCACTTCTCTGCTAGGTGCTAAGAAATCAGCAATGAACAAGATAGAGTTTCTGCCCTAACAAACTCTTCCACCCAGACAAAATAAAGATTTAATAATTTAACTTTTAGAATATTATTTGAGGACTAGGAATAATTAATTTGTCTTACCTAGTGTTTCTTCTGATTCTTTCTCAAACATGTCTCTCGAAGGTCCACACTCCTTTAACCACGAAGTTCTCTCCTGAAACTCTCTCTATTGTTATATTCAGTCCTTTCTTGGATACAATGTTGAGAGTTCAGATTGCAACTGGTATCTTTTTTTTTTTTTTTGGTAGAATTGCAACCCTGAGGATCCAGGATCATTACTTTGCAAGCTACACATGTATTTTCTCTGTAAATATTGTATCATCTAATTTGCATCTTTGGGTTCTGCTGATTAGCCATCAACATGTGATTTAAGGAATACAGCATATGAGATGTACAAATCATGACTCAGTAAGTTATTATTTTAAAACTCTGACTTGGGATTTATACTGACTTGCATACAATCTAGTTAAGCATTTGATCTGCAACTATTACTAAAAGCCTTATAGCTCAAGTTCCATACCCATGTGTCTCTGGAATTCTATACTCAGCAGCAAAAGGGCTCCACAGTTGAGAGAAGCAAATGCTTGAAGTTATCTCCACCCATTACCTCAAACCACGTAGGCACCACGGGACAGGGAAGGCTCACTGGGTACGATGAGCCAACAGGTCTTACTGAATTTCTTAAGATTATGTTTTTTTCCCCAACTGCTGAAAACTGCTTCAGAAAGGAGGAAGGTAAGTGAGCTGAGTGATTAAGGGCAATCCTCCTTGGCACTAAAACACATTTACACTTCTAACTTTACCTCTATTTTGATTTATTTCAAAATGCTCTGAAGCCGTCAGGCAGACCATCTTTCAAAAAGATAATAGGTGCATTTCTTTAGTTGTGAATGTGTCATTTCAGAAGGGGCCCTCTTCTCTCTCTGACGTGGCAGCACAGCAGTGTGCCCATTCTCAGGACCTGATGCTTTGGCCTCTTTGGGTAATAGGGCTGGGAGATGGAGAGTGAAAAGATGCCTGAGCACAGGAGGGACAGCCATGGGTTCCACAATGCACTCTGAGGACAGACTATACACTCATCCAATCTCCATAATTTGAAAATATCTCACAGATTAGAATATACTTGAGGACAAGAAAGAACAGAGTAGCTTAATACTACACTATAATGTAAATAATTGGCTAAACCTTTCCAAGTCCATAAAAAAAGATTCAGGAACATTTTTTTTAAAACTTTGCTGAGCCAGTTTCCTTATATGTAAAATGGAGTGTTTTGTAAGAATGATAGGTATTTGACACAAAGTAAATGCTTAGTCGTATTAGTTCTCTTCCAATATTTAGAAAACACATGAAAAACAGGGGAATAAAAGCAGGAAAAAAGATGATGGAGAGGCTTCCCTGTCTGCCCAGGTCTGAATCTCAGAAAGGACAAGGAGAAGGGCATGGCCTTTTCCTGAAGTGGAGAGTAGCCCCTCCTACAGACCCAGGGCTTCTGTCTCAGTCACTCTCAGCAGGAGGGAGGGATGGAAAACTTGCTACAAGCTTCACTTACGTTGCATCACTTTTAGTCCGCACATTACTGTCATTCTCATCATGCCCTCCAGGACACAGAAACATAGGGAGGTTAAGCAAAGGCACGTAAACTTCATGTATAGGCTGAAGTCGGCCATGGGGTGAGAGCAACACAGGGTCAAACCCTTAGTCCATCGTCAACATGTTCAGGAAACAGCTTTCGAAGTCTGTCAGCATACCTGCCCGTCCCCTGCGGGCACCCTGAGAACCCACATCCGACTTTCTCCTTTAAATCTTAGTTTCCTTTTAGGGGGCGGGTTTGAGGACACAGGTTCTGACTGGGGTTTGTCCTGGGGAAGTGCCTCTTGCCTTCTTTTAGTTCCCTGACACCAGTCTACGCAAAGTTACACACTGGTGTCCATACTGGCCTGCATCTGTGTGCCTATCTTCTTAGGGAGGTCACAGACTCTGAGACGCAGGCGCAGTCATGGTGCTGGTGGAGTACCTGAGGCCTCCAGGTCAGGAACTCCTCCTCTGGAGGGAAACGGTGCATGCATGCCAAGTCACTTCAGTTGTATCCGACTCTGTGTGACCTCCTGGACCTTAACCTGCCAGGCTCCTCTGTTCATGGGGTTCTCCAGGCAAGAATACTGGAGTAGGTTGCCCATGCCCTCCTCCAGGGGATCTTCCCGATCCAGGGATCCAACCTGTATCTCTTGCATTGCAGGCAGATTCTTTACCATCTGAACCACCAGGGAAGCCTGGAGAGAGAGGTTACCCTCTGCTTAAAGTGAAAGTGAAAGTCGCTCAGTCATGTCCAACTCTTTGCTACCCTATGGATTATACAGTCCATGGAATTCTCCAGGCCTGAACACTGGGGTGGGTAGCTTTTCCCTTCTCCAGGGGATCTCCCCAACCCAGGGATCGAACCCATGTCTCCTACATTGCAGGCGGATTCTTTTCCAGCTGAGCCACAAGGGAAGCCCAAGAACAATGGAGTGGGTACCCAATCTCTTCTCCAGCGGATCTTCCCGACCCAGGAATTGAACCTGGGGTGTCCTGCATTTCAGGCAGATTCTTTACCAACAGAGCTATCAGGGAAGCCCTGCCCTCTGCTTAAAGCCTCAGCCCCTTGTCACTAGTGGAGGACATCAAGGCTGTGGAGGAATGCTGCTCGGCCTGTCAGCCCAGGTGTCTGAGGCTGCTTCAATTACCCCTCTGGAACCTGAAGTCAGGAATAAAATGGAATAGGCTAGATTTAGGGATTTTTTTTCTTCAAATTAGAAAAAAAAAAACAACAAAAACCCAGGCCTGAGTGGGGTTTTTCCTATGATATTTCCCTGAAAAAAAAAAAAAGATAGACTTCCTCTTCCATGGGGTTAAGTTCTCAGAGTTGATTCAGAATTTGCAAGTGCATTTTCCGTAAGATGTGTTACACTCTGTAGCTCAAATTTAT
Organism: Bison bison bison; assembly: GCF_000754665.1. Lineage (NCBI taxonomy): Eukaryota > Metazoa > Chordata > Mammalia > Artiodactyla > Bovidae > Bison > Bison bison. The sequence continues at coordinate 5,101,049 of NW_011494787.1, forward strand.
ATACACTTTCCTTTCATTATTGCCTTTGTATCCAAGTACCAGTTGAGATATGAGGCAAAGAGACAATAAGTGATTATACAGGAAAGGAAATGATTACGGCAGAAAACTGAATGGCAAAGTTAATTTAGTCACCACTTCTTGAAATTCTTTATGTGATATTCTACGTGCCACACCAAGCTTTCCTAAAAATTATGTCTGCCCTCATCTAAGACTGTGTGAGATTTTGGTGTAAAATTGATAACATGAACCTAGCTAAAACCACTGAGGATAAATGAGTCAGGGAGAATTCTTTTCTGGAGTTGGAGAGGAAAGGAAAACCTCCTCAAGGTCCATTTTGACGTCAACTATGAATTCACTGTTCCCAGTGAAATTATAAAAGCTCATACTCAAAATTCCTCCATGTGGCTGTTTGTATAATTTCTTGTAGCGATAAAATAATTTTCTTACTTAGTTTTACGGTAATTTAATAGCAGAGCAAAATAACATTTCATTTAGTTGTTTCCAGAGCACCACCCTGAAGTAGGAGGAATTGCAGATACTTTGTTTCCAGGGGACTGTGGCCTTAGGGAAGTCTTTAACTATCAAAGAGAACAATACAGACTAAGTAAACAAGTTAAACATGGCCCACAAATAATGAACTTGAGGATGTCTGTGACAATGAGAACAACACACAGGCTTGTTGTTAGTAACTTACTTGAATTGGATCTATCATGAAAGACAGTCACAGAACGTGGCATTTTAAAAATGGATTATGGTTTGAAATAACTTGTTTTAAAAGTTTTTAGAAAATTGAAAGGCTCAAAGTATATAATACCTGTCCTCTACCTAATGCTCAGAGATTACTGAGGGTTAGTGAATATTTGTGAAGTCATCCAAAGAGGATGTAACAATTCTTGCAAAACATTAGTTCTTATTAGCTACAGGGAAGAGAAAGAATTAGAGAAAGAATTAATGTAATAAAATTACTGATTCTTTGGGCTTGGGTGGTGATTTCAAATTTCCTTTACATACATTTATCATCCCAATTGCCCTGTAAAATGAGAGATCTAATTCTCTCACCTTGCCTATTTAATTGCAGAGTCTCCCTTAACACTGGTTTTTATTTTTCAGTCTATAAATGGGCTTGGGGCTGCTGTATCATAAAAATATTCATACCCTGCTTTTGCATTACCTGTTCATTATTTCTTTTTAAAGTATTAAGCTTTAAAAAAAAAAAAACTGGTTCATAATTGTTGCTTTCCTATTCAATTCTGTTTGCTCCTGAACCCTTTTGTATGGTGTTTTTGTCACGCATCTGACTCTTTTCCCTCGGCAGCCTCCAGGAATCTACCCATCCTCCTTGTCTGAGCACCCAACACCACTGACCCTTCTTCTACCTGGTGGTCTCTCTCAATTGTCCTGCTTTTCAAATTTCCCTTACATATATTTTTGTATATATGCTATGTCTTAGACCATCTTTTCTTTCCCTCCTTTGAGGGTTCACCATTTTCTCTTTCTTATCATGCAATGCATAAATATTTCTGAAGGTTCTATTTTCATTTTTTTTCCCTCTCAACTAAATCTTTTTTGAATTTACTTCACACTCATGACTTAAAATATGGCCCTTTTGGTCAAAGCATTTGCTATTCCTAATTTCAAATCCCTCCTGCTCTACTCCAGAACCCTATTTAGAACTCAATGTCAGTTGTCTCCACAGGGTCTACCCCTGTTATCACATACTCAGTGAAAGTGAAAATCTTAATTGCTTATTCTTGTCTGACTGTGTGGGACCCCATAGACTGTAGCTCTCCAGATTCCTCTGTCCATGGGATTCTCCAAGCAAGAATACAGGAGTGGGTAGCTATTCCCTTCTATAGGGAATCTTCCTGACTGAGGGATTGAATCCGAGTCTCCTGCATTGCAGGCAGATTCTTCACCATCTGAGACACCAGAGACATCTCATACTCAGCACTGTATAAAATTGACTCGTATTCTGTCCTCTAGTTACTTCTTTTTCATCTTCTCTCTTTGATTTCTTGGAACTGTCTTTGATGATTTCTTCTCTCTTATCTAATACTCTGTTAACTCTTGGACCTGCCCACCCTCATCCATAAAGGCTGTTGAGTCTAGATCCTCCCCATTCCCCTTTCACCAGCTCCCCCAGGTAACCAATAATCTGAACTACTGACAAAGCTTCCTGGACTCTGTCTTCTCTCTAGTCACCTCCTTCCATGTACAAGCATGTTCCACATCCCTGCTGCTAGATTAGATCTTCCCAAAGCAAAGTCCAGATCATGGCAACCCCTACCTAAAACCCCACCACAGCTTTGTCCCAGAATGCAGACACCTTATACCTTTTCCTAATGCCTCACCACCAATAAAATTCTGTTCATCCTTCAAGGGAGCTCAAATGGAACCTTTCCTGATAAATTAAACTGGATGTTAATGTTAACTGGATTATAATACATTTTGTGAACTTTCTAACTTCTAAGATAATGGTGATTTGAGGGTATGGACTAAGAATTCTTGGTGGCAGGGTCTGTTTGTCTCCACCTTTCTGCTCCTGCAGAACTCACTGTAGTGCCAGACACCTAAGATGTACTCTACACATGGTTGCCAAGCCAGTGAATTGAGTGAATCGATGCTCTGGTGCATCCAGGTACATAGGGACATAGCTTTAACCACCCTGCAGGGCGGTTGGTGTGAATATGTCTAAACTTTTCCATGAGACTCTAAGTCTCTGAGCAAAGGGCTCCAGTTTATATTGAAAAACTGTGTCATGTCTGATGCCTAGGCTGGGTCCTCTACATTGAAAGCATTCAGTAAACTGAAGGATGAATAGTGCTGACTCCTTCTGATTCAGAAAATGTACGTTCTCTTATTCGCAGACTCAGTAACAGGCAACACAGTATGGTGAGGATGGGAGGAGTAAGATCATATGTTTGTCTCTTCTACTCACTATATTGAGAACCTTTTGGTATGACCCTTGTTCTCTTTGGGCCTCAGTTTCCCCATGTGTATAATAATAGGTTTAGACCAGCTTAACTTTACTCTCTTTCACTGCTGATAAAAAAGTTCTAACTGTAATACGTTCCTTAGAGAGAACAAAAGATGTAGGAGCCGAAGAAAAGCAAAAAAGAAAGCAGCTGTGCTTATTCAGCCCATGTAGTAATGAGAGGTTTTACTATGGTACCTGGTATGAAGTGATTGGTGGAAGGATCTGACTTGAAATTGCCTTCAAGCAAGAAATTCCTAGACTCCTCATGCATGTTCCCAGTTGATCACACATCTGTCTCTGAAGACAGTACTACATTTTTTAAAGTCAGAATGTGAGAAGGGCTGACAGATATGAAGGAACACTAATTTTATATAATGAAATTTGCCACGAGTAGAGGAAGCACATATGAAACTGTCGCCAGCGGCTGCAGATAAAAATTAAAGATGTGCTCCAGCAAGATGAGAGATGGCAAAATGAAGAATGGAACCCTGAAGATCAGCAGTCAGCCTTGACAATTACACACGGACAATCACAAGCACATTCACGTAGTATCTGGCAGAGTGAAAGGCATGGTGTGACTCAGAGCAATGGGCCAGAGGACCAGATTTGCCAAGGGATTGATTGCTAGAGTCTGGAGGGACCACGAGTCAGTGACTGAGTTCCAGCCTGGCACTTCTAGATGACTCTGTGACTCCTGGAATGAACCTCTTAATATGAAAAGTTATTTTGAACCATTTCATCAATAAATTATCTCTAGATGCTGCCTAATATTTGCCCACATCTACTGATCTCATGCAAAGAAAGGCACTTTTACCCATTAGAAAATAAGTGGTGTCTTGCTTTCTTATTTATCTGGAAAGCAAATGTCTCCAAAGGAACATGCAGTTCAGCCCAGCTGACTTTTAATGACAGGCAGTGTGACTCAAATACAGACTGTCCTGTGAATTTATATTAAAATGAGGCAAACTGTAAGAAAGTCTGAGTCTGGTAACTGAACTGCTCTGTTTGCTGAGAACACCATGCTCTTTTTGTGCCTCTGTGGTTTTGCTCCTGTCCCTTCTGGCTATAAGGCCGTTCACTCCCTCCACTGCTTTACATACACCTACTCCTTCCTGATCCAGGTCTAATGTCACCTTTCTTGAGAAACCCTTCCCACTGCTTCAGGAGCCTGGGAGCTTTTTGTGCATTGTCAGACACTTCCATATTGTAATCGCCTGTCCCTTTTACAGGTTTAAAAGTTGGTGAAAGTGTGTGGGAACACCACAAGTTCCTAAAATTTGGGGACAGTGTTTTGTTTGTATCTTCAGCCCTGGTCCCTAGCTGAGGTCTTGGCACAGATGGAGGGGTTTGACAGCATTTAATGTGTGACTGAACGGAAGAAGGCAGGAGTGAATGAGGTAAGAGTGACTTCCAGAAGTTGCTGCATCAAGTGGCCATGGAAGATATCCAGTTACATTAGCATTGTAGGGAAAGGATAATTTTTATTAAAAAGAGGGATAATTTTACAAAAAGTAGATTATGACATGAAATTCCAAGATATATGATTTTAAAAAATAAACGTGTCCCCAGATATACTATGTGGAAACTCTAGGAAATAAGAGCAAATAAAAAATTGACTGGCCTTCTAATGTATAAGTGTGGGATTAAGAACTGAAACCTCTAAATAAGAGGGTATCATAGGTAATAAAAATAATTCCGAAGGAATTATGTGTCAATTAACTCAGAGAAGGAAAGAAGGGAAAGGCTATCTTTAAAGAAATGAACCCACACATAATAAGTAAAAGGTTTATGTTAATGAAATAGCAGGAAAAACAAGTTTAAACTGTTGGTGATAAAAAGGTAAATATATAATTCTTTATAGGAAGTAGAATGAAGAGAAATGTGAGACACTCTGGGGATAATGAGAGCATTTAGTTACATCAAAGATGCTCTATTTACTGTTTAACTGATACGGAATCTTATTAGAAAATTAATAGAAAGCCATAAGATAATAACGATCTGTAGTGACTTATTTCATCCCATGTTGGCTCTATTTCTTCTGCAAATTAGTGTGACCCCAAAATGTTTTCAGGATTGTCCAACTTGTTCTAAATTCCATAAATAAACTCTTTCAGAGGATGCTGTTTTTTGCCATGTCTCTATTACAGTTCTTCACAGATGGACCATTTTTGTCCTTCCAAAGTCTAAGAATAACTCTTTCAGTTATCAAGACATACCAAAATCCAGTTCAGCTGCTCCTGTGGGATTCCAGTTAGTTTAGACACATCTGCTGAGATACACGCATTTGAATCCAAATGAAGCTTTTGTTTGATGATACATTTTGAACATTTACGAAGGTTTTTCGGGGGCCAAAATGTTTTTCATTTTTTTGGCACTCCAAACAGAGATCTTCAGTTATAAACACTGCCTTCTGAGCACCTCCAGCAGAAATCCAATCTTTTCATGCGAACAGGTGCCTCAGGAAGTTTTTGGAATGCTTTACACTGAATCAGCTTTCTGATTGGAAACTTTCTGAACACGCAGTCAAATTTGCCAAAGAGACCTTCAAACTTGCATGAGTAGTTTTCACTCATCCAGACATACATTCACACATACAGACAGCCCTAGTGAAAGCAAGTCAGAGCTCTGTAAGACTGAAGTCTTTCTCTTAAAGGTTAAATACAACACACAACCAAACTAAACAAAAGGAATAAATACGTGACGGGAGAGATAATGAATAAACAACAAGAACCTCTGTTCAACTTCTCCATAAGCATGTTCCCCTTAAATTTACTTTACCTGAGAGTTTAGATGGCACATCCCTTCAGTAAAAATCCACCCCAGTTTCAAATAATACTCCAAGCATTTGTGTTCTTAAACACTGTGGCTGGGGGGATGGCTACTAATTCTTTTCACTAACAAACGTGTTCAAACAGTTCTTTTTGAAACACTTCCTTCTCTAACACAAATAGGTCAACCAGATTCAAACCTGAAGGAATGCAAAACTACTCTCTAAATCAAGGGTTCTTTGGAAAACCTTCTATTTTACCTGAGTCCCTACAACTTTCTTTTCCAGTTTGAATATAAACTGAAAAGCCGTTACAGAGTAAGACAACTTTTGAAGCCTTACGCCTGAACAGTTATTACAGAGTAAAATCACTTCCCCATTGGGCATGCCCGGAATTCAGGGGAAATCTGCTTTCAAGTTTGTCTGATGGCCCTGGACCAGATGCTCCAAGGTGGCCAGAAACCTTTGTCTACACCCACTTAGCAGATTTCTGGCTCTTTATCAGGAACTAAGAGGTTTATTTGCAGAAATGAATCATTTCCTTCAAAATATCCTTTACCCTATTTACATGCTTGCATATTCCTTCCATTTTGTTTTCCCCCTACAGCTTTACTAAGGGAATTAATTATCTAGAAGAACAGGAACATACAGTAAGTACATCTGAGATACAGGATGAGACACAGTATGTCATCTATTAGGCCTGGCTAAGACCAGCAGCTGATGCTAAATGGGAAGGAACATGCACCAAATGTTTTTTAATCACAAAGTTAGTAATTAATTGCTCTTTAAAATATATTTTATGCTTCTTTCTGTCTGTGTACATGAAATGCACATTTATTACATGCTAAAAATTACAACATTATGGTTTAAATGTGACTGGCACGGAAGTCCGGAAATCAGAGTTAATGTTCCCACAGCAACTTTAATTCTGTCCGTGTGCACATGTAGAGCTCTAATCGTCTTCCGTTCCAGGATAATACATATAGATGGTTTGGGAAGGGAAGCTCAAGACCCATATCCTCAACTGTAGTTACCGGAAAAAAACAAAGGATAAAAGCTGTGCTCCTTTCCACGTACATGGATAAAAAACAATGTCCCCGCGACCGGTGTTGTGTAATCCGGGAACGAAAGAATCCGCTGTGATGTCGGCACTCAAGGGGACAGTTTCTGTTGCTGTGGGAACCTGAACTTTGCATTTCCTGACTGTGGGGTAATTAAAATGTCAGCCTTAATGTGGCATTAATGGAGTTTGCCATAAAGAAATCCTCTTTGTTTTGTTCTCATAAAAAATTGCTTAAAAGTTCATAATGAACCAAGTGTACTAAAACCTTCAGTCCGGGGGACTGACGCAAAGGTTTGGGAGGGGGGAGGCCAAGTGAGGTGGACGGCCTGAGAGAGCAAAGGAAGAGACCACCCGGCTCCTCCCTCGGCAGTGCTCAGCCCCTCAAGATTCATGCTACCTACAGAGCTAAAGTTAAACCCGCCCACACAACAGTTTGGTAATGTGTAAAGGTTAAATTAAAAATAAATAAAAACTGTTAATGCATAAGTGCATCTTGGCAAGGACACAAAAAATGAGACAATCTGATGAGGCCAGTGCAAGACATGAGAAGGTAAGTAACCACAGATGTCAGCTTCCAACAAAACAAAGACATCCAACTAGGTCCTTCCAAAGTAGGGAGGCAGCTAAAGAGGGTGGGGGAAATCGCTCCTCCCTTTGACTCGGAGCCTTATCAGGAGGAAGACAAAATGGAAGTGTCTGTCACATGTACATGACTGAGATGTGCTAGGCTTGACAGGGGTCAAGAAAGGTTTTCCTGGGAAGAGCTCCGACTGCTCTCCTGCCTTGGTTTAAGTGCTACTTCTAGGTTTAAATGGAGAGCCTGGCTCCGCCCATCCTCAGCCTGTGCAGTGGGAACTGTTCTGTCAGACGCCTAGGGGTTCGATGCCCTTTGCATTCGGAAGCTCATCTTAATGTTTACCAGGAGATAGTTAGAAGTGGTGAGGAGGTGACACTCTAAGGGGTGGTGGGGGAATATTTCTAGAAGGTGATCATTGTGGGTGCCCTGGAAAGCAGCACATGTTTCAGTAGCGATATTAACCTCATCATTTCACCAAGGAAAGCATTTCTCAGCCATATTCCCTCTTGCTTTGACTTTTACTGGAATCTTTTGCTGGATTTGAAGTGGCTCAGCAGGTTAAATAGCCATCTGAGAATTTCAGAGGTCACACTTGTCCTTTCTGCTCCAAAATATGGGCTGTGTCTTTTAGAGGTAACAGCGCCATGGGTTCCCCGCTCTGACCAGTTCATACGCAGAACTGACTTTGCATTCATGGGGATGCTTATCCATCATGTTCTATAACCCCGTCACGGATATGAGTAGTTGCACATTTTCAAGAAACCTGTTTCGAGCCAGGAATACAATATCCAGGCTCGGAACAGAGAATTCAGGTTGCTCACAGTGACAGCAAATCCACAACATCCCCACCCCACCCCCCCGCACTAATTATCAAGCATTCATCTATATGGGTGTCAATTTTCTCAGTTTTCTCATCTGTAGATTGGGAAGAATTATAATGACTGACAGAAAATGGTCATTAAGCCATGCCTAAGAATAATTTTGCTAAACACAGTTCAGTTCAGTCGCTCAGTCATGTCCGACTCTTTGCAACCCCATGAATCGCAGCATGCCAGGCCTCCCTGTCCATCACCAACTCCTGGAGTTCACTCAGACTCACGTCCATCGAGTCAGTGATGCCATCCAGCCATCTCATCCTCTGTCGTCCCCTTCTCCTCCTGCCCCCAATCCCTCCCAGCATCAGAGTCTTTTCCAATGAGTCAACTCTTCGCATGAGGTGGCCAAAGTACTGGAGTTTCAGCTTCAGCATCATGCCCTCCAAAGAAATCCCAGGGCTGATCTCCTTCAGAATGTACTGGTTGGATCTCCTTGCAGTCCAAGGGACTCTCAAGAGTCTTCTCCAACACCACAGTTCAAAAGCATCAATTCTTCGGCACTCAGCCTTCTTCACAGTCCAACTCTTACATCCATACATGACCACAGGAAAAACCATAGCCTTGACTAGATGGACCTTTGTTGGCAAAGTAATGTCTCTGCTCTTGAATATGCTATCTAAGTTGGTCATAACTTTCCTTCCAGGGAGTAAGCGTCTTTTAATCTCATGGCTGCAGTCACCATCTGCAGTGATTTTGGAGCCCAAAAAAATAAAGTCTGACACTGTTTCCACTGTTTCCCCATCTATTTCCCATGAAGTGATGGGACTGGATGCCATGATCTTCATTTTCTGAATGTTGAGCTTTAAGCCAACTTTTTCACTCTCCTCTTTCACTTTCATCAAGAGGCTTTTTAGTTCCTCTTCACTTTCTGCCATAAAGGTGGTGTCATCTGCATATTTGAGGTTATTGATATTTCTCGGGGCAATCTTGATTCCAGCTTGTGCTTCTTCCAATCCAGCATTTCTCATGATGTACTCTGCATATAAGTTAAATAAGCAGGGTGACAATATACAGCCTTGATGTACTTCTTTTCCTATTTGGAACCAGTCTGTTGTTCCATGTCCAGTTCTAACTGTTGCTTCCTGACCTGCATACAGATTCCTCAAGAGGCAGGTCAGGTGGTCTGGTATTGCCATTTCTTTCAGAATTTTCCACAGTTTCTTGTGATCTACACAGTCAAAGGCTTTGGCATAGTCAATAAAGCAGAAAGAGATGTTTTTCTGGAACTCTGTTGCTTTTTCGATGATCCAGCAGATGTTGGCAATTTGATCTCTGGTTCCTCTGCCTTTTCTAAAACCAGCTTGAACATCAGGAAGTTCACGGTTCACATATTGCTGAAGCCTGGTTTGGAGAATTTTGAGCATTACTTTTCTAGTATGTGAGATGAGTGCAATTGTGCAGTAATTGTGCAGTAGTTTGAGCATTCTTTGGCATTGCCTTTCTTTGGGATTGGAATGAAAACTGACCTTTTCCAGTCCTGTGGCCACTGCTGAGTTTTCCAAATTTGCTGGCATATTGGGTGCAGCACTTTCACAGCATCATCTTTCAGGATTTGGAATAGCTCAACTGGAATTCCATCACCTCCACTAGCTTTGTTTGTAGTGATGCTTTCTAAGGCCCACTTGACTTCACATTCCAGGATGTCTGGCTCTAGGTGAGTGATCACACCATCATGATTATCTGGGTTGTGAAGATCTTTTTTGTACAGTTCTTTTGTGTATTCTTGCCACCTCTTCTTAATATCTTCTGCTTCTGTTAGGTCCATACCATTTCTGTCCATTATCGAGCCCATCTTTGCATGAAATGTTCCCTTGGTATCTCTAATTTTCTTGAAGAGATCTCTAGTCTTTCCCATTCTGTTGTTTCCCTCTATTTCTTTGCATTGATCATTGAGGAAGGCTTTCTTATCTCTTTTTGCTATTCTTTGGAACTCTGCATTCAGATGCTTACATCTTTCCTTTTCTCCTTTGCTTTTCACTTCTCTTCTTTTCACAGCTATTTTTAAGGCCTCCCCAGACAGCCATTTTGCATTTTTGCATTTCTTTTCCATGGGGATGGTCTTGATCCCTGTCTCCTGTACAATGTCACGAATCTCATTCCATAGTTCATCAGGCACTCTATCTATCAGATCTCGGCCTTAAATCTATTTCTCACTTCCACTGTATAATCATAAGGGATATGATTTAGGTCATACCTGGCGTGGTGGCGGTGGCTGCCACCCGCACACTAAGCGCGGCCGAGAGGAGCTACCCCACGTCCGAGGTTAGGGGCGGAAGCCGGGAGGACCCCATGCCCAAAGGGCAGCAGCCAAGAGGAGTTACCCCACGTTCGAGGTCAGGGGCAGCGGCCAAGAGTGCCAGGCTGCAACGGCGCAGGAACGGCAGAGAAGAGCTACCCGAGTCCGAGGTCAGGGGCGGCAGCTGGGAGGACCAACCCCACATTCAAGGAGTGGTGGCTGCATGGGCGCAGGAGGGCCTAGAGAAGTTATCCCACGTTTGAAGATCAGGAAGGGTGGCGGTGAGGAGATACCCCTCGTCCAAGGTAAGGAGCAGCAGCTGCGCTTTGCTGGAGCAGCCGTGAAGAGATACCCCACGCCCAAGGTAAGAGAAATCCAAGTAGGGTGGTAGGTGTTGCAAGAGGGCATCAGAGGACAGACACACTGAAACCATACTTACAGAAAACTAGTCAATCTAATCACAGTAGGACCACAGCCTTGTCTAACTCAAAGAAACTAAGCCATGCCCGTGGGGGCAACCCAAGATGGGCAGGTCACGGTGGAGAGATCTGACAGAATGTGGTCCACTGGAGAAGGGAATGGCAAACCACTTCAGTATTCTTGCCTTGAGAACCCCATGAACAGTATGAAAAGGCAAAATGATAGGATACTGAAAGAGGAACTCCCCACCTCGGTAGGTGCCCAATATGCTACTGGAAATCAGTGGAGAAATAACTCCAGAAAGAATGAAGGGATGGAGCCAAAGCAAAAACAATACCCAGCTGTGGATGTGACTGGTGATAGAAGCAAGGTCTGATGCTGTAAAGAGCAATATTGCATAGGAACCTGGAATGTCAGGTCCATGAATCAAGGTAAATTGGAAGTGGTCAAACAAGAGATGGCAAGAGTGAATGTCGACATTCTAGCAATCAGCGAACTAAAATGGACTGGAATGGGTGAATTTAACCCAGATGGCCATTATATCTACTACTGCGGGCAGGAATCCCTCAGAAGAAATGGAGTAGCCATCATGGCCAACAAAAGAGTCCGAAATGCAGTACTTGGATGCAATCTCAAAAACGACAGAATGATCTCTGTTTGTTTCCAAGGCAAACCATTCAATATCACAGTAATCCAAGTCTATGCCCCAACCAGTAATGCTGGAGAAGCTGAAGTTGAACGGTTCTATGAAGACCTATAAGACCTTTTAGAACTAACACCCCAAAAAGATGTCCTTTTCATTATAGGGGACTGGAATGCAAAAGTAGGAAGTCAAGAAACACCTGGAGTAACAGGCAAATTTGGCCTTGGAATACGGAATGAAGCAGGGCAAAGACTAATAGAGTTTTGCCAAGAAAATGCACTGGTCATAGCAACCACCCTCTTCCAACAACACAAGAGAAGACTCTACACATGGACATCACCAGATGGTCAACACCGAAATCAGACTGATTATATTCTTTGCAGCCAAAGATGGAGAAGCTCTATACAGTCAACAAAAACAAGACCAGGAGCTGACTGTGGCTCAGATCATGAACTCTTGCTAAACATATGACAATTAAAAAGGCGCTATAAAAATCCAGGCACTAGCAAACACTTAGAACACCACATACTGGTGGAATGTTTCTGAAGTTAAAGATACTAACAAGTCAAGGGCACTATTTTTAAATGCCCCAAATCTGTTAGTTCTAAATAGAAACTGAATATTTTACCTTAAAGAAATTAGGCTTTTAAATTAATCTATGGTAAGAATGACATTTTAAAGTAAAAAAAAAAAAAAATTCTCTTGAATGCAAGAAGAGCATCCAAAAATTTTAACAGCTTAAAATAAATCTCTTTCCTGTCTTCTCTCAAGCAATCTCCAAATGGACAGATTTCTGTGAATCTTTCCTCAAAACAATTTTCTTCTAAGTGTAGGCTCAAATCAGGACAAACTACAATCCAAATATATTTGGAGAAAAGTATAATCAATTTAAACAACAGGTTGGGGCAGAAAAGACCTACACATCTTAATGGCAAAATCAGAATGACTTTCTGAACAGCTGGAGATTAGGTTTCTCCTCCCTATTTGTTCCCCTTCCAATGGCATTCAGACCTAACTGAGCTCAGATCCACTAGCTTCCTCAGGGTCACCAAGGGGCTGCTCCTTGTACATATTTCATGTTAATGCCACGGGCTGGCCAAAGAATGCTTATGGTAAAGTATAATCAACAGCCCAGTGCTGTTTCTTTCTATTCAGCAAAACACTCATTTGGCTGTAACGGGATTTCTGGGCTAAGGCCATTCTATGTAATCTTCCCCATAAGCTGTGGCAGAAAGCCAGACGTTGGAGGTCTGCATGCAGGAGCTCCAGGCCCTTCTCCACAGGAACAGGCTACCTTCCTGGTAGGTAGGGACAGTGCGCACATGTCTATGGGCACTGTGCCATGCTATTTTCCAATTCTTCCTGTAATTACTATTAGGCTAGAGACTGCCAGGCAAGAAGGCCAAGAATGTTACTATTTTGACGGTCCACAGAACACAGTCCCCGCTTCTGACCCCAAAGTTTCTCTGTGGAATCAGCAGCTTGGTACAATGCACACAGGTTGCAGAGACTTGGCTTTTGTTATTTCTCGTTTCGTTTTCTTGCGACAGCTGAAGTGTGGTCTCATCTCGATCATGAGCAGAACAAGGTGGGGTCCCTTTATCTAGAGGTTATTATGATGAAGAAAGTACAGGATGGAATGTCCCAGCCTCATTCACCTCTTGCCCTTTCTGCAAAGTTTTATGTTTGCTTTGTCAGAAAAATAACAATAGGAGATTTAGAATCTCATTTCCTAATTAATAATTTTTGCTTTGTGGACAGGATAAATGGAGTTCTTTTTTGAAAAGAAAACTTTCTTGGTCTTAGCTTAATCCAAAGAAGACTCCAGCTTTCTGCCTGACATCACTGTGGAGGTCAGTTCTGAATAGCTGTTGGAATAAAAGGAATATTCTTTCCCAATGGGCTCCAAGTTACCCTACTTCCTTCCATCGTCAACACACGTGTTGCTCTCTCTGAAGAACTGAGCTATGTTTCAGAAAGAGAAAATATCTTCTAAACGTGATTTATCAACTTTCTTAAAATAGAATTTGAAGAAGTGACTCTCAGATTAGTGGGAAGACAGCGAAAATAAACAGCAATGGAGTGATTTCAATAGCGACAATCTCATTAAGCTGCCCATTTCCAAATTTAGCCTGTAGGCAGTTTTTTTAATTAAAAAATATTTTTAACCTGAGTTCTTATTGGCTACGTGAAGTCTGGGTGGCTTCTGAATTCTTGGAAGCCATTCTCTTTTCTTCTGTAAATTTATGCTGTCCTTTAACCACTTCAAAATAAATTAAAAACTGGAAAGAGAAATTCAGCCAAGCTACAATAACTAATGCAAAGCTGACTTGTGTTATGTAATTTCAAAATGGAAGTTTCCTTTTGAGGTCCATATTTGGTCATTGAATTTCGTCATGGTGGAAGTACCATTATTCAGATCACGGGGACAAAAGAATAATTAGAAAATAGCAACACGGCTTCTGTTTTTGAGTTAATGTTATGAAAGAGAATGCGGTTCATGTAATTAATCCGCCTTTTGAGGCCAAAAGGCGTCACCTGGTTTTAAAACACACTCTAGCTTTGAAAATATAGATGTTGGCTGACTCAAAATGGTGGCAAGTTACTTTGGGCTACTTTGGAAGACCAAATGGAAACAGCTTGCTCTGAATGCAGAAAAGCCGGGACCCAGGGGGAGAAGCCTGCTCCAAGAACCGTGAAGACACCATCACCTCATGGTGTAAGTGGTGTACTCACAGTCAGATGACCCGGGATGAGCGTGCGAGTTTGTCAGTGAATGTGTTGAGTGGATGAGGGCTGGGCCTGGAGACAAAACAGCTTCAAAGTTCAGGCAGGGAAGGCCCGGCTTGGCGCTGGATCCACCCGGCTGAGTAATCTCATTCTCCTCAGATGCCTTCTGGTTTTCAGCTGTCTTGGGTTTCTTCCTGAAAATAAACAAAGGGCCCTTTGAAGGAACTGACTGCATATTTGGGAAAAGGCATTTTTAGAATCTGTTAAAGATAACTTGATTTTTTTTTTTCTGAGGGGGGATGGGAAGGAGTCCAGTATGTCCCTTGTTTTAAAACAAGCTGATTCTTGTTTTTTTTTTTTTTTCCCTCCAGTAATGGCCTAACTGGGAACACATGAAAGCATATGGGCCAAGCAAACAGCACCACATTTGGACTCTGTTGGCTGCATAAAAAGACCCTGTCCCAGAACTTTAGACAGCTTGAGCTACGTATGGCTGACATTATCCAAGAAAGCATCCTTTCTTCCCCCCGTAAGAGTTTTAACATGGTCTGGAAAAATACTAGTGGAGGCTTTACCGTTCTAGCATTTGTCAGGAAGCTTAGAGACAGGACCCGTGGAGTAATGGGAGGAGCACTGGACTGGGAGTCAGGAGACTTGAGCTATGGTACTAGCTGTGCCTCTAACTTGCTGTGTGGCACTTGGGCACCTCACTTCACCTCTCTGGGCTTCAGTTTCCTCATCTGTAAAATAAAGGGCTTGGATTAGAAGGCCTTAAAGGTTCCTTCTGGTTTTCAGCTTCTATTCATGGAACACATTACGGAACAGTCAATTTTCTTGCTGTTAATAGATTTTGTTTTAGATCAACACATAATTTCAAATCACAATCTAAACTTGCAGGCTGTACCAACGAGAGGGATAGTGATGAAAAACTGTTTAGAGCAGCAAACGAAAAGTGAAAAGAAGAGCTTAGACTCCAGCAGGTAAAGAAGAAAGATGTCACATAGAGATCCTCTATTCCCACTCTTTACTCATCTGAAGCCTAAGATTCCCTTTTTAAAAAATAATTTAGTGCATGATCCTGGAGTGCAGGAGTGTGTGTGTTTGGGAAAAGAAGGGTGAAGGGAAGTAGAAAGTAATTGTGATTTGGAACCAGAAATAGGAAGTGGCAGCGCTCAACCATCAGTCAGCTCCTCTGCCTAGGACCGTGCAACTGATAGAAATGAATACGTACTTAGCTTACGCTGCATGCACCCTTGGCCCTGGTCAAACCAAATTATTTGTCATACTCTGAACACCATCCCACCCACCCCCACCAGTTTCCTTGGCTCTAAGCTTTTCCTATCATCATAGTATAGTGAACAGAAAAAGTATTTGTAAAAAATATTTTCTGGTAGAAGATTATGTGTGGTACAGAATTTGTTGTAAGTGGGTCTGTTCCCATGTTTCCTTTGTTTCCCTAAGCATGGCAATGGACTTGTTATACAGAATATTTTGTATTGAAATTTGTTGTACTGGGTAGTTAAATCTGCCCTCGCAGAATATGGTGTTATGAATTAGCATGCTGTGTTTCTGGTCCAACAGGTTGTGAAATCAAATCTGCTTTTCCAGAGGGCAGGAGGCAGAGATGGCACGGTGAAGATGAAAATAGAGGGAGAGTGTTTAGACGTATTTTTAGGATGGAGGAAGCCAATACAAAAGCAACAAACTGCAATCCTTTACTGTTGAACGGTGACTAAGGAATGAACCTCCAAATCTTGAGTGTCTATGTGGGCCTCTAGGAACTGGTTTCTGGTTTTCAGTGTAAGGAAGTACCCAGCTGCTTTTTCTTCATGAAAATCAGCGCTTCCTCTCCAGTCCCTATCCCACTCACCACTGTCTGTCGCCAGGCTTGTCACCGTGTTGGACACCTCCGGGTCACACATCTTCCTCTGCCTTAAAGCCATTTTGTCAAGTCCTGACAATTGTGCAGCCTTCATATTTTGCACACCTAAGTTTCCTTTCTGTGTGCATTGCTATCACCTTAACACTTTTTATTTAGACTGCTGTTTACTTTCTGACCCCCATCCTCCTTGACTTCTCTGCTGCCACAGCTTTGCCATCACTGATCTGAATGACCATGTCAGGCTGACAGCTCCAGGTGAATTCCATGCATGTGAGACTGCATGGAATTCTACTCTGAGGGTAAAAAGCATCATAGTTATTTCTGAATTCCCTGCGTTCACCCATTCGTTCCTCCTTCCTTCCCTCCACCTATTCATTTATTCATGTATTCATTCCACAAATACTTACTATGTGCCTGCAATGTGCCAGCATGGGCCTGGAAATAAAACAAGCCTGGTTTCTGCCCCTCCCAGATCTGCTGTCTAGAGTATACCGTTAAGCAGAGTAGCTTAGACAAAGCTGTCATTCAATATATGGTTTTGTTGATGGAATGAAATTGAGTTGAAATTAAAGTATATTTTGAGAATAGTTATAGTCTGAATCCAAATTAAGTTTCCTACTCTTTATGCAGCAGGGAAATCTACCTTGACAGGCTGTTTTCCTTGGAATCCATGCAGTACATTTGATAAGAGTAGGACCGTTATGCCCACTGAAGCTAGGCTGGTCCTCATGGGTCATTTAAATATCGAGATGAAACACTAATGACAGACATCATGTAACATAAAAAGTTTATTTCTGATGTTCATAAATAAGGTCTAGGCTAGTTTCAGATGTACTGATTTCCTTGGTTTCTTTCAGGAAATTGAAGAAGCTATCTTTCAAACGTGAGTGTATGACCAGCCCACCAACATTACTCTTTGATTTTAACTTTGCAGAAGTTGTACTGTTCTTTCTATAGATGGCATCGCTTCCTTCTCTAGATTTGATGCTGCCTCCCACCTGACATCTTGCATCATACCCTCCTGTCTGTCATCTCAAGGATCACCTCTGGGGACCATTCATAGCACAAGACACTGAAACCATCTCTGCCAATAGAGAATATTGAAAACTCAACCTTTTGGCTCACTCCTTCATTTGCCTAAAATCCCTTTCCTTGTTCTTAGACCACTGGGCTATTTCCCAACTGCACATACCAGAGAGACATTCACTGACCTTAGAAACAAAGCGTTTTCCATCTCACTCTCTCTAATAGTGGACTGCTTTTTCCAGAGCTGAGAAACTCTAAAACATAGCAACCATCTACATTTAGACATGCACAGGTGCTGTCATTTTGACCCTAGTTTTGCAGCTCATATTTTATTGAGGAGGAAAAAGGAAGTCCTGTAGTAATTAATTGAAAATACCTTCTTTGGTCGTGTAAAAGAATTACATGAACATGGCATATTCGAGGGCAAGTCTCACCAAGCCTCGGAAGCTGTGTACTAGTCCCTGGAGCCTTTAGAGGGCAGCAGCGTACCAGCTGACTCCAGGCAGCGTGTCAGGCAAACTCCCCACCAGACCAGAACCTTCCTCCTGGTCACCATGCCAAAGGTTGGTTTGCCAAGCTCTCTGGCCGCTTAGCTTCCTTCTTTCTTTTCTGTTTCTCTCTCTCTCCCTCTCTCTCTCGCCTCCCACTTCCCACACTCCCTTTCCCTCTCTCCCTCCCTCCCTCCTCAATGTTAAAATTATACACTCTGATGAAGTCGCCCCTCAACCGGAAAATGAAAGCTCCAATGAAAAAGTTAGACGAGCCAACGACAACAAAGGGAGAAATTGGGAGAAAGGGGAAAGGGGCTGGTAAGGGGGAAGGATTTAAGAACAAGAAAAGGGCAGATGTTTCGTAAATATATGCAAAGCAAAACTGGGTGTACCCTGAACATTTCCACAGAGAAACAGACCAATCACTGTGCACTTCCTCCCGCCACACTGGTGGAGCTCTGCTTTCAAAAAAAAAAAGTGTGGCCACAGGCACCTGCCTTTCAACGGTCAGTTCTGACATGCTGACTATCTCCCAGTTATCCAAAGAGAACAAAAACATTTTCATTTCCCCACAGCAAACATTTCTGTTATGAGAAAAAGGCTGCTTCGAGGAGTGGGAAGGCGATTTAAGGTGACGGGCGGTTGAGCTGGCCAGCAGGATCTACTGGTATTTAACTCTCATTGTGCTGGCCATGGCAACAAGTCTGGGGCTGAAACATAGCAGTGAGTAAGGTTGTGGGTGATGTTGGCTCTTTCCTTACTAGACCATATTGTATGTGGCAAGAAATATACATGAAAACATATTGAGGAGATGGTAGGTAATAAGCATGTTAACTGCATGGAAATTAACTAGATTGGTGGCATTTGATGTATAGATTTCACACTTCTTTGCACATATTGCACACATACAGCGATGGCAATGCTCTCTGCGACATATGGAAAATAAATATTTTATCTCTGTGAGCTCTCATCAGTCTCCAGGGGCTGCTGAGGGAGAGTGTTCCCTTCACCAATTTTCTCTCTTCACTGGGCTCCCACCCTCTCCTGCACATTAACATGCCTTCCACTCATCAGCCTGGTTGGGTGGAAAAGAATTAGAACTCCTTTTTAATAAATACTGAGTCACTGGATCATGACAATTTTGACCCCTGCCCCACCTGTCCCACACATCTTTTTGGTGTGGTAATCTTTTCCTTGTTCTGCTTCCCAATAATACATGGAAGAGGCTTAGCACAGTATTTGGGGAGGAGGGCACAGCGGAGGTGGTAACAAACCACCTCAGTGGGGGCTGCCAGTAGAACTGAGCTCTACCATCCAGTAGCCGTGTACCTGAGGCAGATTCCTCTGCCTCTCTGGGCCTCAGTTTCCTCATCTGTAAAATGGAAATAATAAACATTCTAGGGCTGCTATGCTATACAATGCTAAGTCGCTTCAGTCATGTTTGACTCTTTGTGACCCCCTGGACTGTAGCCTGCCAGGCTCCTCTGTCCCTGCAATTCTCCAGGCAAGAATACTGGAGTGGGTTACAATTTCCTTCCCCAGGGGATCTTCCCAACCCAGGGATTGAACCTAGGTCTCTTGTGTTTCCTGCATTGGCAGGCGGGTTCTTTACCACTAGCACCATCTGGGAAGGTGATGTGAAGATTAAATAATTCCTGTTGAGTGATGGGCACAGCGCTGGCACACAGTCAGTGCCCTGGGAGGGTAGCTCTTCCACAGAGTGTCGGTTGTGCAGTTTTAATTTCCGCTGGAAGGAGGCAATTCTTTTATCTTAGTCATCTTTTCAAATATCTAGATTTGGGCAGGGGCAAATGGACTATAATTGTAGCAAAGGCAGAAAGAATGCTAGGATAAGCAGTCTCCTCTTCAACACTTTTTTTCTTTTTTTTTTTATGGTATCACCCTCCTGACACCTTCTTTCTGTTCATGTGTTTGTCATTGCTGCTACTACACCATTAGCTCCGCTTGAAGTTGGGGGTCAAGCAAGCTACACTTGGCCTAGAGAAGCCCATCAAACCTGAGCACTATGGTCTATTCATAGAAACCAACCTTTGGCACTCTAGCTTATCACATTTTCTTACAGTTTATCCTTTCACCGCTTGGTCTAATGTTCTCAGATCCATTTAAGATGTTTTCATGATTCAAATATTTTATTTCAATTTTTTTAACCTTCTTGGCAAGGTTGATTTACAATGTTTTTCAGTATATTTCTCCCTCACTGTATCAGTCAGGATCTTGGCAAGAAACAGATGGCATACTGAAAGGTTTTAACTGAAGAGAGTTTAATGAAAGGACTGTCTACTGAGGTACAGAGGAGGTTAAAGGACCCTCAAGGGAAGCGAGGCACCGAGGACTAGCGATAGTGCGTGGTTGTTAATCTCAGCTTTAAACTGCTAAACCCAGGGGGTGAGGAAAGGTATGGAGCTCCCCACGTCCAGTCAGAACTGGAGCTGGGAAGGGGCCTGACTGAGAAGTACCCTGACCGTACTCTCCTGTCTCTTGCTAATGCTTCCTATTGTTGTTGTTGCTGAGTTGTGTCCGACTCTTTGTGACCCCATGGACTGCAGCACACCAGGCTTCCTTGTCCTTCACCATCTCCTGGAGTTTGCTCAAGCTCATGTCCATTGAGTCAGTGACGCCATCCAATCATCTCATCCTCTGTTACCCGCTTCTCCTCCTGCCTTCAATCTTTCCCAGCATCAGGGTCTTTTCTACGAGTCAGCTCTTTGCATTAGGTGCCAAATTACTGGAGCTTCAGCTTCAGCATTAGTCCTTCCAACAAATATTCAGGGTTGATTTTCTTTAGGATTGACTGGTTTGAACTCCTTGCTGTACAAGGAACTCTGAACAGTCTTCTCCAGCACCACAGTTCGAAAGCATCAATTCTTTGGTGCTCAGCCATCTTCATGGTCCAACTCTCACATCTGTGCATGACTACTGGAAAAGCCATAGCTTTGACTATATAGACCTTTGCTGGCAAAGTGATGTCTCTGCTTTTTAATACACTGTCTAGGTTTGTCATAGCTTTTCTTCCAAGGAGCAAACATCTTCTAACTCCTTTTGGCCAAATTCAAAGGTAGCCGGAGAAAAAGGCAGCCTGGGTGTCGTAATCTGGAAACATGGGTCTCTTGGGCCATGTATCAGGGCAGGGAATGTTCTATGGTTTTGCATGTGTGTCAGGGGTGAGGGAGGGATGAATTAGCAAAC
Source organism: Bison bison bison (assembly GCF_000754665.1). Classification (NCBI taxonomy): domain Eukaryota; kingdom Metazoa; phylum Chordata; class Mammalia; order Artiodactyla; family Bovidae; genus Bison; species Bison bison. The sequence continues at coordinate 5,121,943 of NW_011494787.1, forward strand.
TGTGTCTCCCCTCTCCATATCCTTTACCTTTTCTCCCATTATACTTTCCGGAAGGGAAGACACAGCAATAAAATGAAAGCAATTCTCTCTTGGTGTCCAAGTGCCTATTTTGTCTATTTGCAACTTGTGGGGGAAGAAAACTGAACATAAGCTCTGTGAGAGCAGGGATTTAGGTTTGTTTTATTTGCTGCCATGCTTCTGGTCCCTAGAACAGTGCCTGGCACTTGGCAAATACCCAGTAAATTTTAGTTGACTGAGTAAATATACTCATGTCTGCTGTGCCAGACACTATACATGTATTATCTCATTTAGTCATCGCAACAATCCAGGTAAGTAGGCAGGTTGCTGAGCCTGGTTGTGCAGCTGTTATGGGAGTAGGTAGGTTTTAAAATCTAACACTTACCTCCTCCCTATCCACCCTTCAAGGCTTGAGACTTCACCCGGGTATTGTAAACACATAGAGAGGGATTCACTTGTAAATAGAACACATTCTTATACCATACAAGGTTTCCCAGGTGGTGCTACTTTGTAAAGAATCCGCCTGCCAATGGAGGAGACTTAAGAGATGTCGGTTCGATCCCTGGGTTGGGAAGATACCCTGGAGGAGGAAATGGCAACTGCAGGCTGCCCGTATTCTTGCCGGGAGAATTCCATGGCCAGAGGAGCCTGGAGGACTGCAGTCCATGGGGTCACAAAGAGTCGGACACGACTGAGCGTCTGAGTGATGTTTATAGCATATTCACCTTATTGAATGAAGGTTTTGCACCAAGCAAGACTCTGTAAGTTTTTTTATTATTATTTCTCTTTTACATATGAGGAAGCTGAGCTTAGGAAAAGCAAAGGCAGCAAGAATTAGAACCCAACGTCTCCCCCCTCAAGGTCCCGCAAATCATGAACACAGGCACTGGTGTTCAGCACAGAGGCTCCCTTGTAGGCTTCCTAGGAATTTTTAGGAAACCTTAGGTCCCAATTTCTGTCCTGATTCTATCCAGAATCCTTTCCCTCCCAAAGGATAAACCAGGCTGAGACTCTGAGACCAGCTGTGCCCTTGTGTTTGCGGTACTGTGCTCTGTGATGGAAACATACTCGGAAAGCTCTCCAGATGTGGGGATTTCTAAGGCATTCTTCCGCTTGAACTTAAGGGTGACAGTGTTTACACTAGCAAGTTGCTCACATGGGTACAGAATGAGGACACTCCATTTCTGACCTCTTGTCATGTCTTTAGTCCCCAGTCCCTCCAGCCCATTAGTCCTGTGGATCAGTCTGATAGTTCTGGTCTCCATTCAGGCAGGCCTGATTCTCATCTACATATCCACCGCCACCAATTACAGTCCAGGTGACTGACAATGTTAAAGGCAGAAAGCAACGCAGAACAAAACAATCCAAACCCTGACTTCCTCCTCGTTGGGTTTGATTTGTGCCCAGAGTAGCTAAAGACATAGAGAATGTGAATGTGAAAATCCTACCTGAAGCCTGGGAAAAACGTTAGTTTCCTAGGTTTAGCATTTTCCAGTAACAGAGATGTCTGTAAAACACCATCCCGTTACCTGCCTCACACCATACAGGAAAACGAGCAAGTACAACCAGCATGAGTTTTTGTTTTAAAATGTATAATTGTTTTGCATGCATAGCCTCTAAATAATTTAAAGTTCTGGCTTTTCTAGTGAAAGAAGGCATATATTTATCTGTTACTTCTAGCAATGATTAATCAAAATTTGATGTCAGTCTTTCATCAGTATTTCCTGTTGGCATCCAGCCCCTACCCCAACTTACTTCTTCAACTCGACTTGCAGGGGTCATACTTCTCCTATGTAAATGTCTGACTTGAAGGGAACTCAATCGAGTACCCAGAGCCTTGCATCCAGAGGGCAGAGCTGACCTGGGCACAATGGTTTAGAGACGTGGCTGAAGGAGCCCACAGACACAAGGGTGGGTGTTGGCCCCTTGGGTAGCAAGGAGACCACAGCATGGGGGCACAGAGAGGCAGCTACATCACAGGTGGACATGAGCACAGAAAACTGGCTCACAAATGTGACCAGGGCAGCGTGAAATGACAAGCTGCAGCGAGATGCAACAGAGCTGCACAGAAGGGCGATGAGAGGCAAACACAGAGGGCTGGAGCTGCCACGGCTTCAGGCCGAGGCACAGGTGACCCAGTGGAACAGCACCGGTCCCTGCAAAGTGCGTGCAGCTCAGCTCAGCCACCTGGGAAGCGGGTGTGATGCTGCCCGGGGCTCGCACTGCAGGCTGGAAGCCGAGAACCAGTGTAGGCACCTCAGGACTGAGTCTGGTTACATCACTGCATCCAAGAGATGAAGCCATCTAAAATTTCATCTGCTCTTACAATTGTGGGTGCTTTTTTTTTTTAATTAAACAAAGTGAACTGAGAAGCCTTTCACTGGAGGCATAATGTACTCACAGTAGTTTTCAAATAAATGGTGTCACTCTTCAGGTAAATCACTCCAAGGCTTGGGCCTAGTGCAGCTGTTCATTGGGGCAGGGAACACAGAGCGGCTGCATCTGGATCAGACAAGAGACAAACAAAAATAAGGCTGTCAAAGGAGGAGACAATGGAGATCACTAGTTCTGAGAGAGCCAGAACCCTTGGACTTGATTGAGAGTCTGGTTCCGCATTTTGCACAAGAGACTTGGCGAGTCAGGGGAGGGAGATGGAGATGGTGTTGTCCAGGCCCCATTTTCAGCATTTCTACCCAACTGCCTGTCTGGTGTGAGAACGTCAATAGCACCCGCCAGTACAGATGGGGCTGAAGGAGCTGACGTTGGAGCTGACGTTGGTCCTAAGTTGGAGCTGAGGGTGAGGGTAGAGCAGTGGTCCCCAACCTTTTGGCACCAGGGACCAGTTTCGTGAAAGACAATTTTCCAATGGACCAGGGGGAGGGGGATGGTTTCAGGATGATTCAAATGCATTACATTTATTGCTCACTTTATTTCTATTTATTTCTGAGCTTCCCTAGTGGCTCAGATGGTAAAGAGTCTGACAGCAATGCAGGAGACCTGTGTTCAATCCCTGGGTCCGGAAGATCCCCTGGAGAGGGGAATGGCAACCCATACCAGTATTCTTGCCTGGAGAATCCCATGAATGGAGGAGCCTGGTGGGCTACAGTCCATGGCGTCCCAAAAAGTTGGACATGACTGAGCGACTAACACTTTCTAACACTCCTTTATTTCTATTATTATTACATCAGCTCTACCTCAGATCGTCAGGCATCAGATTCTGGAGGTTAGGGACCCCCGGGGAGGGGAAACGGGGGTGGCGCCCCTCCACCTGGCTACAGCTGACTCCTCCAATGCTCATTTCCCCTGTCTCTCCCTCTTTGTCGCTCCAAGATTCTTGCCTGTCTTACAGATGCCCACGGACCCGAACGTGTTTCTGACCTCTTGCCTTCTTGCCAGCCTTCACTGCAGGCTGCTTCCTGCTGCATCCTCTAACCCTGAGAGGTGCAGCCTCAGGGGTTACAGAATGGACTCCCATCTGTCTCAGAGACTCATACCCAGAGGTACTTTTCCCAGGTTTTGGCCCTTTGGTCACCTGGGCCTGATGACCACTTTATTCTGGAAGCTCTCCTCCCTTCTCATCAGGATACGGCACCATCCTGACTTCGCTCCTGCTCTCAGTTCTCTCCTCTCTCTTCTGCTTCCTTCCTTGGCCTCTTCTCTTTCCCCAAATGCAGGATACTCTTCACAAGCTTTGCCTACACACCCACCCTCCATGGCCTCAACAATCACTTGTCCATAGACAACACCCACATGGCTATCTTTAGTTCTCACTTGTCTACAGAGCTCCAGACACTTATTCTAAATAACTGCTGGTTATTGGTTCATTGATTAATTTGTTTGTTTGTTCATTCATTCACTGTTTACATAGACTCTATTAGGCACCTGGAAAAGATGAATAAGATGGGGCCTCTAACTTTGAGAAGCTCACATCTCCATCGTACACTTCACAGGCACTTCCAACTCAGAAAGTTTCAAGCAGAATTCATTGCTTTTCCCTCAAAATAAGTGCCTTCTCTAGTCTTCCCATTTCCTGCTATTGGTACCCTTTCCTTCCAGTTACTTGTGCCTACAATTGAGGAGTCTTGTTTAATTCCCCTTTTTCTTTCATTTCCCATAACCAATAAGCTGCCAAGTCCTGTGGTTTTTACTCAGGCTGTGAATCAATGCTCACTTTTTATCCCTTTATCACCTGTTGCCTGGACTTCTGTGAGTGCCTCCTACTTGGCTTCCCTTCCTCCAGATTCTCTTTACTTCTTGTTCATCCTTCATACCAGCAATGCATTTACTGTTCTGAAGTACCATTCTAAATACATCATTCTTTTGCTCTTTGCTGGATTAAATGCAGACTTCTTGGCTTGGCATTTAAGGTTTCTACAATATAGCCCCATTCTAATTTCCTTTCCTTTTCTTTTTTTTTCTATAGTCCAGTCTACATTGCATAAGTTCCATTCCTTCCCATCAGGGTCATGGTCTTTTCTCCCTTTTCCTAACATCTGCATAGAGCTTCCTTAAGGGCAATCCAAATACCATCTCACTTATACATTTCCCAAAGCAAAGTGCCCTTTCTTGAATCCTAAAGAACTTTTTGCACTGTTCCCTTTGCACATTCTATGAAAAAGGAAAAGAAAGCGTTAGTTGCTTAGTTATGTCTGACTCTTTGGGTCCCCATGGACTGTAGCCCACCAGGCTTCTCTGTCCATGGAATTCTCCAGGCAAAAATACTGAAGTGGGTTGCCCTTTCCTCCTCCAGGGGATCTTCCTGACCCAGGGGTCAAACACAGGTCTCTGGCATTGCAGTTGGATTCTTTACAGTCTGAGCCATCAGGAAAGCCCTTACATATCTTATGGACTCTAATATTTATTTGTGTAATATTTCTTCCTGCTTAAGCTTCTTGAAGGCAGAGACCATTTTTACTCTCTTTTACCCCATTGTGCGCAATGCCTTACACACAGCTTAGCACTCGGCGGCTATCTGCTGATCCAAATTTAAAAGGAATAAAGATGCTTCTTGGAGTCATGGAAGCTGAGACTGAACTGGAAAGACCTTGAAGCTCATCACTCCAAACCCTCATTTTTCAGATGAGGAGATCAAGGGAACTGAGTTGCTCAATGCCACATCCTTGCTAGTGGCTGAGTAAAGACAACTGATAGAAAAAGTCACAAATCTCTAATACCTACCAGTGCTTTCTCAGAACAAGTAGGCCCAGCAGACCATCAGCAGTGACCAGACAGAGAGAGTGAGGAGTTGGGGTGCATAATCTGCAAGGATACACTGGTTTCCACAAAATGAAGAACTTTGTTTCCCTTTCTTTAATAAACCAAACTAATAAATGGCTTTTTTATAGTTAAGTGTTTTAAAAATGAGGGTGGATTTAAAGAACAAGGGAGCAAACCCTTCTAATAATACAAGCAGAAACATTTGTGACAATATTGCAAATACCACTGGAGTGATCAACTCAGGGTGAAAAAGCAGAATGAAGAAATTTCTCATGCTTTGGAAAAGCAGTGCATTCAGCTGAAGTTCTAGGTGAGAACAGGCTGCGGTAATTCTACGGTTAAATTCATCTTTCTATAGACACATAGGCTATTGGCAATCCTGCTATTATGCCACATCAATAAATCTTTTCCCACCTAGCTTTGCCCAGTTTTTATCCTATGCTGCTGTTGCTGCTAAGTCACTTCAGTCGTGTCCGACTCTGTGTGACCCCAGAGACGGCAGCCCACCAGGCTCCCCCGTCCCTGGGATTCTCCTGGCAAGAACACTGGAGTGGGTTGCCATTTCCTTCTCCAGTGCATGAAAGTGAAAAGTGAAAGTGAAGTTGCTCAGTCGTGTCCGACCCTCAGCGACCCCATGGACTGCAGCCTACCAGGCTCCTCTGTCCATGGGATTTTCAAGGCAAGAGTACTGGAGTGGGGTGCCTTTGCCTTCTCCTTTTATCCTATAGGTTTGTTTAAATGTTTACTTATTTTCCTTTCATTATATCTCCAATCTCCTTGTAGAAAAGGATAGTGACTGCTTCCAAGACTGTTCTAATTTTCGTCCCTTATTCTTCTCTTGTGGTAGAAGAAACATTAACTGTTTAATCTCCTCTCTATCCTCATCCTCAAACAGAATCATTTTCTTTCACCTGATGATGGAAAGCCCAATAAAACATGTCATGGAGATAGCAGTGTTTCCCTAAGTGAGGAAAACAGACTTTTCCAGGGGATCTCAGTAGTTTTTATGTGTCCAGAAGAACTCAGCTCTTAAGCACTAGCCACCAGTCCTATAAAACTCCATCTGCCTCCCCACGTGAGCATGCTACTCATGTTACTCACTGTTAATCCCAGAGGAAAACTTGGTACTGGTTATCATGTTCTCTTGGCCAATATGGTGGAGCCATGTGAGGTACTGAGAGATCCATTATATATAACACCCCAGGAGCCACATAAACAGCAAATTGGGTTCAAGAGCGCCTCACAGTTCTTACTAAATCGTCACATGGCTGGATAGATTATCAACAGGTCACCAGACAGAGCTTCCTTCTCTTTGCTTCCTTGGCAACTATATTAAAATGATAGAGGAAATCATTTGTTGATATGTCTAGTACATTGCAATGAAAAATTACCTGGAAGCATACACATCCATCGTGTAATTACGTAAGTGTACATTTTAAATATGTCTAACATTTGATTTAAATTGCGCATATTATAATTAAGTGGAGACACAATCTTTCTGTCCTTTAATCAAACTCCTCTTATCAGCTCCACAGCCTCTTGCTATGAGTTTCCTTTCCTTTTTGGGCAAATTGTCACCTCTCTCCTTCTTATTTCCCCTCTTGCCACAGCACACACCCGAAGGTTTTTAATTAGAACTGCTGCATGGTGTGTCATGTTCTACTGCTTAAGGAGTAGTGATGTTCTAAAAAAGACCCAGGGAAATTGACTACATGAGGTTTCATATTTATCCTTTTTCAATGGCATCCATATCCAATGTACTCAGTTTTTAAGTCAAAAGGTAAGAGGCTGCTGGGGTCTTACATTTCCCCCATAGAAATCCAGCTATTCTCTCTGCCTCTTATATCATCGCTGTAAAAATGAATCTTCTCTGGGAGCCCAGCTGGCAAGGTTCTGGATGGTGTCAGAGGCAGAGGAGACAGTGGGTCATTTCCATTCCAGACCGCTGTACTGTTGATGGCTCTGCAGATCTGTCTCGAAGCCCTTAGAGAGCAGGGCTGTTATATAACATGCCGCCACAGACTGCTGTGAGGAACTTTCTGTGGAGGTCTCACTTTAGTATGACCATTTCCATACCAAATCATTCTAAAATGACAGATGGGACTTCTATGACAAAAGCTTACAAAAAAAAAAAAGTGACAATAATTTGTTAGATGTTTAACTGTTGTTAGAGACTGTATGAGGAATTTTTATGTGTAAATCTGTTCTTATTCAATCCTCAGCCGTGATGCAGGTGTTAATATACCCATTTTATAAATGTGGAAAAGTGAGACCCAGAGTCCTCAATCAACTACTCTAAGATTAGGAAGCTGTGGGTAGTGTGAGACCCACGTCTTACTGACTCTAAATCTGTGCTCTTTTCACTACACAACAACTGCTCCAACACAGCACGAGCACGTTTCTAGTTCCCACTGTGAGTTCAGCACAAGAAAGAGGTTTATGTTGTTTCCATGATGGTTCAGAGTCACTGCAAGACCTGGGGGCAGAGATCTCAGGCGGAGGAACTCTTTCAGAAACGATGACTCCTTTTCTATTTGAAGATGAGGATGCTTTAGGTTGGTTTTCTCAAATGCTGATGAACAAATGAATCACCCAGGATTTCTCATTCAGCATGTCTGGGGATGGAGTCTGTGATTCTACATTTCTACAGGCTCCCAGGTGATGCTGATGACATCAATCTGGGTACCACAGATCCTATGTCTGACACTCACCTTCCTACTGAGGGTCGTTTTCAGAGGAGCAACTCAAGCTGAAAAACTTGGCTACCAGTTCACACAACACGACTAGCTTCTGATTCAGGGCCAGTTTGTCAAGTCATCCGACATTAGGCAGAATTCATGGAGTTTCTGGCAGAGAGCACATTATGGGGAAAAAAAAGAGTTTCTGGATCCCTCAGGGCTTTCCTCCTCCCAACTGGAAATTAAAATGATAATGTCTCTAACATGTAAAATTCCTATTTCTTACATTATTGTTATTTTTAACAATAATTATCTGGTAATAATTCAAATAACACCTTTCCTCTGAGAAATTCAATGAGCTTTACTAACCTTAATTGTCTAACAGCAATTCCCAGGTGTAGATAGAGCTGTCTCAAAGATCACAGTATATTTAAAATTGTCCCACTTCCCTCCTTTCTTCGCCCCAAATGTAGTGGTGAATTAGTGGCAGTTCAGTTCAGTTCAGTCGCTCAGTCGTGTCCGACTCTTCGCGACCCCATGAATCGCAGCACGCCAGGCCCCCCTGTCCATCACCAACTCCCGGAGTTCACTCAGACTCACGTCCATCGAGTCAGTGATGCCATCCAGCCATCTCATCCTCTGTCGTCCCCTTCTCCTCCTGCCCCCAATCTCTCCCAGCATCAGAGTCTTTTCCAGTGAGTCAACTCTTCTCATGAGGTGGCCAAAGTACTGGAGTTTCAGCTTCAGCATCATTCCCTTCAAAGAAATCCCAGGGCTGATCTCCTTCAGAATGTACTGGTTGGATCTCCTTGCAGTCCAAGGGACTCTCAAGAGTCTTCTCCAACACCACAGTTCAAAAGCATCAATTCTTCGGGGCTCAGCCTTCTTCACAGTCCGACTCTCACATCCATACATGACCACAGG
>NW_011494787.1:5131045-5194903 GCF_000754665.1 Bison bison bison
TCGTTTTCTGAATGTTGAGCTTTAAGCCAACTTTTTCACTTTCCTCTTTCACTTTCATCAGGAGGCTTTTGAGTTCCTCTTCACTTTCTGCCATAAGGGTGGTGTCATCTGCATATCTGAGGTTATTGATATTTCTCCCGGCAATCTTGATTCCAGCTTGTGCTTCTTCCAGCCCAGCGTTTCTCATGATGTACTCTGCATATAAGTTAAATAAGCAGGGTTACAGTATACAGCCTTGACGTACTCCTTTTCCTATCTGGAACCAGTCTGTTGTTCCATGTCCAGTTCTAACTGTTGCTTCCTGACCTGCATACAGATTCCTCAAGAGGCAGGTCAGGTGGTCTGGTATTGCCATCTCTTTCAGAATTTTCCACAGTTTCTTGTGATCCACACAGTCAAAGGCTTTGGCATAGTCAATAAAGCAGAAAGAGATGTTTTTCTGGAACTCTCTTGCTTTTTCCATGATCCAGCGGATGTTGGCAATTTGATCTCTGGTTCCTCTGACTTTTCTAAAACCAGCTTGAACATCAGGAAGTTCACGGTTCACATATTGCTGAATTAGTGGCAAGGGGTTACTAATTGGCAAAGACCCACTAGCTCCTCATTTGAGTCACAGGAAATTTCATAAGGCAAGGGTAAATCCAAGAAATAATCAGCAGAAAGGTGGTTGTGGGGGCAGAGAATATTGGTGAGAGGGAAAAGGAGAGAGGTAAAAGGAGTAAGAAAAAGAAAAGAGAAAGCAAAATCACAGAACTGGACACATGATCTTGGATGAGTCATGGCTTAGCTTTTTCCTCTGCAAGAAAAAGATTTTATGATTTTTAAAGTCCTTTAAAACTCTGAAAGTGAAAGTTGTTCAGTTGTATCCAACTCTCTGCGACCCCATGGACTATACAGACCATGGAATTCTCCAGGTCAGAATCCTGGAGTGGGTAGCCTTTCCCTTCTCCAGGGGATCTTTCCAACCCAGGGATCAAACCCAGGTCTCCGCATTTCAGGCGGATTCTTTACCAGCTCAGCCACAAGGGAAACCCCTTAAAACTGTAATAGTCCCCTGAGAAGAAAGATGAGGGAATTAAGTGGCTTATCCACCTGTTAAACCATTAAACTTGTTAAAGAAATCCGTTTGACTTTTAACTTTTTAACTAATTACCTGAAAGGAATTCCGAAGTCTATGTCATCAATCTCACCTTTTTGGAAACTGATGAGAAAACCATTTAATGAATAAGGCGCCAGAGGTATCATAGCCAGAAAAACTAGTCAGGAACCCTATCTTCAGCTTTGTGATGCTATAGGAAATGTTTTACTTAAAAAAAAAATTAGCTCTTTAATTAACCACTAGTTAATACCCATGTCCAGAAGAATCATCACTGATGGCCTGAAGACCCCTAGGATAGCCCTGCCAATAGAAGGTCCCACTATCTGTCCCTTTAAATTTGTGTTAATTTTCTCTACAGAGACGTTGATTCCTCTTTGATCACTCACAAACTCTGTTAATAAGAGCTGCTCATCCAGGAACCTTAGTGCTGTTAGGTAAAGTTGATTTTTGCTCTTAAAATAAGAGATCTTTGGGATATATACATATGCATATAAACATGTTTATAAATATTTGTACATATGATAATACTTTTTCTGGTTTTAATGAATACTTGTGATGGAAACCCCTTTTCTAAGTCATTAGATACTGGAATCTTCTGGTCCAGAAAGCCTGCCACAGGATCTAGTGATAAGGTCACTTCAAACTCCGTAATGAGGATTCCAACATGAGAACAATGTACGGTGCAGCACATGACTTGGTGTTATATCAGAGTTATCTATATTTTGCCCCTTGCACTGAGTATATTTTCTGGAATAATCATTGCATTGTGTCTAAATGGAGAAACATCAAAATGGCATTACCTGCAAGAAGATACTGTCACTGTCCCCAAAGCGAAAACCCCTTTCTTCTCCCTGCTCCTATAGCCTCCATAGTAGTGTGGCTACCATTATAAAATGCTTACTGTGCGGCAGGTCTTGTGCTTGGCACGTTTTATATATTATTTAACTTATCTCTTGGACCATAAAGAAGGCTGAGGGCCGAAGAATTGATGCTTTTGAACTGTGGTATTGGAGAAGACTCTTGAGAGTCCCTTGGACTGCAAGGAGATCAAACCGGTCAATCCTAAAGGAATCAATCCTGAATATATATTGGAAGGACTGGTGCTGAAGCTGAAGCTCCAACACTCTGGCCACCTGATGCTAATAGCTACCTCATTAGAAAAGACCCTGATGCTGGGAAAGATCGAAGGCGGGAGGAGAAGGGGATGACAGAGGATGGGATGGTTGGATGGCATCACCAACTCAATGGACATGAGTTTGAGCAAGCTGGTGGAGATGGTGATGGACAGGAAAGCCTGGTGTGCTGCAGTCCATGAGGCTGCAAAGAGTTGGACACGACTGAGCTACTGAACAACACCTTATCTCCTACACTCACTCTTCGGATGTGGGAATTTTCTGATTTTACTCATGAGGAAACTGATGTTTAGGAAAGGTGAAGGATGAAGTTTTTTTTGCCATAGATCATGATGCTAGAGGGTAGCAAAGCAGGGCTCCAGGGCCAGATTTTAAGCACAGTGCTCTGGCGCTTAACCGACACCAAGCTTGTGATTGCTAAGCAGCTGCTCTCCTGCTGTCATTCCACTGCTGTTCATTTGAGGTCCTCATCATAGACTTATAGTATTAGATTCTCCACCATGGTCCTGCATTGCTACCTGAAATCTTTTTTTAACTTTTTCCAAAACCTTCTCTACTTGATTCATGTTTTCCTTCCTTCCTTTGATTAATACATCAATCCAAACCCATTACCATTTTTTGTTCAACAGATCTTTATCATCATTTTGCTAGCTACTTTTTGGCCCTCATTCCCATTCCAAATTATTCTTCTGAGGCCTCCCATTTGATCTCAAATGCTCCAGCCTTAGCTTGAGAACTTCCCTTCCTTAATGCCTAAAGAAACTTCATTTTTCACCTGGTCCATTAGTAGGCTCCTGCTGACCTCACTAAATGTCTGTTCATTCTGACCCCATGATCAACCATTTCAACACTCTTCTCAGTGACTCTCCAGATTTCCTTGCTTCCCTAATTTTCTATGTACTGGGCCTCTTCTTATGTTATTCAATCATGAATCTGTATCACCACTCACCATTCCCTGCCACTCTTAGTTCAAAACTCTACATGTGCACACCATCTGTAACCTCACTCCTGCTTAGTGTTGCTTCTGAGTACAAGCCTACAGTAGTTTTCCCTCATATGTTTTACTTTATCAAGTCTCATTCTTTTTTCTCTTTTTCAGTTGATGATCTTGCCTCCTACATTAGTAAGAGGAAATAGACCATCTAGTGTGGTAAGCTCACAAGCTCTCACTTCCATATCCAGTATCTTTGAAGTTTTCTCATGTTGTCTCCTTAAAATATATCGATACCCTTTTCTACAATCTCCTCCTGTCTTGGAGGTTATCCTCTCCTTCCCTTTGGGCTTCCCTGGTAGCTCAGATAGTAGCTCAGAACCTGGCTTCAATGTAGGAGACACTGGTTCAATTCCTGGGTCCGGAAGATCCCCTGGAGAAAGCAATGGAAACCCACTCCAGTATTCCTGCCTAGGAATTCCCATACACAGAGGAGCCTGGTGGGCTACAGTCCATGGGGTTGCAAACAGTTGGACATGACTGAGCAACTTTCACTCACTCATTTGGTTTCATCAATGGTGTTTTCCTCTGTACTTAAAGACATATTCATTCACAATAGTACTAAATTGATCATAAAATATAATGTTTTCCTCTGTCATCTGCTCTTGCCCTTCAAAATCTTTTCAGGTGGTATATTTCAAAGTGAGTTTTATAGAACACTAGAACTTCAAGATGAACCTCAAAAAAGTCCTTTAGTCAAACAAATACAGGAAACACTGAATACTATACGCCTGTCTTATAAACTCAAAATGTACACTGTCCAAACTTATAGGATTACAGACCCACCCCTTATTCCCCAGTTTTTCTAATGGCACATTTAGTAACTTCAGAATATGCTTAGAGAAAAGATGCTTTAGTAGATTTCTCCTGGTTCTAAAGTCATTAGCCTAGGTATGTTAGTTCACTGAATCTATATCAAATAAGCCCTCTCAGATACCCTTTCCTCAATACTCCATTTGGTTTAACCTAGTTAACTTGCAGAATGTCAGAAAGACTAAGCATGTTCGTATCTCTGAGCGCCTGAACATACCATTTTGGCTGTTGGCAAGGCCTCTGTGATCTTTTTCTCATTTAGACCTTTTCTTCTTTCAAGGCCCATATCAAATCATGTATCTTATGAAAACTGCTTCAGCCCATGTTGACCTCTGCTACTCATATAATAACACTTAGGTAAATGGTTATAGTTTAACCCCTGTTTCCTCTATCACTTGGTAAGAATGCAAATTCTCCAGGACATGGACTTTGGTTTACACATTACAGAAATTCCAGCACCCAGGGTCACCCTTTGTTGCAATACTGCTGCTGCTAAGTTGCTTCAGTCGTGTCCGACTCTGTGCGACCCCAGAGACGACAGCCCACCAGGCTCCCCCGTCCCTGGGATTCTCCAGGCAAGAACGCTGGAGTGGGTTGCCATTTCCTTCTCCTGTTGCAATACTAGGGGGTTATAATCATATTAATAGTAGTTGGGAACAGAAATACTTAACACTGGGGTATGTTAGGTAAATACTTGATTTCCGTAGCTATGGACACAATTTAATATGCTAAAGGCCCAGGTGAATGTACCACCACCTTGTGGGGAGGAAGCACCGTTCACTATTGACATCATCACCTCCATAAATAGAAACCTGTATGCTCTGGGGAGAAGAAGACCAGATTTATAAGAGCAAAGGCAGCTCTGTCCTTAGGTAAAGATGAGACTACGCATTCAGTTCAGTCGCTCAGTCGTGTCCGACTCTTTGCGACCCGATGAATCGCAGCACACTAGGCCTCCCTGTCCATCACCAACTCCCTGAGTTCACTCAGACTCACGTCCATCAAGTCAGTGATGCCATCCAACCATCTCATCCTCTGTCGTCCCCTTCTTCTCCTGCCCACAATCCCTCCCAGCATCAAAGTCTTTTCCAATGAAATGGGGAGAAAGCTAAAATAATCCAAAACCAGTGGAACAAATGCCTCTCTACCAGTGATGCAATCATTATTCAGAATCATTGTATCATGGTATCTAGATGGTAAAAACAAGCCTCTTTTTTCTATAGAAGGAAGTCAATCTCATGAGAGGATTATCACTGCTCCTTGTCACAGCACTGGAATACAGACTATGCCATTCTGCAGGGTGGTAATCACTTGCAAGATGATAACGGACCGAACGTGCTCCTCCCTTCCAGGTGGCTTCCAATCTCTAATTCTTTGGGTCAGTCTCAAGACATTACACCGAATACGTCAAGACAATCTGGCTGCCACCAGCACAACATTGTAACCCCCAATGAACTGGATCACTTCCATAAAGCTCTTTTACCGCCCCATCACATGGGCTGCTGAGCAGGTTTTAAGTCTCAGGTAGGTCTGCAATAACCAGATATTAAGGAGCTTTGAGTTTTTCAAATTAGATGTTATCTGAAGTTAAGACTTAATGGATTCCCTAATAGTGAGCTTGCAGTGAGGCTAGGACTAGAAATTTGTTCTCTTGATGCCTAGTCAGGGAGTTTGATTATGAGAGAAACAGAGTATATCTTTTTCCCTTAAAACTGCAGCAACTTATGATTTTCACATTTTGGGTAGAGGAGAAAATGCATTTCATTAAGGTACAGCTTGTGAAATATTTTGCTGTCTTTCTGGATAAAAAGTGGTATGCAAACCAAAGATCTAATTAAAAACTATAAACGAGAATGTTTTACTTAGGCTTACTTCAAAATAGGTACAGATTGTATTATGTAATGTGTGAAAATAGTAGGAAGAAGGTAAAAATGCTGTAATAGAAAACTCTGTGTTGGTCCTTCATTAAAATTCATAGCAATGTATGAGAGTATTAGTAGCAATAATCAATGATAAGCATTTTTAAAACTGGAATTTTTATTGTGGGAGATTACTGGGTAGGTGAAGCTAAATGGCTTAGCTATTTTCCTGTCATGCCCCTGTTCAGAGTTGCCGTTCTGGACAATTTACACATTTGAGAGTGAAAATGAAGGGTGACCTGACTTTTGAATGTGTCCTAGGCCACCAGGTCAAGGTTGCTGCCATCTGAGAACCATGGGCAGTTTCTGCAGTACAGTATCTTAATTTCTTCTTTTTGTGGTTAAAATAGTTAATTTTTATATTCTACGTGAAATCTGAGATCTCTACAGCTTTCTCCTGTTGTCACACGTGGTGGGGACAAGGGGATACTATTGGCAATCTTTGCATTGATTTAGACACATCAAAACTTATGAGGTACTTCCATGGACACTTTTTAAAAGTGAATTCTCCCCACCATGAGTTTACATAGATGAGAAGAAGATTGGGGTTGAGGAGGGAGGTTAAAGTTGCCCAGCTAATAAGCAGTAGAGTTTAATCTAAAAAACGTGATTTTCAGTAGAAAATCCTCTTTTATCACCCAAAATGTCCATGGCTACCAACAATTGTGGCGAATCTGAGAAGTAGAGGACTGGGTAGAGAATCAGAAATACCTTGTTTTCCTGGATCTGATAAATACTAGTTGTGTGATCTTGGTCAAGTCACTAACTTTTCTGAGTCTTATCGAATCATGAATGAGGAAACAATGAATGACATAATTACCTCCTAGCCATGAAATCTTTCACCTATAAAATGATATTGATTAATAATGGGTGCGTGGCCTATCTCCCAAAGTTGTGAGCTAAAAGAAGCTGATGTACACTGAAGTGCTTTGCATTCTGCGAACTATGGAATCAACATAGTCTCAAAGAATGGCCACTGGAGGGACTAGGGAAGGGCCTCTGTGTGTGTCCACACATACAGCCAGTCCACTTCCACTCAGGATTGGGGATAAGCTGTAATAGAGCACCGGCAGAGGCTCAAACCCCTCCCCTTCTAGGGAGCTGCTCAGTGTCACCGAAGCGAAGTTAACTTGAGTAGGTGAGCCAAACGTTCAAGTTCCGGCTTTGCTGAGTAGAAGCCACAGAGAATCCTGAGCCACCCTGTAGGTGACAACCACTGCTCCTCCAGGTGTGTCTGAAACACTGGGGACATCCGGGGAGGGCAGTACAGGAAGCGGGGGAAGGCGTCAGACCTCCCTGCTCCCCAGGCCCAGTTTTCTCCTGCACACACAGCTCCATCCCTCGTGACTTCACCTGGCAGCCCCAGGAGACAGAATAGACCCAAAAAGAGCAGGAGCCTCCCCTCTGGATAACCTAAGTGCTCTGATGGAAAGACAGAGGGTATCAGCAGAGAGGCTGTACTGAGTCGGCATTGATTTCTCCGGCCTTTGTCTGCATCTGGTTTCCGTCTCGTTTGGAGGTGGTTACTGTTACTACAAGCAGCATGAATCATGTCTCTGTTAAAAAACAGAGCTTCAATTGTCTTACATAACCCCTGATAACTGAACGTCTAATAATAGCAAGCCATTTACAGGTAGAGAGTCTGTCTTCCTCCCAGACACACACACACACACACACACACACACACACACACACACACACGCTACTCCCAGTGTCTCACAGTAAAGTGAGGCAGGCAGGGAGGAGGCAGAGGGAAAAAGGGGACAACACAGTCGACTTCGGAGGATTTTAAAAAATAATGAATAATCATGCATCACAGGACCTGAGGACCACCATGTTTAACTAAAGTACGTTTTATAGACTGTAAGAATCAGGCATTCTTCTTTAAAGTATATGAAACAGCAAGGAATCCAAACATACCTCCTCTAGCATTCTATGACTGTATAAAACCCCCAGACTCCAAAGACACAAGGGAGTGCAGGGGCTAGGAAGGAGAAGTTTTACTGAATTTGAAACTAGCTTACAGCAGGTAGGTTTAATCTTCTCAGGACTTTTTCTCCTCTCCTTTTTGTGTGACCAGAGAAAGATATCTCAAAGGTTCCTGGCTATAGTCATTATGCAAAAATTCCAGACAGTGAAGAACAACTGGAAACACGGCTGCAGTGTCCCGCTCTGCAGGCAATGCCTTGTCGGGTGCTATTCCCTGAGCCACTATCTTTGGGATGGAGAACCTTGCATCTGAAGACTTGTGTTTTCCCATGAACATAAACTCTGCCTTGTAGGTCAAGATGAAGTCTTTTCATACACGACCCCGACTCCACCGCCCGTTAAGGTGATGGCCAAAAAGCAAAATAAGAGGACAGGCTGAAAAGAATGACTCAAAAATTACGAATGTAAGTTTCCCTTTAAAACATTCATTTGATTGAGGACCAAAAAAAGCCTCTAGATAGCAAGCTAAAAAGTGTATGAGAAAAAAATAATCTAAATTTGTATCATGCATGTCTCTATTTCCTTATCATGACCATCTTAAGAACAATCAATTCAGGCTATGTTTTTGGAGTATGCATTCCCAGGAGCCCAATAGCTCTAGGTATCAGAGAAATTGGACCAAGGGAGGACTTCTTGGAAAATCATCGACAGGCTACATCCAGTCACTCATCTGGGCTAGGACCACAGAAGGAAAACGTTCTTCTCTGTTTTGATTGTTCAATAACATCAAACAGTGAGCTTGGCTATTTCAAGCCAAAGAATGCTCTAGGACACACCCACTTTGAGGACCAGCACCTGGGTTATTCTGTAGTCTCTTCAGCTGTTTAGGAATGCAAAAGGTGTATGGATATAGTTATGTGTCAGGATGGCTGTGTGTGCCCTCAAAATAGGATTTATTCTGCCTATTTCCTTTTGGAATATGTCCCACATCCATAAGCAAAAGATTTTTGCATAAGAGGAGGAAAGAAGAGAAAGAAAAACAATAAACAAGAAGAGAGGAGTAGGAAGGAAGATGACTAACGTCCCACTATCGCTGCCTGCAAACCTGGCAGGAGTGGATACAAAACTTCTAACTACTGCTGTCTAGAAGTCTTTGCTACGTGCCATGTGGATATGGTTTCTGAAGGAAATGAGTTCTAGATTTTTCTCATGAATATCCAAATGCAGAAAGCAGGGGCTCTTGACCATTAAATCACCCCCACAGAACAGCAGTGGAAGGTAACTGATGGGGCTAGACTCTTACTTCATTCACTTTGTGAATTAAAATGCTCTCAGAGCTGGTGTGTCGGTGGACTAGATGTTTTAACAAAAACAGCCACGAGACACCACAATTTCTTTCAGGTGAGGCTTTCTCCTCTCTACCTACTGTGAATGTACTGTTGAATGATTCCTGTTTCTGGAAGAGCAGGTGGCTTGCCTCTTCTCCTTTTCTTGGCCTCAAAAGCCAGGCTCTTCTACAAAACCGTCAGGGCACTACTCACCATGGTATGTTTGGCACTCAAATTAGGACTTGATGGGCCAGAAACATTTAAAATGTAAGCGTGGATTGTTATATTATTTTGTGTTGCAATAGTAAGAGGATTCTGGATTGTGGCTGGCAAGCTGATCATAACCACATGCAGTGCAACAAGCCACATGACACAGTATCAGAAGTTCAGAGGTAATATTTTCAAATGACCCAGAGTTTTTTTTGTTTTTTTTTATAGAGAAAAGATGGATGCTTTTCCCCCCTTTCAATAAGTATTTATTGAATGCCTATTGTCAGTGATGGACTTTTTACTCATAGGAGGGAGCTGGGCTATGCCAGACTCTCACAGTGTTCTTTCTCTTTTAATACTGAACAAAATATCAGTAAAATATCAAGTACAGCATTTTTTTTTTAACCTGATAGGCAATCAGTATGTAGTAACTGGCCATGCAGATGAGAGAAGGAACTGGTGATAGTGATGGCAGTGGGAAGAGCTTCCTTATAAAAGCACATCAGTTTGAGAACATTTCCGGGACAATTCAGGGAATCCCTGCTGACTCAGTGGTAAAGAATCCACCTGTGATGCAGGAGATGTGGGTTCGATCCCTGGGTGGGGAAGACCCCCTGGAGAAGGAAATAGTAACCCATTCCAGTATCCTTGCCTGGGAAATCCCATGGACAAACGAGCCAGAGGGGCTACAGTTCATGGGGTTGCAAGAGTTGGACGTGATTTAAGAACTAAACCACCACTATCAAGGACAATTCAGAGGGAATACCTAAGCAGATCTGGTTTGACCTATGTATGCATTCCAATAAATATCTAAATTCTATTAACCTTTAAACACCTAATAATATGGTCATGCTATTTTTACAGGAATGATTTTTTTTTTAAGAAGAGGTATCTATATTTATGTAGTAAGCTTCTCTGTGTTTGTAGAATACTCATAATACTTCTGTACATGCTAAGTCACTTCAGTTGTGTCCAATTCTTTGCGACCCTATGGACTGTAACCTGCCAGGCTTCTCTGTCCATGGGATTCTCCAGGCAGGAATACTAAAGTGGGTTGCCATTTTCTCCTCCATGGGACTCTTTCCAACCCAGGGATCAAACCCGTGGCTCCTATATCTCCTGCATTGGCAAGGGGGTTCTTTACCACAAGTGTCACCTGGGAATCCCAGAATACTTCTGAGAACCTATCTTACATTTTAGAACCATTTCTAAGAATCCAGCAATTTATTATTTTAAAATCAACTTCAGTGCTTCCCTGGTGGTCCAGTGGTTAAGAATGCCTGCCAATGCAGAGGCCGTGAGCTGGATCCCTGCTCTGGGAGGATCCCACCTGCTGCAGAGCAACTAGGCCTGTGCACCACAACGACTGTGCCAGTGCTCTAGAGCTGCTGAGCCACAGCTACCGAGCTCTCATGTCCCAGCTGCTGAAGCCCGCGTGCCCTAGAGCCCATGCTCCGTGACAAGAAAAACCACAGCAAGAAGAGGCCCACACATCGCAATGAAGAGAAGCTTCTGCAACTCGAGAAAGCCCTTGAGCAGCAACGAAGACCCAGCACAGCCAAGTATTAAGACATAAACAAAATCAACTTCAAAGCAATTAATTAAGGAGCTCATTGATAACCATGATGCACAAAGTGAGGATGGTGGGATAAGGCAAAGTTAGAATTCTCCAAAATGACTGCATAGAAGCTGAAGAAATGACGGTCCATTTGGTTGGAAGGCATCTGACTATAGATCAGATGATGTGGGTCCCCAGTTATGTTTGTCAAGTGCCTTAGATAAGACACCAGAGAAGGAAATGGCAACCCACTCCAGTATTCTTGCCTGGAGAATTCCATGGACAGAGGAGCCTGGCAGGCTACAGTCCATGGGGTTGCAAACAGTCAGGGAGGATTGAGCAATTATGACTCACTCACTCACTTAGATAAGACAAGGCATCAAACTTCTCTTGAATCTCACTTTCACTTGCATAAAACAGGAGTCCTGGATCTGATGGTCCCTAAGATTCCTTCCAGTGGTAACACCTGATGATTTTAAAGTAAGGAAAGATGACAAAGTAATTCTCTCTTCCTCTCATTTTGCTAAACAGTTTAGGGTTGATTTCCCCTGATCTGTGACTATCCGGTTCACATTCAGTTTTAGGTTTCTGGGTTCTAGAAGTCACACAGTAAATTTTCAAGTCATTTTGCCTTATGTACATGAGAAAATGATAGTGAAACAACTCTTCCTTTCTTTCCATATCACTGTTTCTTCTCATATCAGACTCACACGCCTACCATAAAAACACAATCATCCTCGTCACAGGCCCTCACTCATGCTCATGCAAGCTTATCAGATTGGGTTATTTCTATATTTATGTCCTGGCTATTTTTTCTCTTCCAACTTGTTTATGAAATCCCTGGTAAGCATAAAGCTGCAAAAACAAAAACAAACAAATAAAACAAAGCAGCTCTGTTTGAATAATTTACTTCAGTGAAGGGAATATAAGAAAACGTTCTAACGGGGGAAAAGCTTAAAAAAAAACACTCCCATATCCTAGAAAAGACTAAATAAAATGTTTTATCAGTGATAATTTCATATGTTGTTCTTTTTCATCACAGGGAATGCTACATATTGGGTTTATGGTCTGTTGTACAGACGTGGATATTTTCCCCAATATTTCTCAGGCCACTGCATTCTTGAAGCCAAGAAGGCCCAGAGCCTGCCGAGCTGGCTTTACATAGACAAAGGAGCCACACAGAAAACCCAATACCTGGAGCTTATATCATATCCTGCCTAGGCACTCCAGTACTCATGACTCGTTCTTTTCCATCTGCGTCCTGTTCCATTGCTGTTTGATTCCCTTCACCTAGAATGCCCTTTCTTTGCTTCCCTTTACTGCTCAAAATTCTCCCTATCTTTCAAGACCCACCTAGCTCAAGCCCCATTTTAAAGAAGAAACTTAGGTTGATCCAACTTGGGACCCAGGAATAAGTTTCATGGCTAGCAATCAATAATTAGCCCTTGTAATAACTGGAGTCACTGAAAACACATATCTAAGAAGTTCTCAGAGAACACCAGAGAAAAAAGTTTTAGAGTTGCAGGGTCCTCATAAAAGGAGGAAGAAAGCTAGCTTTAAGAAGAGGTCCGATATAGAAGCTGTGGTACATAAAGTAACAGTTGTAGCCTTGTACAGAAAGGTTGTATCTTGTACAGAAGGGACTTTTTTTTAGAATTGCCTGACCTTTTATTTTTTAAAATAAAGTGGAAGATATTCTTTCTCAAGAGTTAAGACACTGGATATAGCAATGCACAGTACCATGAAGTTTGATTGCATTAATTATGAAGCTAAAATATCAAGATCTTAATCAGAAAGAAAATGGGGCACACAGTAAAAAGGCAAAGACAGAGGTGTGTGTATAAAATCTGAATTTCATCTTCCCCTACCCTCCTCAGTCCAATGGCCACACCACACACTATGATAAACTCTGCCAGCGCCTAGCTGAGCTTAAGTGATGAGCCATGATATATTCTGATAGTAAAAGATTGAATGAAGCTAAGGAATGCTGGATGCTGTTATACATGTATATGATTTTATTTATGTGTATATTTTTATATCTATATATACAAACATATATATTTGTATGATGTTTGGCAACCTCATCCATGGTATTCCTGTGAAGTAGGCATGTGGTAAACATAATTAGCCCATTAAACAGATGGTAGGGCTCTGGCATATCTCACCATATTCTAAAATGGTGGAGCTGTGAGCAGGGACTGGAGAGGGAGTGCAGTTTGATATACGGGTAACTGCAAATCTCTGTGAATTGCTACTTTCCTGAAGACAATCTGGGTAGGTTGCATTTGGCTGAGAACTGGGGATGGTTTGGGAAGCTTTAAAAATATACAAGGGGACAACTTTTCACATTCATTCAGATATAGTATCTTCATTTTTACTCACTAGAGACATTTTTTGAAAAACAGCTTTTTCTCTTAACTCATCTGTGTTCCAAGCAAACTCTCAAATTGCTGAGCAGATTAAAAAAAAAAAAAAGAAAAAAAAATCTACATGCCAAGTAGAAACAGCGGGTAAAAGACTTTTTTTAATTGTCTTTTACAAAGTGCACTCTTGGAAAGGATCAAGTTGAGGTTTGGTACCATAAACATAAACACGTAGCTCTCACTGTAGTTCAGTGACCAGACAGGTGCAAAAGCATGTGTGAGGAACTTTTACCCGGCTGAATTATGCCGCCGTGGCATTGCCACTCCATGGTACAGCTGGCTGCAGGGAGCCTGTAATCAATATTCTAGTTCAATTCTTGGTCAGCTGAAATAGGGGCTAGCAGAAGTGAAAGAGTTACTAAAAGTTAAGACTCGAATTTACAAATGTATTTGAACAGGCTTCAAGAAGACATGAAACATCAATACATCTGGAGAATAGAACTTGCAATTGACTGCTCTTTACCATCTGGTCTCAAGAACATTTTCTGCTTGGAAGTTGCATAAGCAATGAAAAAAACACACAAACAACTTCCTGCACCATGCCTTTGGTCACTCATAATGACGCATTACAAAGTAAACCAGCTAAATAGGAGAAACTCTGCCTTACTCCACATGACAACATACATTATGTAACTAAGATCTGCGACAGAGAACATCTTTAAGACATTTAGACTAAAAAAATTTCAAGAATAAATATCCTTCCTTGTAAGGTGTTTGTTGAGTAGTTTTGGCTAGATTGGTTTTTAATGTCACTACAAAATCATATCTATTTTTTTCTAAATTGAAAAAAGAAAAACAAAAAAAGCTATACTGTGGAATATATTCTAATGACACAAACTTGCCTCTTTAAGCAATAAAATATGTTACACTTTTTTTTAAAATAGAAAGATTTTATGTATCCTTGTTTTCTTAAACATAATAGGCTGTTATCATTTATATTTCTTCTTATAATACAGGGTCATCCTTGCAAAGGCCAATTATTCCTGTTTTTCAGAAATACATTTCTATTTCTCTTGAGAATCAGCTTCTTCTCTCACTGTTCAGTCTAACAGCCACAGGAGCTGCAGCCCACGATCCATGGCCATACCTCATCGGTGTCACTGTCCCAGTTTTTAAGACTCATCTCCTTTTTACCTTTTACGGTAGGTGTGTTTTCTACTCTGCTTTGGATTGGAAAATCAGATGAACGAGTGCTATAGAGTCAATATTACCTGTAAGGGTTTGGTTGGAAACTTTGGGACACTCATTTTGATGTTTGAAGATCTTATTTATTTCTTTGTTCAGGATTGTAATTCAGAAGTCTGAACTGCAAGAAATCAGACTTCCAGATATTATTGTACAACACAGCATGACATTTATGCTTTTTTATTGCAAGGGTTTTTATTTTTGAAGAGGTTACCCAGAAATCCATTTTTGATCATTTTATTTGTTAAGTCTCTGATCCATTCCATTTCACTCCCTTGATTTCTGCAAGCAATGGAACTAACATGATAACGTTGAGAAGTAAAGAAATAACACATTTTTTAGGATAAGATGGGAGAGTCTTGGTAATTAACTGCATCATAGGGATGGAAGCCAAAGTATAGTCGTTAGAAAATTTCTCTGGACTTCTAATTTTTTCCTAGATTTTGAACAGGACTCTGGCCTTACTGAATATTAGAAAAACATTTAAAAACTATAAAGCTATTTATGTTAACTTAAGCATTCAGAAATGTATTAATAACATCTGATCATCCTTTTTCCCTTTCCCCTAAAGAAGAAATCACTGTAATTCACAATCTGTGATAGTTGGGATAGGTATTTTGTTGAAATTTACCTTTTCCCTAATCTCTGAAAATAGGATTTCAAAGTAAATTAATACTGCTAAACTGTTGGGAGGGAGGGAGGAGAACCATGTTTAACTTATAGGAGAGAAAAATGAAAACTTAAAATATTGAAAAATACTCATACTTTGTATGCTACTGACAATTCTTATTTATTGATATCAGTGTTTAAGAAACTCTACCTGTGAACACTTTGAAATGTCAGTTCAAATCACATTAAAATATTCCATGATTCATACTTTCAGCCAGTTCAGATTGGTCTCTCTTTCCCAGTTTATCTGAACTGGTTAAGTTCTATAAAATAAACATCTGTAGCTTTCGAGAGTTACATTTTTACTTGTTTGACATATTGTGGGTTTTTGTAATAGTGCTTATATGATAAAAAGAAACACTAAGTGTGAGAACTATTTGTTAGAGATTATGTTTGGATCAAGAGAGTTTGCAAGAAACTATCAATTTTACATCAGCCAAGGTTATGCAGACTAAAGCAGAAGTTCCACCCATTCTCCACAACAGCATCTGAAGACATGGTTAATGAGCTCTGAAATTCATTCACAACCTTTCTAATCTTTTAGGAACCTTATAACCTTGCCCGACATTTCCATCATCATGGGAGGAAAACCTTGACAGAATTAGAACCTGTCATCATGATCTCCCTTCCTTCTAGAGATTCACCTATTTTTTTTTTGGTATTGGAATAGTCAAAAGACTCCATGTTTTGAAATTCCATAGAAGACTTAACGATTGAATAATTTTCTCACATCTCTGTTCGCAGTTTCGTAGTCTGGTGGCATTGATTTGTGTCTCATAAGTAGACACTTCCTTTGTTGGTTACAAATCAATGCCATGAACAACCTGTCAGTGCATTCCCACTTCCCCATCCCCTCTTGCACTTCGAAAAACAAAGGACAGTTTTCTTTGAAAAATTAATTTCATTGGTTGGTAATATATTTTTTTTAAAAAAAGGAGAGAGAAAGACCCAGACGTTTAAAAAATGTCTGTGGGAAAAAGAGCTCCTCACCATCTAAAACAGAGACTGCCTAGCGGGAGGGCAGCACTCTATCCTCCTGGTTTGCATCCTTAATGCAACCATGGTCCTCACTTTCATACATCACAAGGCTGCCCAACACAGCACACTGGGAAGCCACAGTCAGATATGATTTCATGGCAGGAAAGAAACAAAAAGGCAGGACAAGTTGAAAGTATTCTGCTTTTATTCAAATCTTCTAAGATGGGGCAAAAGGGAAGATAATTTTTTTTTTTTTTTTGCTAGGAGGAAAAAAGCACAGGCTTTCTCTATGTGAATGTGAAAACTGAGTTCTGAAGATACCCCGGCACTTTTACCCCAAGTGGATAAGCACAAATAAAGAAGGACAAAGAAGTACTATCACCATTCTGAATGCTCTTGCCTGCACTTAGCTACAGGTGGAAAGCAAGCAGGCACGATTTGAATTACCTAGATTAAAAGAGCAATTTTCTATCCTCTTTTTTTTTTTTTCCTTTTAAAAATAGCCAATCGATTTTGGCCTAGCTATTGCTGACTGTACTGGGTCCATTTTCATACACCACTGATTAAATGGTGTGCTCATGGCTCAAGGCACCAGAGCAGGAGCAGGCAGAAGCTGCTGAAGGAATGCGGATGGAGACCAGAGGCCACAGCACAGAAAAGCCACAGGTTCACACTCACTGGGGCCTCACAAAGGCCGTAATTACTAGCGCTGGAGTGTTGATAGCACATTTTAGACTTAGACTAGCTGAATATAATTCTGGGAGTTTAAAGCCTAGAATTCATTTAGCTTTTAAAATTTTGACCTTAAGTATCAAAGGAAAAAAAAAAATCAAAGTCCTTTTTTTTTTTTTTTTAAAGAAATATGGATGGGGAAAATACTCTGTCCTAAATTGCGATGACATCTGACATGAAGCTGGGAATCTGCTTCTCAGGAGCTAGCTTATTTAACTGCTTTATGAAAAAGTTACATTTTCATCTGTTACAGAATTAGTCATCTACCCAAAGAGGATCCAGTTGTTTGGAGCCTTTGGTGGGTGAAACTGGATAAAAATGAAACCCAGAATATAGGACTTTTATGTAGGGTGACTCTATACTGAGATTCATATAGCAGTCCTCTGATAAGAGAGACCTCTTCTAATTCTGGAAAATAACCATCTTGGTTATGATGAGAAATCTTCAGAAATTAACCAGAATCTGTGTGGCTGGGAAAATAAACTCAGTAGGGATTTTCTCAGATCATTCTTAGAGAGACTCAACATCTACAGATGTGTCTTCAGAAAAAGACAAGCCCACCTGACAGGTGAGGCTGGAGCTCAACAGTGGATCTGAGGACATGGGGACTGGGTCTGGGAATTAGCAAAATCCATTTCTAAAAAGTCAACCTACTTTTCCCCCCCCATACCTACTGCTTCCTCTCTCCCTTCCCTCCTTTTTTTCCTCTCCCATTATTGTTTACTTAATTTGAAATCTGGCCTTATTGTGGACGGAACTGTATCCAGAGGTACTATTAAGATAAGAAATTTCAGGCAGAAAGATTTAATGAGGGGCTTAGGAGTTTTGGGAGAGGAATAGTAAATTATTTACAGAGAAACGAGGGAAAAACTAAGAAGTTAAGTATCAGAATTAGCACGATAGCTGGAGACTAGCTTTTGCGAGACACAGAAGGTCTGCGCTCTCCAGAACAAAAACAAACAGGAAATAACAGGGCCAGAGCTGTCTCTCTCCCCCATACCTCCCTCCCAGTAAATTTAGGGAAAACAAAACAAAACAGAAACGTGTTCAGATCAAAAAGTTTTCTTTCAAATGCTAGAAAGTGACCAAAGTAAAAGAAAAGAGAGTTGGTTCTAGCAGGTAAAATGCCAAAGGGACATCATATTTTGGGGAGAGGAGAAATTAAGGATCAAAGACACACACACAATCTGGAGAAAAGTCAGGATCTCTAGCTGATAAGGAAGGATGGAGCCGACAGGTGGCAAATTAGAAGGCTGGAGGAAAGAAAGGGCTTTGTTTAGGGCAGTCCACTTTCTGGAGGAGGAGTGGGGAATGTTAGGGAACGTGACTCCTCCTGGGGTGCGGGGGAGACAAGAGGCTGGGAGGAGGGAAGGGAAAGAACTAAACTAGGGAGTCGTCTGGGGGCATAGAGTCAGGTCAGGGCTCATTCTGGATGATAAGAGACTCTGAGAACCTGGTTTTGAGGTTTAGAAAAAATGGTCGCTGGAACGGATGGCTACCTACAGGGTTAACAACACACTAAGTTCTTTCATTTCCAAACCTGATGCTGACGTCCTGCCTAGAGAGGCAAGCATATACATGCAAAACTTCAAAACTCCACCAAATGGGGGTTTGGGGCCACAACGGGGGTGTGTGAAACATGCCACCTTCCTCATGCACACCCCAGGACAGCCCAGGGCTCCAGCAGGGAAATTGCCAGCGAAACCAGAGACTTCCAAGCCACCCCACAAAGATAAACCACCCCAGGTCCCCAGTGACTTCAGGCAGCAATGGGGACAGTTTCCATGTTCCAAAACTAATTCAACAGTAAGGAGTGTCCGTAAGAATAAAAGCGGGTGGGAGTGGAGGATGGAAATAAAAGCGGAAAAAAGTGTCCTTGTTGAAAGTTTTAAATTACAGGCTCAGTAAAAAACTGGCATTCCACCACATCCGGTCTAGTTACCAAATGGAAAAACAGGGTCATTAACATGTTTATTTGAATTACATTAGTCCTTCTCTTTCATATTTAATTTATTCTGCTAGAAAACACACACACACACACACACACACAAGGCTCTGCAGGCTGGTGAAAGGCAGGGGTGTAATGGATCAGGAAGCTAAAATGCAATGATCTTCACCCATTATCTACCCTACTAAGGCTTTTCAGAGCTTACTAGGATCATTTGGGGATTCTGCCTCAGGAGCAGGGAAAGGGTACGGAAAGAAGTAAGGCACAGATGCCACTGAGTTATTAAAATACTCAGTATTTTAATAACATTTGAACCAAGGAGTGGGCGTGGGATTTTAATAGAAAGGAAGTTCAGGAAAAGAAGAAAAAGCTGGGATAGGTGACCTCTCTCTGGACTAAATGTCCAGATGCAAGGTTGAGGCTAGGGCTCTTGAACAGTCTCCACCTGACAGGGACAGTGTAGAATGCAGAGAAATCTCTGTTATTGGCATTCTGGGTTCTAAAAGGTTAAGTCTTCAGGATGATCTCATGAGTCTTGCTGTGGTCCAAAACAGTTCCGATCAGCCTAAGTATAAGCAAGTCTAACGCAATACATTAAGGGGAAAATGAAAGAAAGTATATTTTTAGGATGGCATCTAGAGATCACCTGGTTGTCACCGTAGTCTTGGCAAGACCAGCCCTTGCTCGACAAACTCATTACACTTGCACACATGATTTAATCAGTTTTCCTTGTCCATAAAATGGGACCATGAACAGTTACCACAGAGTGGAGAGGCACGAGTAGGATAATCTATGTAAAAGTGTTCTCCAAAGCACTGTACACATGTAAGGCATTCTTATTTCCTGAAAGACTGTGGTGCCAAGTACAGGCCAAACAATGTGGCAAATATCCTTAGAAACAGGACTAGAAACAAAGCAGGAAATGCTCTGACTAAACTGAGGGGGACACGGATCTTCCATCTCAGCGCTGACTGGCTGCATCGCTCGCTACCTGCAGGGATTTCTCACCGGGATACTGACCTGGAGTTCACAGATTGCCTTCACAGTAGGCTGCCACCCACTCAGAGTGAGTCATATAAAGTTCAAATCTTTGTGCTAGGATGCTAATGTAGAAGTAAGCAGGTTTAGGCTTCTTAGTCGCAGATTTCTGCTGGAATTGTCAAAATGTAGCCCCCTCCTTTTACTGTCAGTCAGCCCAACCTAGACTTTGTTCTGGGCCCACGAGTGCTCCAAGCTCACAAGTTCCAGTTTCAGTGGAACAAAGTGGATAGATCTTAGGATCTCCAAAATGTGTAAAAATTTCAGTCTCTACCTTACCATTTAGACAAGTTTCTCACTTTGCCCCAGACTGAATCACATTTTCAGTTATGATTCTTCCTTTTGGTCCTGTTTGTTGGATATTTTGCCAGCTGCCTCTAAGCTGAACCTTGGCTCAAATACAACTGTGTTGACATTCAGGTCATTCTGGTTTGAGTCCAGAATGACTATACTTAGGATGTAATTTTAACAGAGGATGCGGAGAGTTAAATGACAGCAACTCTAGTAAAGATAATGGTGGCCCATTTGTGGGACATTGTTTCTGGATGAAGCACTTCAATAAACAAACAAGCAAGCAAATAAATAGATAAGAATAGGAGGAAACTCAGAATCAACAGAAAAAAGTCATCATATAAGATGAAGATTTCCATTTATAATGACCAAATCCAGGAAGGGGTATGATATATGTCTATAAAAACATGATAGGCCTGGGTAGTGTTTAGTACATGTGATACAGACACTATCTCATTATGCTTTAAAAGAAACAATTTAAAGAAAAGTAAAAAATGCTTTATACAGCAGGCAGTAAGCTTATAAAATTCATTAAAGGTTGATGACAGAAATAGTATCATGAAGGCTTAGCTAAATTCATGGATAATAAGTCTATAGTGGTTTGTTCAGGCAAACTAGGATGTCTGGAGGAAAGTAACTCTATTCCTTGAAGTTAGCAAAGGACAATTGTGTCTTACATAACATTTCCCTGGGCCTGTGATCAGAAGGTGTGTGCTGAGCTGAAACGTCCCACCCAGTGGGGCTTTTCTCACAACCATATGTTCTTAAGAAACTCGGGGCTAACTGCAGCACTGGCAGTAGGCATGCTGAGGCCAGATGTGCCACAAATTTTGGAACCTCCAGCCACATGTGTGAGACTGCCTAAGACGTGTCTTTGTCCGTAGTAATTGCTATCATCTCCATGTTACAGATGACAGAACTAAGGATCAAAGAAGTCCAGAGAGGAACACTAATTTAATAATGGTTACTCAGACCTAGGATTTGAATCAGGATTATCTGCTTCCGAAGCTGAGCTGCTCCGCTGTTGCTGCTTTCTTCCCAGTAACCTGAAGCATTAGCAGCTTACAATGACCAGTGTCACTTGTTAAAGCAGTATGAAGTCTTGTTCTTCATGTCCCTCCATATCTAAATTGTATTGCAGTAGTTCCTTGCTAAGAAACATTCACAGCTTTACATTAAGATGACTCCAGGTCTCATTAGGAGGGAACAAAAGAAGCAAGCAGATCACGAGAAGGGAAAGGCCTGTGGCTAGTAACACAGGCAGCCACACATTACTATACAGTACCCCTGATTATGGTGTATACTAGCAGCAAATCTTACTTCTCCATCAACTTACCTAAGGGTTCATTCTTAGTTATCCTAATCTTAAGATATGTATTTCAATAAAAGTAACATCTAAGAAGGGTTATCATGGATGCCTCCTTGCCTTATTACTTCTAATAATAACTGAGTTATCAAAGTGGAAGACGGAAAAATGCAATAAAGATCTGGGTGGCGGGGAGAAGCATGGTAAAGAGAAGTAGAGGAATTAGAGAAAAATCCCTGGTTCACTCTCTCAGGCTCTAAGTGATTTGATCCTCATGAGCTTGGTTTCCTCCATATTTTGAAGAGTTTAAATTCAGTTGCAGAAGACTTTGTGATGTAAGACTGTTGCTAACCCAAAGGCTATGATAATGTATTTTAGGAGGTTTCTGTCCC
The DNA here is from genome assembly GCF_000754665.1 of Bison bison bison. NCBI lineage: Eukaryota > Metazoa > Chordata > Mammalia > Artiodactyla > Bovidae > Bison > Bison bison. Next base: position 5,152,988 of record NW_011494787.1, read on the forward strand.
TTGTAACAAAAATAAGAAGCCTTTCAAAACTGTCTATGCCTTTGAATAAGTTGTATCTTAATTTCTGTTCTGTAAAGTGGGGCTAGCTATTTTTTTTTTACATAGTCAAGATTTTTGTATACATTTATAAGTGAATAGGAGCTACTTAGGTGTATTATTAAAAATTCAGGTGAAAGTAGAGTCACCTACGATCCTTTACCCAGAGTTCCCTTCCATTTTCTTCTTATATTCCTGTTCATTTTTTTCTGTTTTTTTTTTTTTCTTTTTCCAGGATTTTAGCCACACGTATAATACATTTCTATATATTCATTGGTTTCACAAATATTCTCTAGGAGATAGACTACCCAACTAGTTACTATGACTTGCCAGTGAAAAATTAGTATGTTTTAATGTTATTTAGAAAGGATTGAAATAATTCTCTGAGTAGAAATTCTTTTATAATTTAAGAATAAGTTTTACCTAAAGACTTACTTTCCCTTAACACCAATTTGACAATCTCACCCCAAATATAGCCTGGGAATGTGGCATTACCAAACCTTGCAAAGTTATGTCATGATGTCAATGCTTAATTGAATTAAAGAAACTGGTAAGTACCCGAGAAAAACAGAATATGAGAAAAATGTCAGGAGTTATTGTCTAGACTCAGAAAAATGTCAGGGGATTATTGTCTAGGCTTCTCATTGTGTTAAAATATATACAATGGAATATTACTCAGCCACGAAAGGGAACAAAACTGTGCCATTTGCAGAGACATGGATGGACCCAGAGACTGTGATACAGAGTGAAGTAAGTCAGAAAAACAAATATTGTATACTAATGAAAATATGTGGAATCTAGAAAAATGGTACTAATGAACCGATGTGCAAAGCAGAAAAAGAGACACAGACATAGAAACAAATGTATGGACACCAAGGGGGGAAATGCGAGTGGGGTGACTTGGGAGACTGGGTTGACATACATGTAAAAGCTATGTAGATGGTTCCCAAGCACTCAACAACAACAACAACAACAAAAAGACTCACAACATATTTTTTCCTTACTGATAAAATACCACTGAAGACTGGTTAGCTCAGCCTCCTTGAATTGAATCCTGACAGCGTTAAGGTGTGGGGCTGATCTCTGCCTGGCTCATGCCCTCTGACCTGGGGGAGGAGGGACACACAGGGGATAGAGCACGAGAGTGGGGCCAGCAGCTTTGAGCTCTGGTTCTGGCTCTTGATACTAATGAGTCGTGTTGAGTTGGGCAAAATGACTGAACTGTTTAGGCCCAAATGCCTTCATCTGCAAAGTGAAGGACTCCTTTCAAATCTAAACCTCCAATTTTGTCTGACTGGTTTTCTTGGTTAGAACCTGGTTTCAATGAGGTTAACATCATAAATTCAGTTCTCATACAAGTAAGACGGCCCAGGACAGTGCTTCACACATAGCACTTGCTCAATGAACATTTGTTCAAGGACTAAATTTTTTGGTATAGAGAAAAACTGTTTCATAGTTGAAGATTCTAATTTAGGTTAAAACAGAGCACTGCCAAGAGAGACCATAGGGTTTAATACCAATGCATCTGAGACCCTGTGCAAAATAATTCAAAACACAGGTCTCACTAATGTTGAGTGATATTGAGTGGTATTGCTATAGCTGGTTGTGGTCTAAGAACAAGATCACCATTTGCTACTCCTCCGATCAACAAAGAGCCCTCTTCTCAATATGATCTTCCAAAAAGATATTGGTTCTAAAAGAATTCTCTGAACTTGAGATTATGGAATAGCTCATCAAATCCTCTTGACAATCATCTGACGTATGAAAATCACAGATAAAGTTGTTTTCATTTTTCACATGGGAAAAGAGAAGCCTGCTTCCATTCTGGGTCACCTTAGTTGCAACAGGGGTGGGAAATAAGTTCACCTTTAATACTTTAATGTTTGAACCACTACCTCTTTGTAAAATACTTGAGTTTAGGCTTTGCCCTTATATTGGATATCCAGGGATTCAGGTGGCGATACATGGCCCAGTTTTGCTTCAGACAATGAGAATCATGTCATAAAACAACATGTAAAATATAAATTAAACGAGACAATATCAACCACCTGACCAGCATGATCAGATAAACCATAGTTTGAATTCTTTGGCAGTACTTTAAAAACTAACTAAAAAGAGGGACTGGAACCTTGGAAGATGAAGAACTGAACATTAGAACAAGTTGCCTCAAATTATGAATGTTCTCGGATATGTTCAGTTTGCTCCCAACATCTAGGGTTTTGTTTTGCTTTTGGTTCCATGACTGTGCCGTGCTTCCTTTTTCTTTTGGAGTCTGGCTATAGATGTGGAGGGGAAAACCCCATCACAGAGGGCTGATGGAGCTCCTCTGCTGGCTTACAGAGCAGATCTGTAAGTCTCAGATCTCTTGGGCTGGCCAGCAGTGACAAGTAAACACTGGTTTTATTTTAGCAGCTCTGTTGTAGTTCTGCAGGCAGCTGTCCTTACTGCACACAAGCAGTCCCTCTTTTCAGGGGGTTATAACTCAACCATCAAAATACCAAAATATGCTCTGGTTTGAAACTTGGTGTACAGAGTCCCAAGCCCCAGAATGACTGTGGTTTACTTCCAAATTTAAGAAAATATTGAATTTTGTAGGTTATTTGTTTACTGTTTTCAAATATGTTTGAAGAGTCTTTTAAACTTTCCATAGGAAAATGTACTAAAAAAGACACAACATTTTAGTATCTTTGGTAACTCATTCTGAATTTCAGCACACCACTGAAAGGACCAAGTGGTAGGAAAGAAAAGAATTTATTTATTTTCTTACCAAATACAGATGTTTTGACCACTTGGGTCCTCATCAGTGTTCAAAATATTGGTGTGTTGTAACACAATAAAATAAAATAAAGGCATTAAACTCCTTTGTTTCATTCCTTTCAGTGATGTGCAGAATGGATTAATGAGTTCTTGTTTTGGCCCTTGTATAACTCAAAAACTCATTTCAACTTAAATAAATTAAGTAAGTAATTAGTTCATAATATGGCCTAATCACCTCTGGTATTTTGAAACAAACAAAAACACAAAAATGGCTGTTGCACATTTGCACTTAATTACTTCCATATAAAATACCCATGTAGATTTTATTATAGGTGACAAGCACTACAAACCTAAGCTTTGTTTGCAATAGAAAACCTGGGCTAAGGTATTGTGTAGATTCTGTGCCCTTCCCTGCTATTTTCCTAAAGAAAGACAGTCTATGAACCCACATTCCTGCTCTCTTAATTGGCAAAGGAAAGCACTTTATTTCAAGAACTCTGGAGAATAGGTTACTTCCTACCGAGGCTCAAAGGATGTTAATAAAAAAAAATAGTATCATTTCTAGAATTTATGCAATGTTCAATTTTTGCTCTTGGAGTCTGAGCAGTTCTTGTTTGCATACATGTCTATCTAGGGATTGCTCTTGGTGATCAGGACAGCCTTATGGAAATCTTTCCAGATGAATACACCCAATAGAGCAAAAAATCTTGCTATGTCTCTAATGTAAAGGAAGAAAGGACTTTTAACAACTGTGTAATTGTGAGTTTTAGCCTTAAAGGAATTCTCTTGGCTCAGCTTTCTTCCACCCTCCCCCTCAGATACTTAATAATCAAAGTATATGCCAAGAAACTAATGATGCAAACCAGAGTATCGCAATGAACCTGGATCTCTTTCCCATTGTGTAGTGTGCATAGTATGACCAAGATTGGACCCAGAAAGTCAAGGAAAGAAAATAGGCAAGCCAACGTGATCTGTCTGAAGGTGCTGTTACCCTGGGTAGATTCAGATTCATTTCCAATCCTCTATAAATGGATATAGAGAGGCTGAAGCTTTAAGCTAATCTAACAAGCAGCTACAAAAGGAAGAAGGAGCAAACCTTCGCTAGTAAACACCCAGGTCATTTTCTTAGCATGAATACACTGCAGTGTCAGACGCGCACCTCACTGTTCTTTGGATAATACATTTATAACACCTTTTGAGTTCTTAAACAGAAATCAAAGCACAAACAAAAATTTCCCCAAGCTGTGACAGCTTTATGCATTTCACTCACTTTAGAATTTAGACCCACTTTTCTTTTTGAGGTGGGGGGGAGGATGTTTGGCCTGGGAGAGCTCCTCCTTTAAAAGCTTTCTGACTCATGCAAATCCATTTAATGCAGAGCTGCAACCCTTGTCAGCTGTGACCGTCTCTTCACTTAGTGATGCCTGACACATAGTAGGAACTTCATAAACACTTGCCTTCCAGGATTGAATTAGCCTTAATGCAAGGGAAAAGAGAGTATATAACAGAGTTCTAAATGAGCTTGAAGGAGGACTGACAGATCTCGAGGACATTAAGAAAAAATTCAAGCCGTGAAAACAGTTGGGGTTTAATACAGTTTCCCAAGGGAAGTAGTGGAAGTTTCATTACTCAGGGCATTTAAAATGGGAGTAGACAAAACACTCGTGGGGTATGTTGAAATAAAATATGCGAAGTCTGTCTGTGAATTAGTGTTTACTTTCAATATAATTATAAGTGAAGCAACACTGTAATGGGAATTTTTCATACACAGGAAAGCTATGGCTACTATGTTTCCACATCGACCATATGTTGCACATATTGGTTGGTGTGGATGTGTATCCCTACTGCCCTCTAGTGGATGAAATGTAAGACCTACCTGATCAGACCAATCTAGCAAGCTACTATGGCCCGGGGATATATCAATCCTTAATCATTTAGGGTAGAAAGAAAATAGCTGTGTTGATGCATTTTCCATCAAATTATAAAATTGAAGGGCATTAAAAACAACAGAGTCAAACTCTGTAATTAAGACTGCCATTTAATGTTTGTTCGCACACGGTATTCATTTCTGTGTATCCCTGCCAAAGATCCATTGTGTAATGTTGTCCTCACATGACATTAAAAACACCAGTTCCCTGGAAAATGTAAAAAAGAAATCATGCTGCCTTGAAATACATGGAGTTTACTTTTGGAAACAGAAAATTAATACAGACACAGTACAATAATTTGAAACACAAATAACGGCTAGAAGAAAACTTGAAAATCAGGACTACTCTTTAAATCTGAGCAGCATATTAGCAAGCAATGGGTGTGCTGGCTGATATTCAGAAGAGGGCAGGGAAAACAGGCTTCATAACAGGGAAGCTGCTTTAAAAAGTACTGACCAAACACACCCTTACCCAGAGTAATGGGACAGGAAAATAAGTCAAAATATATATTTGGTGCTGTGAGTACATTTTAAATGCTATTGTATTTAAGTTGCTTTTCAGATGTAGAATCCAGATGCTCTACACACTGAAGAAAGATATGGCTCTGTATAGTTCCTTAGTGTTTTGGCATTAAGACAAGGGGCAAATCTGAAGGCAGTTCTCTTTGTATAATATTAACTGCTTTACAGAATTTATTCTTTAATCAATAAACTTTAGTTTCAAACATAACATGTAAAATCACCCTTTTAGCATACTGAGAGGGAACAACTGTAAAATCTGAGTTGCAAAAACAACTGAGATACCAGGTAGAATAAGTGAAATCAGAATGAAGAGAAACATATGCCATGCATGCTGAGTGTAGAGGGCCAATGGCCATTACTACAAATGGCAGGTGGGTGTGAAATGGACCAATTCTGTAAATATCATAAATTATTAGAAGCCGGTGGTAATGTGGATGGTGTAGATAGGTGGACATATGAGAGGAGGAGAATCTGGATGGGCATGAAGCCAGATTATTCCCTTTGAAGGAGTGACAGTTTTCACAGCACCTGATTTGGTGGAAGAGTGAAGGCTTAGCAATCAAGGGTAGATTCCAGAGGACTTCTTGTCAACTTCAAAAAAACAACAGACCTACCTAGATCAGGACTTTCATAGTGGTTCAGTGGTAAAGAATCCGTCAGCAGTGTGGGAGACCAAGGTTCAATCCCTGGGTCAGGAAGATACCCTGGAGAAGGAAATGGCAACCCACTGCAACATTCTTGCTTGGAAAATTCCATAGACACAGGAGCCTGGTGGGCTGCAGTCTATGGGGTCTCAAAGAGTCAGACATGACTGAGCAGGCAGGCATGTATCTACCTAGATCAAGGTGGAAAACAACATGAAATCTCTCATCCCCTGACTGACCCAGAAGAAAGTCTGACTCAATAAATATCCTAGAAACTTGGTTTTCACCTCAACTAGATTTGTGGTTGCTGTTGCTTAGTTGCTAAGTCATGTCTGACTCTTGCGATTTTGTGGACTGTATCTCACCAGGCTCCTCTGTCCATGGGATTTCCCAGGCAAGAACACTGGAATGGGTTGCTATTTCCTTCTCCAGGGGATCTTCCTGACTCAGGGAACCCATGTCTCTTGCATTGGCAGGCATATTCTTTACCACTGAGCCATCAGGGAAACTCAACTAGATTTACTGTACAGCAATTAGCATCCCTACAGACAGATGACTGGAAGCCCCAGGAGAGTTTGGGGTAAGCAGTATGGGGCCACAGGGAAGTAATCCAGCCAATTTCCTATTTAGCACCACGGACAGAGCTGTCAGCAGAAAGGAACATCCTTGAAGCTCTCCTTGGAGTTAAAGAATGAAATCAGTGTTGCATTTAAAGATGCTTCTTATCCCCAGTATAACTGGCTTGTGGGATTGTATTGGAATGCATTCTGTGGCTTCCCCACAGTGCAGCCATTGGAGATGGAAAGGACCAGCTCTGAGTAAAAAGGTGTCTTGCCCACCTGTGGGCATGGAGGAAGGAAAGGTTGATTTCAGAGAATGATGCCTCCTTGACCTTTCTGTCACTTTTGGATTTTGAAAAATCATAGAACCTTGAGGAGTACTGTACCCAGGCCTTCCCAGGATGAGATGAGTCCACATGTATTTCAGCCTTAGGATCTCTAGGGCACAGAAATTACTATGGGGCAGAACTAAGGGAAGAGATTAAGTAGAAACAACCTTTAAAGAAAGTCAAGTACCTCTATTCCATCTCCTGTTATAGCAGATCACAAATCAGACGACCCTCTTTTTTCTCTTAGTTCTGGTCTTTGCAGGGTGAAAAGCACTGTTTAGTTCTATAGCTGAGTAATAGAATCTGGGAAATTAATGTCATCTCTGTTACACCTGAGCAGTGAGTGGGTCTCCTTTGCTGCCCTGCTGAAGCTTGACACAGAGACCTAGTTTAATGAAAGAAAGCATCCTGGCATGACTTATCGGACATTAAATCTTACTGTCACTTGCTGAAAATTTGGTCTAAGCTTTTCCCACTTGATTAACAAAAAACTTATCATTTCTAAAAGAACCCGATTACAGGGAACTTCTGGGTTGCAGTTTTAGTCATTTTTTAAAGGATTTTTAGGGTTTTCGTTGATTACTATTATTTCTTAGGCCCTTATGTCCACAAAGGAGTTTATGGGGCTGTAAAGGTAGTTGGAACCTGGAATTTCTGTCAGCTCACTACACGTGTTCACCAAATGGTAAAGTCCTCACATGAAATCCCAGCAAGACAAGATAAACTCTGTCTGCCCAGCAGCCTTTCAGAGGCATTAAGGGTAAGAGAGAAGGTAAGTAATTCACTATGCGTCCCCATTTCTATAATGGGGAAGGATGTCTTGATACATTTACAATACTCCTCTGGGGATATTTCATCAGTTATACCTAAACTCTAATGGACAATAATTGATTTGAACTTTCCACTTAGCACAGAGCTGTAAACAGCTTCACTGCAGACGGCAGCAATGAGCCGACGTTTTGTAAAGTGGAGAGAGATTCAGAAAACTTTTGTACTGGGTCAGGCTGTAGCCTAACAGCTTTTGCATCCAGGGAAGAAACAGTTTGTCCTCCTGGTTTTAATAGCTGGGCTAATCGAGCTTTAAGCCTTCAGTAGGTATAGGTTATCTGTTGAAGGCATTTCATTTTAACCCCTCACTATTATGATGGGTTTATAACTCAGCCATGAAAATGCATTCCTGATTTAGGCATACCTCAGGACATACTCCAAAACATAACTTTCAGAATGGTAATTTCTTGATGAAGGAAAAAAGACATTAAAATCATTTTAAGGCTAGAGTTTTTTTTTTTTTTTTCCCAGCTCTCTCTGCTTGTTAAACCTCTGAGGGAACACACTCCCTTTCCTCAGTGTCTCTCATCTGGTTGGCATCACTTTGCCTCTTCCCCTCTCTCCTCGACACCTCATTTTGCTTCCGCCTGTATCCTGGTGCAGTCTCCCACAGAAGGAGCCTGAGGCCTCGTCTGCTGCTGGCACTGGCCGAGTACCAGGGTACCTCAGTGTCCCAGCTGTTTCTGCAGCCCCTCCCTAGCTCTGCTGAACACAGAAGGAAGCCAAATCTGAGGGATTCTTTATTCTATCTAACTCCATTTTGCTTAGACCACTGCCTCTTTTGCTTGAACTGTGGGTGTCTTACCTTGTCCTGCAAGTTCTCTAGATGGGATTCAAAGCCCACCTGGCTGCCGCTCTGAGACAACAAAGGGCAGAGACCCCCTTGGAACTGTTGCTGCTGCTTCTCTGGTGTCATCATGGCAGGACCTTCTACAAGCACCAGTTATAGTTTTCTGAAAGCAACTCTGGTCTGCTGTGTGAGGAATACACAGCAAGGAAGTGCATTTCATGAATATAATGCTACCTGTCATTACTTGCCTTATGTGAGTTTGACAGAGAATATGAATTTTCTGGTAATTCGACTGATGAGATTATCAGAGCAAAAACACCTCATTGTTAGAGAACAGATTTACCCTCCACCCTCAAGTGAAGCTCCCTTTCTAGAAATCTACAGGAAAAACAAGATACGATCAGACATTTTGTAAGATGTCTAGGTTCTGAAATGGATTAAAATCAAACTAAACATAACTTGCTCCAACTGGCCTTGAAAAAAACAGTCTGTGAATTCTGCACATCAAACCTAGATCTGGTTTTGATTCCCACTGAATATATAGGTAACACTAAGTGGAGAGAAGCATATCCGTATATTTATATTCATTCACATTCATGTATATTCATTTGCTGATAAGATGAATGAAATTATATAATAAGCTGCTAGACAGAAAGCTGTTATATATGTAAGGTTCATCATGTTTAGAGTGCCATGACCAATGACTGATAATAGTCAAAGTTCAATGCATTGTTTTCACTTCTTAGGTAGAATACAACATGGAAATGACACTTCCTACTGATTGGCTTTTGCTCTAACCAAGCTCTACTATAAGCAAGCCCTTTCTTTCCACAGTCAAAGGGAAACATTTCAATATTTGACCTTTGAATCAAATTTGGCATCCTCAAATTTGATTTTACCAATGTTTAAAATTCACCTAGGATTCAGTTGAGTCACCAAGACCCTTTTTTCAGCAATAAGCTTCCATGAAACACTCTTTAATCAGAAAATTTCAGACAATGGTACCCTGTGATTTCAATTGATTTTCTCAACAATCAACAGTTTAACAATTATAAGTCTGTGGGTATTTATATTGCAGACCATCACTGTATCAGGTTCTGCTCTCATAAATTTTGCTAAGCATAAAATGTGCTTTAAAAATAAAATGACAAAAGTTAACAAAGAGGTGGATAACTTAAATTCACTCCATCTTTTATATCAACCTTGGGATTCAGAGTTCCATAATTAATGGAGATGGGAAAAGCTTAAAGAGAGTTCAGGGCAAAGGTCAAAGAACTCTCCCTCCTTCCTTGCCTCAAATATTTTAAGAGGTGATTTAAAGAGCACCAAAACTGCAACTAGCTGTTGAACAACCATCAGCAGGAAGATACTGGAACCCATCAAAAACAGATACCCCACATCCAAGGACAAAGGAAAGGCCACAATGAAATGGTAGGAGAAGAACAATTACAATAAAATCAAGCCCTGCTGGGTGGGAAAACTGGAGAAAAATAATACCAAAGAAGTTCTCACACTGTTGTGAAGGTTCTAGGCCCCACATCAGGCTCCCAGCCTGGAATTCGGCCAAGAGACTGGGAATCCCCAGGGAATCTGACTTTGAAGGTCAGCGGGATTTGATTACAGAGCTTCCATAGGACTAGGGGTAACAGACTTTTGGAGGGCACAAACAAAATCTTGTGCACACCAGGACCCAAGGTGTGACCCCACAGGAGACTGAGCCAGACCTACCTGTGAGTGTTTGAGGATCTCCTGCAGAGGTATGGGTTAGCAGTGGCCTGCCACAGAGATAGGGAGCACTGACAGCAACAGTCCTGGGAGTTGCATTATGGCATGAGCGCTCTTGGAGGTCACCAATAGCCCTACTATAGGAACTTATTGACTCCAGGACTGGGTGCCTCTGGCCAAACAACTAACAGGGAGAGAGCACAGTCCCATCCATCAGCATACATTTGGATTAAAGTTTTACTGAGAACAGCCCTGCCCATCAGAGCAAGACCTGTTGCCCCCACAGCCAAGTCCCTCCCATCAGGAAGCTTGCACATGCCTCTTATCCTCATCCACAAGAAAGCAGAAAGAAGAAATAAGAACTGAAATCCCATCAGCCTCTAGAACTATCACAATCACAGAAAGCTACCCAAAATGAAAAGAAATAGGATTATGTCCCAGATGAAGGAACAAGATAAATCTCCAGAAAATCAACTAAATGAAATGGAGATAGGCAACCTCTCAGGGAAAAAAAAAAAATCAGAATAATGATAGTGAAGATAATTCAGGATCTCAGAAAAAGAATGGAGGCAAACATTGAGAAGATGCAAGAAATATTTACCAAAGACCTAGAAGAACTAAAGAACAAACAGACAGAGATGAACAATACACTAAAAGGAATCAGTATCAGAATAACTGAGGCAGAAGAACAGATAAGTGACCTGGAAGATAGAATGATGGATATCAGTGCTGCAAAACAGAATATAGAAAAAAGAATGAAAAAAATTAAGACAGCCTAACAGACCTCTGGGACAACATTAAATGCACCAACGTTCACATTATGGGGTCCCAGAAGAAGAAGAAGAGAGAGAGAATGGACCCGAGAAAATATTTGAAGAGATAATAGTTGAAAACTTCCCTAACATGGGAAAGGAAATAGTCAACCATGTCCAGGAATCACAGAGAGTCCCAGGCAGGATAAATCCAATGAGGAACATACCGTGACACATTACAATCAAACTGACAAAGATTAAAGACAAAGATGAATTATTAAAAGCAGCAAGGGAAAAAAGACAAATATCATACAATGGAAAATCCATAAGGTTACCAGCCAATCTTTCAACAGAAACCCTACAAGCCAGAAGGCAATGGCACAATATATTCCAAGTGATGAAAGGAAAGAACCTAGAACCAAGAATACTCTACCCAGCAAGACTCTCATTCAGATTTGATGGAGAAATCAAAAGTTTTCCAGACAAACAAAAGTTAAGAGAATTCAGCACCACTAAACCAGTTTTACAACAAATGCTAAAGGAACTTCTCTAGGCAGGAAACACAAGAGAAGGAAAAAATCTACAAAAAAGTAAACCCAAAACAATTAACAAAATGGTAATAAGATCATATATATTGATAATTAGCTTAAATGTAAATGGATTAAATGTACCAACCAAAAGACACAGACTGGCTGAGTGGATACAAAAACAAGATCCACATATATGTTGTCTTCAAGAGACTACTTCATACCTAGGGACACTGACAGACTGAAATTAAGGGGATGAAGGTAATACTGAAGCAAATACTGAAGAAGGTATTTCACACAAATGGAAATCATAGGAAAGCTGGAGTAGCAATACTCATATCAGACAAAATAGGCTTTAAAACAAAGACTGTTATAAGAGACAAAGAAGGACTTTACATAATTATCAAAGGTTCAATCCAAGAAGAAGATATAAAAATTATAAATATATATGCACCCAATATAGGATCACCTCAATATGTAAGGCAAATACTGAAAAACATAAAGGGAGGAATCGACAGCAATGCAATAATAGTGGGGGGCTTTAATGCCCCACTTTCATCAATGGACAGATCATCCAGATAGAATATCAGTAAGGAAATGCGGGCCTTAAATGATGCTTTAGATGAGTTGGGCCTAACTGATACTTATAGAACATTCCATTCAAAAGCAACCAATCCTAGCAATTCTCTAGGATTGACCATATGCTGGGCACAAAGTAAGGTTTGGTAAATTTAAGAAAATTGAAATAATATCAGGCTTCTTTTCTGATCACACTATGAGACTAGAAATAAACTACAAGAAGAAAACTGTAAGAAACACAAACATGTGGCAGCTATACAGTACACTACTAAACAACCATTGGATCACTGAAGAAATGAAAGAAGAAATAAAAAAATACCTAGAGACAAATGAAAATGAAAGCACAATGGTCCAAAACTTATGACATACAGCAAAAGCACTTCTAAGAGGGAAGTTTATAGCAATACAGTCTTACCTCAAGAGACAAGAAAAATCTCAAATAAACAACCTAGCCTCACATCTAAAACAACTAGAGAAAGAAGAACAAACAAAACCTAAAGTTAGTAGAAGGAAGGAAACCATAAAAATCAGAGCAGAAATAAGTGAAACAGAGACAAAGAAAACAATTGCAAACATCAATGAAACTAAAAGCTGGTTCTTTGAAAAGATAAACAAGAGTGATAAACCTTTAGCCAGACTCATCAAGAAAAAAGGGGGGAGGATTCAAATCAGTAAAATTAGAATTGAAAAAGGAGAAGTTACAACTGACTTCACAGAAATACCAAGAATCATATGAGATTACTATGAACAACTGTATGCCAATAAAACGGACAACCTGGAAGAAATGGACAATTTCTTAGCAAGGCACAGTCTCCCTAGACTGAAACAGGAAGAAACAGAAAATATGAACAGACCATAAGCACTGAATCATAAGCACTGAAATTGAATCCATGATTAAAAACTTCCCAACAAGCAAAAGTCCAGGACCCAATGGCTTCACAGGTGAATTTTATCAAACATTTGGAAAAGAGTTAACACCTATCCTTCTGAAGCAGTTCCAAAAAGTCGCAGAGGAAGGAAAACTTCCCAGTTCATTTCATGAGGACACCATTACCCTGATACCAAAACCAGACAAAGATACCACAAAAAAATAAAATTACAGGCCAATACCACTGATGAACATAGATGCAAAAATCCTCAACAAAGTACTAGCAATCCATATCCAACAATACATTAAAAAAGATCATACACCATGATCAACTAGGATTCATCCTGGGGATGCAAGGATTTTTTAATATCTGCAAATCAATCAATGTGATACACCATATCAACAAATTAAAGAATAAAACCCATATAATTATCTATAGATGCAGAAAAGGCTTTTGACAAAATTCAGCACCCATTTATGATGAAAACTCTTCACAAAGTGGGCATAGAGGGTACATACCTCAATATAATAAAGGCCATATATGACAAACCTACAGCTAGCATCATACTTAATGGTGACAAGCTGAGAGCATCCACTTTAACATAGAGACAAGACAGGATGCCCACTTTCACCATTTTTATTCAACATAGTTTTGGAAGTTCTAGCTACAGCAATCAGAGAAGAAATATAAGTAAAAGGAATCCAAACTGGAAAAGAAGAAGTTAAACTATCACCATTTGCAGATAACATGATATACTATATATAGAAGATCCTGAAGATGCTAACAGAAAACTACTAGAACTCATCAATGAATTTGGTAAAGTTGCAGGTTACAAAATTAATCCACAGAAATCTATTGCATTTCAATACACTAACAATGAAAAATCAGAAAGAGAAATTCAAGAAGCAATACAATTTACCATTGCATCAAAAAGAATAAAATACCTAGGAATAAACCTACCTAAGGAGACAAAAGACCTGTACTCTGAAATCTAAGATGCTGATGAAAGAACTCGAAGAAGATATAAACAGATGGAACGATATACCATGTTCATGGATTGGAAGAATCAATATTGTCAAAATGACTATACTACCCAAGGCAATCTACAGATTCAATGCCATCTCTATCAAATTACCAACGGATTTTCCACAGAACTAGAATAAAAAGTCTCAAAATTTGTGTCAGTTCAGTTCAGTTCAGTTCAGTTGCTCAGTCATGTTCGACTCTTCACGACCCCATGAACTGCAGCACGCCAGGCCTCCCTGTCCATCACCAACTCCTGGAGCTCACCCAAGCTCATGTCCATTGAGTCAGTGATGCCATCCAACCATCTCATCCTCCGTTGTCCCCTCCTCCTCCAGCCCTCAATCTTTCCCAGCATCAGGGTCTTTTCAAATGAGTCAGTTCTTTGCATCAGGTGGCCAAAGTATTGGAGTTTCAGCTTCAACATCAGTCCTTCCAATGAACACCCAGGACTGATTTCCTTTAGGATGGACTGGTTGGATCTCTTTGCAGTCCAAGGGACTCTCAAGAGTCTTCTCCAACACCACAGTTCAAAAGCATCAGTTCTTCGGAGCTCAGCTTTCTTTATAGTCTGATTCTCACATCCATACATGACTACTGGAAAAACCATAGCCTCGACTAGATGGACCTTTGTTGGCAAAGTAATGTCTCTGCTTTTTAATATGCTGTCTAGGTTGATCATAACATTCCTTCCAAGCAGTAAGTGTCTTTTAACTTCATGGCTGCAATCACCATCTGCAGTGATTTTGGAGCCCCCCAAAATAAAGTCAGCCACTGTTTCCACTGTTTCCCCATCTATTTGCCATGAAGTGATGGGACTGGATGTCATGATCTTCGTTTTCTGAATGTTGAGCTTTAAGCCAACTTTTTCACTCTCCTTTTTCACTTTCATCAAGAGGCTCTTTAGTTCTTCTTCACTTTCTGCCATAAGGGTGGTGTCATCTGCATATCTGAGGTTATTAATATTTCTCCCAGCAATCTTGATTCCAGCTTGTGCTTCATCCCATCCAGCCCAGCATTTCTCATGGAGACACAAAAAACCCTGAATAGCCAAAGCAGTCTTGCAAAAGAAAAATGGAACTGGAGGAATCAGGCTCCCTGATTTCAGACTATACTACAAAGCTACAGCATTTAAAACAGTATGGTGCTATATTTCCAAAAATGGAAATATAGATCAATGGAACAGAATAGAAAATCTAGAAATAAACCCATGCACCCACAGTCACTTAATCTATGACAAAAGAGGTAAGACTACACAGTGTTGGAAAGACAGTCTCTTCAACAAATAGTGCTGGGAAAACTGGACAGCCACATGTAAAAGAATGAAACTAGACCATTCTTTAACCCCATACACAAAGATGAGCTCAAAATGGATTAGAGACCTAAATGTTAGACTGGACACTACAAAACTCTTAGAGGAAAACATAGGCAGAACACTCCCTGACATAAATCACAGCAAAATCTTTTTAAATCCATCTCCCTGAATAATCGAAATAAAAGCAAAAGTAAACAAATGGGACCTACGTAAACTCAAAAACTTTTGCACAGCAAAGGAAGCAATAAACAGAATAAAAAGACAACCTACAGATTGGGAGAAAATATCGGCAAATGATGTGACTGATAAGAGATTAGTCTCCAAAATTTATAAACAGCTTATGACACTTAATAGCATCAAAACAAACAACCCACTTAAGAACCAGGCAGAATTGCTGAACAGACATTTCTCTAAAGAGGACATAGAGGTGGCCAATAAGCACATGAACAGATGTTCAAAATCGCTAGTTATTAGATAAACGAAAATCAAAACCGCAATGAGATATCACCTCACACTGGTCAGTATGGCTATCATCAAAAAAATCCACAAACAACAAATACTGGAGAGGGTGTGGAGAGAAGGACACCTCCTGCACTGTTGGTCGGAATGTACATTGGTTCATGCACTATGGAGAACAATATGGAGGTTTCTTAAAAAACTAAAAATAGAGCTACCATATGACCCTGCAATCCCACTCCTGGGCATATACCCAGAGAAAAATATGGCCTGAAAAGATACATGCTCCCCAATGTTCATTGAGCACTCTTTATGATGGCCAAGACATGGAAACAGCCTAAATATCCACTGACAGAGGAAAAGATAACAATGTGGTATAAATATATATATAATGGAATATTACTCAGCCATTAAAAAGAATGAAATAAGGCCATTTGCAACAACATGGATGGACCTAGAGAGTGTCTTACTGAGTGAAGTAAGCCAGACAGAGAAGGAGAAATATCATATGACATCCCTTACATGTGGAATCCAAAAAGAAATGATACAAATGAACATACTTACAAAATAGAAAGAGACTCACAGACTTAGAAAATGAACTCATGGTTGCCGGGAGAAGGCATAGCTGAGGTCTTTGGGAAGGTCGTGTACACACTGCTATATTGAAGATGGAAAACCAGCAAAAACCTGTTGTATAGCACCTGGAACTCTGCTCAATGTTATGTGCCAGCCTGGATGGGAAGGGGGTTTGGGGGAGAATGGAAACATGTATATGTATGGCTGAGCCCCTTCTCTGTTCACCTGAAATTATCACAACATTGTTAATTGGCTATACCCCAATACAAAATGCTTCTGGTGTTAAAAAAATTAAATTAAAAAAGTGATTAGATTTTAAAAAGAGGTGATTTGATAATGGTTTTCAGCAAGATGATGTATTAATAGATGTTCTTCACCCATAATTCAGATCAAACATTTAAAAGAGGGGTTTAAGAAACATCAGGGATTTAGTTTAGTTATAATATTCTGCTATATTTCAGGGGATATTAAATCCTCATATGACGTACTGTGATGTCCTATTATAAGTTTTATAATAGGTTTCCTAGCTAGAAGGCAGGGTAGGTAAACCAAATGAGTCTTGGACTTTAGCTTTTTTTTAAAAAGTTAAGAGTGAGTTATAGAGCTTATCTTGAAATACTCTTTCACAAAAAGCATATGTGTGATATGAGGACTGGCACTCCCTCTCCATGCCAAGTTGACTGCTGTCT
The DNA here is from genome assembly GCF_000754665.1 of Bison bison bison. NCBI lineage: Eukaryota > Metazoa > Chordata > Mammalia > Artiodactyla > Bovidae > Bison > Bison bison. The sequence goes on from NW_011494787.1 coordinate 5,169,892, forward strand.
CAGGGAACCAATCTCATTTGATATGTCTGATCCAAGTATTGATCAAGTCCTTATAAATGCTTGGCAGAGGTCATGGAAGCAGATACAATACCTATAAAGCAAATAAGAAATGTATTTCCTTGTTTGCTTTTAAAAATGACATTTACTGATTTTTTTTCATTATAGTATTCAGCTGTATGCAGTCATATTATAATTGTCATAACCTTACTTCAGGGACACATCTTTTAAAACAATGTATTATTCAGCAACCTTCAGTAAACATGCAATTTAGGAGTGGAAAAGATGCACACAGAGACAAGTAATCATAGATACAAAGCATGGCGAATTTCTGTGCCATGCACTTCACACCCCAACTCATCTCGCAGGGAAACTAGAGAAGGGGCAGAACCATTTCTATTATGATAATTCACAAAGGGAGGCCATATAGATATGCATGCAAGTCTCTCCCCACCTCTCCATTTACATGCCAGGATTTCAACTCTGCGACACTGAGTCCCTTCATTTAGCCAATTAGTCTTTCCAGCTTCATGTAATGCACGCCAAGAAGAAGGAGAAATAGAAGTGCTGACGTTCACTGCTTTGAAAGTTGCTATTCTAATGCCAAAGCTGCCTCTTGAGCAATTTCCAGAATGTATTAACATGGGAGCAAAGCTCTATTCTGAAAGACATGGATCACATTATGCAGGAGAGCCCCCTTCAACGTGTCACAATCACACAGAATCTCGTCCATCTCTCTCAAGATCTTTACAGTTGTAGTTAGCATGGACTCAAGTTTATGGTCCTTACTCAGGCAAAACCTAGGAGGTCTTCCTGAAGAAAAGGGGCCAATTTAAAAATATTTAACAAGCAAAGCACGACATGTTTTCTGGACCATAGCGTTGGCCAAGTCTTTGCATGGCTGTACTGAAGAAAGCCAGTCAAGGTCCAAAGAAAACTAGCTTCTCAGTTTAGGTTAGAGTGTCATATTCTTCAGTTTCGGTCTTTTTTTTTTTTTAAACCAGCTAAGTCTAGGTTCAATTTTAATTATTTTAATTCAGTATGCAGCCCCTAGAATTTCCCCTCAATGTCAAGGATCAAGCCGAAAAGAGTTGATATTTTAAACAAAATATAAATATGCTTCTACACTTGCAAGACTTTTGTGCATCTTGTGCCTGTTTACACATGATCCTGATACTTAGCAGGCAATCAGAAGTTGCTCTGAAATACTAAAAACTATTCATTCCCCTTATTCTGTTGACCATCCTGGCCACAGCTGATAGAGTGATGGAGATTTCAACATCACCCTCTCCTTTTCTCTTATCAATGGATTTACACAAGTCAGTTTGTGCCAGTCTGGTCTCTACAAATTCAGCCTTTCTTTGCTTAATTCATGACATGCACAGAAGTGAGTGGACAGGTCCTTCATGGAGGGAGCACAGCACACGGACGGAGCACGTCACTGGGATCAAACACCTTATGACCTAGTTCTGGTTCGTCTACAAGTTAGCTTTGCTTACATGACCACTTCTCTCTTTGAGGCTTCCTTTTCCCCCACATACAGAGTTTGAGCATTGGCTAAGAGAGCACTGCAACATGCCTTCAATTTCTTGTTTCTCTAAAAAGCTTCTCAAAAATGACTTCTTAGTCCTTTCTTCTGACGTTTAAAATCTTGGCTCAGTTTTATCCCTTCAATTGTTACCTCAACATTCCTTTACTGTCTCCTAACTGGGTTGTCCCTTGAAAGGCATCATCTTAAAGTTCATACTTTTTTTCTTCTTATATTCATGCATTTGAGGGGTTGATGCACACATTCATCTTTTCCTATAATCTGCCTCTTTTAGTTATGGTTAATTAAGTTACTTAGTCAACACTTCAGAATACCTTTGATTAGAAGTTCTGCTAGCACCTCAAATTCCCTACAGAGCATTCTCTCTTTCCTTTTAAATCATTCTGCTATTCAAATGCTACAAAACCACAGTCCATGACACCATCCAAATCCCCAAACTTCTGCTAAACTTTCTGTAATAAAATAGTTTGCTTCCACGTCCATCAACAAAAGATAAAGAAGATATGATACATATATCCAATGGAATATTACTCAGCCATAAAAAGAGCAAAATAATGCCATTTGCAGCAACATGGATGAACCTAGAAATTGTCATATTGAGTGAAGTAAGTCAGATAAAGAAAGACAAATATCGTATGATATCACTTATATATAGAATCTTAAAGAAATGGTACAAATGAACCTATTTACAAAAGAGAAGTTGAGTCACAGACATAGAAACAAACTTGTGGTTACCGAAGGCGGAAGGGGAGGAAGGATGAATTGGGAGATGGGGTTGACTTACACACTATATAACTAATAAGAACCTACTGAATAGCACAGGGAACTCTATTCAATACTCTGTAAATATCTATGTGGGAATAGAATCTGAAAAAGAGTGGAAATATGTGTATATATAGCTGACTCACTTTGCTGTACAGCAGGAACTAACACAGCATTGTAAAGCAACTATACGTCAATGAAAAACTAATTAAAAAACCAACCAAATAAATCTGAAAAACAAAAATCAACTAATCTGCTGGAATTTTTTTTTTTTTTTTTGCTTCTTATATGTATGTAAGTATATAAAAAATTTCTTAAAATGATCTTAACTCAAACACACATTTTTTATTATTATCATTGGCTATCTCTTGATCAGGCTTCCCTGGTAGCTCAGCTGGTAAAGAATTCACTTGCAATGCAGGAGACCCCAGTTCAATTTCTGGGTCGGGAAGATCCCCTGGAGAAGGGATAGGATACCGACTCCAGTATTCTTGCCTGGAGAATCCCCAGGGACAGAGGAGCCTGGCAGGCTATGGTCCATGAGGTTAACAAAGAGTTGGACACAACTGAGCAACTAAGCAGAGCACAGCACAACTCTTGATCACACTATACGTAGGATATGAAAATTGCCTCCTCACTCTAAACATCTTCTCAATGGTTTGATTGTCATAGTTCCCTTTTTAGTCCTCCAGAGGATTTCTATCCTACTTAAGATCAGTTATGAATTCCAGACTATCAGCACTGAAAGCCTTTTATAGGTTTTATATTTATATTTTATTTATATTTATATTGCTCATTTAATCTCTCAGAAAATGGTGCCATGAAGGTCCCCCTATATCCACTAAGGACATCTCCTTTGCCTTTTGGCTTCTTCCCATTGACAGTCGTTCCTTTACGTGGAAAAGTACATCTCTGAATCTTTCCCACACAAGCCTGTGTCTGTGGAATAATTCCTCAGCACTGAAGAACATCTCTCCTTCCTTCAAATGATTACTTAAAGGCTGCTTCTGCTAGAGAGACTTTCAAGATTGCTGTCAACCAGTGGCCAATCCTCTTAAACAAGGTAAAAACCACTGCATCCGCTTTACCACACTTTAAAAGATTTATTGTACTTTAAAAGTATTTTATGGGACTTCCCTGGTGGTTCAGCGGCTAATACTCCATGCTCTCAATGCAGGGGGTCCAGGTTCGATCCCTGCTTAGGGAAATAAATCCCACATGCCAAAACTAAGAGTTCACATGCCAGCGCTAAAGATCTTGCATGACGTAATTAAGACCTGCTCCAGCCAAATAAATTAATAAATATAAAAAAATAAATGTACGTTATAATTGCTTATAAATTCCACTGATGGCAGGAAAAAATATAGTGGGTACTCACCCAATACAGTTTGATTAATTTGTTGCATTGCAAATACAGGTCTTAATTTTAAATAGTATATATGTGTGTATACACACACACACACACACACACACACACGGTCTTGTTTTGTTACTTTAAGACATATAAAGCTACTTAAGTCTCCTGATTTTGGGGAACTGTCAACTGTTATGCATGTGGTAGGCATCAATAAACACTTGTTGAATTGGACTGAAGAGGAATCATCTTAAACAGTTTACTCTTGGAGGAGGGAGCAATCAGAAGAAGACTATTAACATAAATATTCTATAACAGAGTCTAAGTGTAATAAAAATAATACTCAAATGAGAGTTACTCAAATTTCTCTCATCCTCTTGATTATTTAATATTATATTGATAAAAATATATTTTTAAAAATAGCTTTGACTTTAAAACACTAAATTTACACACCAAGAATTAGACACTAGAAAAATCTCATAGTCTGATTTATTTCTCTGTAATATATCTGTCTTGAGAACATCAGCAGGAATACACCAAAGAAATATGTCCCTCACGGGATCAACTATATAAAAAGACAGAACACATCATCAGCACAAAAATCATTATCCATCTAATTTCTCCCATTCTGGATGGCTCCGGTGAGCCCCTCCATCATTACTGACTAGGGTTAAGATAGACCTTAATGGATTAATTAAACCAAAGTGGGACTGCACTGCAGACCAAAGAGGAGGAGATCCTGATACAGGGCAGGCAACAACCCCTGTTCTTTTACTCAGATGAGTGAGACTTGGCTCTTCCCAAGTGCTGTTTATTTGTACTGCAAAGGAGTTGTCTAAAAATAAGACTTGGTGCCTATTGTCTGGCTCTTCCCCTTAGCATTCATAAAAATTGAATACTTGGGTGCTAATCAAAAATTATCAGGTAAGAAATTAAATGTGAAGACTCTTCTTTTGCTTCAGGAAGGTGGGAGCATCTGAAAGAGAGGTCAAATGACAGAGACAGTGTGCTCACCTTGGTCAGGAAGGCCAGGTGTGGGGGAGGCTATTGTTGGAGCACGAGTGAGATTCTGAGTGCTGGCAGGACACAGAGAACTCTCAAAGAGCTGAAAGGAAGAGATGCCCACCACAAAGTCACCGTGTGTGTGTTAGTCACTCAGTCATGCCCGACTCTCTGTGACCCCATGGGCTGTGTAGCCCACCAGGCTCCTCTGTCCGTCGGATTCTCCAAGTAAGAATACTGGAGCGGGCTGCTGTGCCCTCCTCCAGGGGATTTTCCTGACCCAGGGATTGAACCCAGGTCTCCTGCATTGCAGGCCGACTCTTTACCGTCTGGGCCACCAGGGAAGTCACAAAGTCACAGGGACACACCTAAAGGCAGCTGTCAGTAATGGAAACCCTGAGAATCGCTCATATAAAGAGGGCTTTGAAATTCAAATGTGAAAGGAGAAGATGTTAATCCAAAGGCACAATTTAGGGTCTTTTTCTGCTGGTAAAAGGAAGAGGAAAAAAACAAAAACCAAAAAACCACCCAGTTAGTACTGTACCATACTGGCAGTTTACTCTTTCATGAACAAAATCAGCACGTTAATGACATGAACACCTACTTTCCTGATGGGGACAATCACACAACATTTAATACCCCAGTATTAAAAGAGAAAAAAAAGAAAAACAAAAACACCAGGAACACGTCACTCTGGAAATGGTGAGGCTGACTAGGGCAGACTGTCACTACTATCAAGCATATCCTGAGAGTCTATAAAAGCATCTATGAAGCCATAATGAGCTGGCAGGCCTCTTTTCCACCAAAGAGGAAGTGTCCTTAAGGATTCCAGAAGTGGCGATCTGGGCAGCTTTCAGTTTCTTTTTTGAAATAACAGGAGCAGGGCAGGCTCCTCTGGGGGTCAGGCTGGCCCCACCATGTTGAATGTCTGTGTCTAAATGATAAGTAATTGAAGTGAAACGACACCAGTTTCAATAGCTGCTCTGAATTTTAAAAGCAAGTACAAATTCCCAGCCCCTTAGTAGATTTCATTTGTGATTCCTGCATTAGGGGAAAAACTGGCACAAAGTTCAAACAATAATAGTATAGCTCTCAAAAACACACGTCATTTCTTACTAAAGAGAAAAAAAATACAATTATGGAGTTGAAAAGTTTTCCTACCTTAGTGATTATTTAATCTAGTCATTTTGTAAATGAGGAAACTGAGGACTGGCCAGTGATCATAGAGTTAATTGTACAGCTGGCAACTTTATCAGTAATGAATCTATAAATAGATTCAGGGCTATCAGTGACCCAGTGGAACTGGGTCCCTCAAGGTCTTTCATTCAAACATTTATATATATAAATCAATATATATACATACACATATATAAGTATACACACAGAGGGAGAGGTCTATTGATACAGGTATTTATACATAAAATATATTGCTGGACAGTAAAAACAGGATCCTGTGTCACTATCATGGTCCAGAGGTCACTGGATAAATTTGTTTACTCAACATTTACTGAGCTCCAACCTATGTGTATTAGGAAAGTAAAAGGGTATGATTAGACATAGTTTGTGTTGTTGCAAAGAATCTTACATCTGCAGCACAATCAGATAGAATAATGGAGCAGTCATACGTGTTCCCATTGGATAAATATAAAACCTAATCATTAGGTTTGAATCAAGAGAGGAAGGACCCTGTATTAGAGACTGGAAAGAATTAGGAATTTTTCTAGTACCCCAAATCTAAAGGTCGAGCCATTGATTTCAGCTGTTCTATGCATTTGGACATGCTTTCCCTTCAGAATCTACTCCAAATTCACTGCCCTAAGTAGCTCAAAAACAGGGCTCTTGAGGCCTGGCTGCTCCGCTCCTGCCTGTCTCTGAGAGGGTATTTAGGTCAAGGATGAGGGTGGAGCTGGGGATGAAGCAGCAAAGAACCTGGCTGAGTCCTGAGTCTGTTAGCTCCAACACACTACCTAATCTCCCAGTCATTTTGCTTACAGCTATATCTCAGTATACAACACAGCAGAATGATTTCCTACGTGGTGAACAAAAATCGAGAGGCTAAAACCTAGGTAATATGATTGGTTCAAGTAATCTGGATATGGAGAAAAATCACTAATAGCAAGCTTAAGACCAAAGAAGTGATCAGATCACCCAGGCATTTCTCTTAAAAAGAAGGGAGGAGAGAAATAATACATGTAAGTGTCTACCATGTTTCAGACACTATGTTAGGGGGTTTACATATATTATCTCACTTAATTCTGACAGAAACCTCCCAGAATAGAAGTAACCATCCATTGTTCTTCAGGTGAAGAAACTGAGGCACAGCAAGACAGTGGTTTAACCAGCCTCACAAAGTAGAAAGTGCTTTATGACACTCTTATATGGATCTAAGTTTGTCCAGCTACAAAACTTGTATTCTTTGCCAAAGTTTGCCAAGCAGGAAACCCAGAGGTGAAACAACTATGAATGCCATCAGAAAATATACTTAGTGACTGCTATACACTGCTAAAATTGGGTGCAGACAGTTATACAAATACAAACACACAGTTACTACCACCTTGACATTTAAATATGCTAGCATGAACAAACTGACATTGGACCCACCAGAAAAGAATATTACATGTAGACAATTCAAATGACTCATGTCCAGAAGGGTATTCTTTTCCAGCCATAGAAGACAGTCTACCTGGCACTGCAAAGCTTTTGTAAAAATAGTGCTTAAAAACAAATGAACAAAAAAAATCCCCAAACTCTTTCAGTATCAGAAAAACATGCACAATTCCCACAAAAATCTAGCACAATCAATTCTCCAATAATTGCCAATCATAGGGATTTTTTTTTTCCTCGAAAAAAATTTAAAGGTGAGCACAGAGTTTGTGCATAAAGGCTTCCTTTTCAATCCAGGGTTGACATTATCACTGCCTCTGCTTACCTTGTCTTCGTAAAGTGTGGGAAGGGAAAAAGGTTTGAGTTTTTCTTCCACATATGAAGGCTTAGCTGTGGGGAGAGGTTGTTTAAATAAAAACACCGAGTTTCTTTCCTCGTGGTAGGCTGGGGCATTAGGAGATTCTCCTCCCCATTGCAAGCCACCATTCACACACACACACACACACACACACACACACACTCCAGTTCAAGCTTGAGGGGTAGAAAAAGAAAGAGGGGGGCAAGAAAAGTGGGGAAGGAAGAGAGGGAGGGATAGGAAGAGTTGCTAAGGAAGTAGTGCCGAGCTCCAGAGTGCTCCAGAAAGTGAAAGTATGCGAAGAGCCCGCTTAGAAGCTCTCAGCTCCTAGCTCTCCAGGGATGGCTCTTGCAGAGCATCAGCTGCAGAACTCAAGCTTTCTGTGGCCAGGATGGCGCTGAAAGAAGGAAGACGCTGGGCAGGGGCTGGAGAGTAATACTGTAGAGCTTTCCAGCCCTCCCACCCCACACTGTAAACAAATCTATTCTCGAAATACTGTAACTTCCCAGGGTATATTCGAATGCAAGGAAGAGGTGCAACTAAGATGAAATGTGATGTGAGAATCTTTTTATCATTTACTATGGCATGATTTAAATTTAAATTATTATTTATCGACCGCAACCTCTCACTGCCACTTGATAATCATGATTGACAGCATGTCGTTTTAATTACTTTGTGAAAGAAATAACAAAGGAGGCACTGAGGTAGACTGGGATTGTATTGCCGTAATAAGGACACATGACCAGTATCCCCAAATCAACAGCAAAAATGTTGATGGCATGGTCCTGAAGTTATAGGGGTTTGTCTGCTTCTTCCACGGTCAGAACCAAAGGTGAAATTTAAGGTGTGATAGGCCCTCAATAGGTGGTAACGATGGCTACTGCTGTTAGTCTTTTTTGAGTAAAATTCACAGCTGGGATTCCAAAGATTCTCCCATGCTGGAACCTGCATTCACATTAGCTTTTCTGGGGTGTCGTTACACACAGGGGAGGGGAAGGGTGGAAAAGAAAGCATCCTCGTCTACCACCTTGATGGGGGTGAGGTGAAGGCCACTGAGAGTAATGGAGGTGCAGTCGGCTCTCTCTTGACAGACAGCAGTGTGGGACGGGCTGTTGGGGGGGGAAATCCACACACTTGTATTTTGCTAATGTAAAAGTCCCAGTGGAAACATTAGCACTCAAAGACATTAATGTGGATTTGGGACACTCCCTGAAGGATTTTGATTCCATTAGAAAAAAAAAAAAAAGACAGTGACAGATATAATCCTGCTTTGATATGTTTAATGCCATTTAAAGAGAAACTGCACCTATTTACCTCAGGCCGGGACACTGTGAGTTCAAAAAGTGAAATAGCAGTTCTCAGTGCAAAGAAAAAGCTTGGAAAATATTATGTGAAAATTAATTTGGCACGCTTCTTTGAAATTTTAGATTTCTGGGATGAGCAAATGGGTACAGTTTTCTTTTAACTGTTTTTGAACACCATGTGTTGAGAAGAAAACAACAGAATGGCAATTGCTCATCCAAAATGCTAACTTGTGGCATGGCACAGTCAAGATGGCCTGCCACAGCCAAAAAGCAGGTGTGTGCTATGCCTCTCACTTCAGTAGCATGCCCGCCACATGTCCCTGCATTCGGCAACCTCTTGCATTTGCTTTTGGAACCTTTCTGAGGGGGGACAGTAAACATGACTCAACAGAACGTCTAGCCTGGGACGGCTCCCCGGCTTTCTGCGAGACAGACTCTCTGAGAAAGAACGAAGGCAAAACTGGAATAATGTATCTAATTTGGAAATCTGTGACCTAGCATGGAAGTGACTGGTTTCAGATCATTTTGTGTGGCTGAGGTGGAGGATCAAATCAGGTTGGAGAGTGATGGTGACGCTTTTGTGTGGCCGGACAGGCTCTAAGCAATCGGCTGTCTCATTTGGGCAGAGGACACAGTGAATGCGCCTAATAGGTCATATGCATCTAATGTAAAAGCTTGGCGTAATAAACCTTCACCCCTCAGGTCCACGCAGAAGCTCAACACACGTGATGTTCACAATCATTTGGTGTGCCAGGGTGCCAAAGCTTCCTCAATCTGACGTTACGAATCTGATATTACATTTGTTCCAGAAATTAAAATGCTTTTATAGAGACTAGGTCTCATTCAACTATTTAACATTCCTATGAGGAACAGGAGACAGAAAAAAAAAAGATTTTTCTTCTGCCCTGTAAGAGGCCTGATAAAGAAACCAAATTAAAACTCATGACCATTTTTTAAGCCTTAGCCAGGTACTATGTGGAACGAAATCTGAAGATACCTGTGTTGCAAGTGTTGACAAGGTCTGAAATAAAGGTGTAGATGGGGATCAAAATAAGTATTTCAACATAAAGAAATGGGAAATTATTGCTTTATTCTATGATTTTAATTGATAAATCAGTAATCATTTATTAAAAACCTACTATGTGAAAATGCTGTTAGTGAAGAGGAGGGAAGAATGAAACCTATAAATACTAAGTTGGGGAAAAATCCTAGAGCTTTACAGATATAACTGAATGATAAACTCTGTAAGCTGCCTTCTGGGTTGGCATTTATGGAGTTTAGAAATGCTAGTTTGTTGCCAAATACTTATATGCTACTGTTAATTTCATTCATTAAAATTATATTATTCACTATGTACCTTTTATTTCTGATGGTACATTCTAGGTGTTGAAGGAGACACAAACTGTATATAAATACAATCTCTGTATTTATGAGTTTACTGTGCAGTGATAGGAGTGCACAGGAGTGATATCCTGGTGTAGGACAGTATGTAATCAGTGCCAAGTAAGACATTAAATAAGTGCTTTAACAGTTCAGAAGAAGCAAGACCTCTTGGCTATGAAACAGTCCTTCCATAGATTGACTAAAGTTTCTCAAAGCAGGAAAGGAAGGGATTGGAACCAAACTTTAAGGCACCAGCCATCAGTACACAGAGGGGCTAGCTATCTATGAAGGCAGGGATATGTACCCTCTATCAAAGCACCTCTCACACTGAGTTGTCCTGTAATCAATGTTGACCAAGAACTTGCATGGCTGAAAGAGGAATCAATACAGATGTTAGGCCAGGTCAGTGGTTCTGCATTAGCCCTAGATATTCAGGTGATTATTAATTCACTGTTCTAAGTTGGCATTACAAAGACATCATATTTTTTCCCATAGAATTATGAGAAATTCTGTCTTTTATCCACATCAGAGTAAGGGGAAGTACAATTCAGGGCTCTTCCTTGCAAGTGAGGAGAACACTTTGCCCATGCAGAATGCCATTGGTACAGAAATCACAATGTTTTTCAGAACAGCAGCAAATGAAATTCTTCACCTCACCTTAGGTGGGTGAGTCAGAATCCATGCTCCCTAGAAACAATGACAATGGAGTTGGGGTGTGGCAGCTAGGTTGGGATTACATAAGAAGGCAGGTTACCATTCAGCAGGAAACAGAATTTGAGTACCCTGACTTCTAGGTCTGGGTTCTATCTATAGAATCGCTTTCTTTTTCCATTTTTTTTCCCTCTTGGACACTCTAGCCCTTTACATCACGAATAGTGGCTTTCTGTAGTTGGTCTCTCTCTCTCTCTCTGTGTCTTTTTAAGAGGAAGGATGGCTTTACTGATGTGCCTTTTGTAAAGAATTCAAGGTTGTCTGGATCTTCAAAGAATGCAATTGAAAAAAAAATACTGTTTCTTTGATTCAATGGTGCTTACATTTGGGCAGAGTTTTCTTTTTCCATCCTCAAATACAGTATTTGAGACAATCTGCCCACAATGGAAAGCTTTTAGAGCTTCAAAAGTGTAGGCGAACCAAATCAGAATTAATCTCTGTGAAAACGGAGACTCGGGCACATGGAGAAAGTTTAGAAAAAAAAAGAAATCTGGGCAGGAGGCAGTCCCACAGAAAGATGCCTGATATCTCTACTAATTTAAGATGAGCTGGAGTAGAACAGGTGAAGAAGGACCATGGAAAGTTCTAGCTGCCATGTGATCTGCCGTCTTGATTCTATTCATTTACCTTGAGTCTGTGTTATCAAGGGGTTTAGTTGATTTGCTTAAGATGTGTCTTGTGGTCTGACTGTAGGAACCCAGTGAAGGCTGATAAAGCGGAGTCTAGGTTAACTGGGCCTAAGGTGAAGTGGCCAATAGCTATTCACTCAGAAAGGACTGACCAGACCAGTCTGCAGGGCATCTATAGCAGTGCTGCATTTTATTATCATATTAAAATCCATGCATTTTATAGGGGGAAAAAAAACTGCAAACCACAGAGGCAAAAAGGGTAGATGATTATAATGATCATCTTTGAATACTTGGTGTATGCTCATCGGTTTTTCTTCATATACGGATTTCTCTACATATGTCATCTCATTTGATCCTCATGCTAACTATGAGAGGTTGATATTTTGCCCGTTTTCTTAGTGAGGAGCCTAAGGTTCAGAGAAGTTAGGTGAGCATCCTCTGGTCACACAGCTAGCAGAGGCTAAGCTGGGATTCAAATCTGAGCGGTAGGACACAAAGCCTGAACTCTTTTCTGTGCCTTGTGCTTTTCATGGCATGAAATCAGTGTTGGGGGAACTCTGCCCAGCATCTCTGGTTAGCAGAGTGAATTGCTTTTATCATTTGCCAACATGTCATAGAAAAAAACCAAAACAACAAAAAAAAAATTAAAACTCCTGGCTCTAGGAGATTTCCTATCAACCACCTTAAGTTTGGCTTGGTTACATATTATTTGAATATTTGACAATCTTATAAAAAGTCTAACAACAATAAAGAATTTTTCATTTAGGCTAGCTTCTATGTTAGTTAAAAATCTCCTATTCCTACATAACAATGTGCCTGGGGGACTCTCTCACTGCCAAAAACATATCTGAAAACGCTGAAAAGTCAGAATTTGGGGCCTATATACTGACTAATATTACCAGCTGTGAGTCGGCTTGAACATCAGTAATATGATATTTCCCGCTACAATTTGATTTGGTTAAAATGTGTTTGAAGTTCACCCTTCTATTAACTAGAATTACCACCTCCTGAAACTGGAGGGCCCCTGAGAGCAGGCTGCTAGTGCAATCCAACCTCCCACCTGCCATCAGTGCATTTCCTGGCAACAAATACTATTAAATTGATAACTACAGAAATAGGTCAAAATGTCTTTTCAATAGTTGCTAATGTTCCCCTAATGTTCCATCTCCTCCCTTTGATTCTCCTGCTAACATTTTCTCTAACATCACAGGAACAACAACTAGTCAAGAGAAATGCTAGAAGATGGAGAAGCTGGCAGCCGTGGATAGAGGAGGTCTTAGGAGTTCCCCCAGTTCTCAGATAGAAAAGCTAAACTTCCCTAGGGGCCAGGGGCCCCAAACTCAGCTCTGCTGCTCAGTTGACCCGGAAAAAAAAAAAAGCCATGTCCCATATGAGCCTTCATACCCTCCTATGCAAAAGAGGAAAACTCAAGATGACTGATTATTCAAATTTGCAAAATGCTCAGAGTTCACAGGAGATAAGAGTCTTGACCAATCTCAAAGCAGTGGGGTTTTAAACTTATGCACACTATGTTCATAACTATACCTGTTAGAGCCTTGGCTCTCCAAGGTAGAAACCTACTTTTATATAAAGAAATGACATCACAGCATGTTTTTGTGACAGAGACCCTCTGCGGTCATCCCAGGTTTGATTATTCACCATGTAAACCTGCATTTTTTCACCCCCTTTTCTCTCCCAGGAAGAAAATTGGCTTCTCTGAGTTCGTATCACATATGTGACCGAAGATAAAGAGGCAGAGGGGTGGGCACAGCTGTATCAGGGCACAACTGATTCTAGGCAGATAGTCTGGCTCCAAAGAGAGGCCACCTCCCTGGGGCCAGGAGTACAAGCCCCCTTGTTAATGAGGTACAGTTCAATTTCCAGCACTTCGGTGAGGCTAACGTATCTTAGGGTGGCTGAACCCCTCATACCTGGGTGCTCTGATGGTTTCAATCCCCAGAGAGTTACCTCAGTGTAAAGTAGTTTTGAATTGGAGCTGGAGAGAGGGGGTGGCGGGGAGAGGGATAATTCTGGAACAGGGAGGTTGAAGGAAAAAAATCAGATAAACGCAAGGACCCTGGGTCCCCGAGGCAGAGGAGAGGAAAAAGGGGGTGGCCATGAGCCAAAAGTACTCAATCTGTTTAGCATTTTCTGCTCAGGGCCCTGTCCAGAGCTGGTGAACCACTGAAAAATCTCTTGAGAGACCCTATGGTCTCTGAGTCGTGTTTTCAGCTCTCCTCTGTGCCACAGGTGTGTTGTCACTAGACAGGAGATCAGCTGATTTGAAACTTGCAAACTTCAGCCTACCTGGTTCAGGCAAATCAAGGTTATTCTAATCACTTGTAATTTAAACTTATAGAGACCACACAGTCTGCCACTTCTCCATCAGATTCTTTCTGCCCGCCTTCCTTTCATGAGGGAGGGAGAGCAGAGGTGTGGAAGAGAGCACACCAGGAGAGGAGGCAGGAAGGGTAGAGAGGGCTCGCTTTCCTAGGTTTCTGCTGTGAGTGGGGCTTTGTGTCAGGTAAGCCTCTCTCTGGGTTGGCTCCAGCAACCCAGGAGACACTGTTAGTGTTAGGAAGTGTTTTACAGGTTCAGGGAGGCTAAGTAGCCTCATGGAGGCTACTTAAGGTGGCCAGTCAGGTTCCTTCTCCCAGCTCCTAGCTCCTCTGGCATATTTCCTCCTCCTCCTGGTAATGGGTCTTCCCAGGTGGCACTAGTTGTAAGGAATCTGCCTGCCAATGCAGGAGACAGAAGAGACACGTGTTGGATTCTGGGGTCGGCAAGATCCCCTGGAGGAAAGCATGGCAACCCACTCCAGTATTCTTGCCTGGAGAATCCCATGGACAGAGGAACCTGGTGGGCTCAGTCCATGGCTCACAAAGAGTCGGACCCGACTGAAGGGACTTAGCATGCCCATGCACCTGATGATGGGAGCTTAGAAACCGGTTTACAAACCAGTCATCTAGAATATATCTTTTGGGAATATTGAGGATGCCCTGAACCATCAAGGGTATATCTGGCTGGGAGTCAGGAGCTTTGAATTCTTCTGGTTAAGACCTAGTCCTACCAACCTTCACTAAAGACACATGCAGACACTTGTATGGGATCTGGTCATGACCTCACATCCCTGCCATTCACACTCATCAAGGGGGTGGCAGGGGTGTGAAAGCACCAAATTCAACAGAATCATTCTCATTAGATGTTGTATGTAGATTAAAGAGAGGAATTCCCTCCTCCTAATGCCTGTTTGGGTAAGAAGGAAGGAAAGATTGATAGGAGCTGAAAGCAGACGGGGTCATGAGAAAGATGTGGAATACACAGCAGCAGCCACGGTAGGAACTTGAGAGAGCCTGAAGGCAAGGCTAGAGCTGGGACATAAAATTGTTTTAGCTTACATGGATGTGTTTGATCACACAATGGATGGAAACTCCTAGTCTGTGCTAGATGTCCTGTTTAAAATCTCCATTGAATCGTTGAAGTCTATTTTAACTATTCAATAACAGGCAAATACTTCATTACCACAACTATTTCTCCCAAGTATCAATCTCTAGCAAAAATAATATTTGGCTGAGACCACTACAACATTTCTGATGACAACAAAAGACCATCTGGATGATAACCAGCTTGAGGTGTTTGCAGGAAAGAAGGAGAGATGCGTTCTTCTGAAACATAATGTACAGATAGAAATCTTCAGAGTTGAATGCAAGAATTAGCTTCTGAGAAATTGAGAAAGAGGTTCATTTTCAGTAGAAGAGGATATGTGACTGATATCTTCACTTGGCATGCTAGGAAAAGATAAGTTCCAGGCAGGATTGGCTATGTAATCTGTGGGGCACAAGGTAACATGAAAATGCAGGATCCCTTATTAAAAATCATTAAGAATTTCAAGACAACAACAGCAGCGCATTAAACCACACTGAGGGCCCTTCTGAGTGCAGGGCTCAGTGTGACAGCGCAGGTTGTACAGACAGGAAGGTGGTCTTAATTCTAGCTGTATTGTTTTCACCAAGGCATTCTAGCCCCGTTGTCACCAAGGCCTAAATTAAGAAAGATGCACCGCCACTCTCAAAACTCTCAATTCACCCTGTCTTCTTAGGGTACGGATGCAACTGAATTCTGCAGGGAGGATCAGAATGGTCTGCCAACATGTTTGATAGATTGCAGTTGTGCTGGCTTCTGCTCCATTTGTTACAGCCTCTAATCCCCACTTCTGTTACAATCTAAAGATGCCCAGGATATCAATGACTGGGGAATTGAAACATAAAAACACAAATTTCCCTGGAAAAATGAAAAACAAGCAAAAATAATGAAAAAGAAGTTGAGTTTCCTGGATATAAGTCCTACCCCTGATTTCTTTCTGGCCTTACCTTGAGCAGGTCTTGGGCATGTTCATACGGGCTCAGAAAACAGGTGAATTACCACAATAAGTCTTTTCAGTTTGGAAAAAACAGAGGAAACAGGAGAACTTGGTCTTAGCCCAGTAGAAACTTGCTGGGTTCACTAACTGTGTACTTGCTCTCTCTTTCTGTCTGTCTGTCTCATTATGCTAAGTTGGAGCTATGACTTCACTCTCCGTGGAAGCTAAGTTTCTCTTTCCTGGATGCTTGGAATGGGCCAGAGAAAAGCTATTAGAGGGTAATGGTCATGTCTAAAAAATCACATTTATTTATCTTCACCTGCCCTCCTCACGTCATTATCATTCCACTGAGGTCTGTATATAGAAAGCAGAGATTAAATAGCCAAGATGAACATCAAAAGAATAACAGCAGTACCGAATAGATGAATGTGGCCTCTTTCCCAATGGTCTTAGGGGCTTTATATATACTGAGCCTGATTCTTGCAGGGGCAGACCAAGAGCCTGGGCAGATGCCTGGGATGTTTGTGTGGGCTGACGCTGACCCTCTCCTAACTATGTATCCCTGTTCCATTTTCTAAAAAACGTGTCTAATATAGAGAACTAGTTCATGTCTACAGCCAGAATTATACTTTGATACTAGACCTTGATTTAGGACTTTTCTTAAAAAAGGTATCTTTTGTTTTGCTTAACAGGTTTGTACTGCCTTGAGTAAGGCCACTAGGGTCCATAAGTAGATGGAAATGCATTTGACTCTGTCTAGTTACACTTAGTTTTCAAAATGTCTTCCATTCCACGGAGATGATATAGGTTTGGTCATCATTTTCAAGTGTTTTAACAATTGGTAGGGCTTCCCTCGTGACTCAGTCGGTAAAGAATCTGCCTGGAATGCAGGAGACCTGGGTTTGACCTCTGATTCGGGAAGATCCCCTGGAGAAGGGAATGGCGATCTGCTCCTGTATTCTTGCCTGAAGAATTCCATGGACAGAAGAGCGTGGAGGGCTATAGTCCATGGGGTCGTAAGGAATCGGACAAAACGGAGCCACTAACACTTTTAACAATTGGTAATTAGCAGAAGAGATCTTAAAAAATATAGTGATTGACCTTCACCACAGATGCATATATAAACTCCTGATTCATTTACTCTGAAATCATTCTCCCCTGCTGGAAATAGATAGCTATAATATATACATTTATATATGTGTGCACAATCAGCCTTAGCAATACCGCTGTGAAGGAGATGAGGATAGATGGTTTTCTATTTATTTGACAAATACACTATTACATAGACAGGTTAAGTGATTTGTCCTATAAGGAAAGGTGGAGATGAAAAAAAAAAAAAAACCAACAAAGCCTGTCACATCTGTCCTCAGGTTATACCACTCTAGAATTGTGTAGCCATTATTGCTTTTGAGCAACTTGATCTAAATGTTTGGCAAGGCAACTTTCCTGAAAAAAGATCTTACACTTCTTTCTTTTCCATTGGTACTTTCTTTCTCCCTCTTTCTTCCTCCCTCTGAGATCATTATAAACTATTGGTAAATGTGGCTGCTCTAAGTTTATGCTTGCTCTTCCTGAGTTCAGATGTATTTTAGCTCTTCAGACAGCGTAAGAAAAAAAATCATCTCTGAAAGGTAATAATGATAAATAATGCTGAAACAATGGGTTTGAGTTAATGTCATGGCAACAGTTGATATGGGTACAAGTGAGGTCTTGGACTCACCATTCACAAGAGCTAGTCTACTGGTTCTGAGTTGACTTAAGAAGAAGCACAGGCTTCTCTGAGGCAGAACACACTTGTCAATTCTCTGCTGTCCTCCTGGGACTTCAGACATGGGCCAAACCTTTCTGCTGCACCTTTCTCTGAAGTGCTGCAACTTGGAGCTGTCTCTGTTCTACACTAGGGCTACATCCTCTAAGTTCTTGACCTCAGATAGCCCTTCTCTATTTTGGTACATATTTGCATGATGCTCACGGTGCTATATTTGATTTAAAATATTGGCATGACTGTTATTTGGCCAAGGAAAGACTGTTTTGCTATCACTTTAAATCTTTAGTATCTATTTTGCTAATTATTTATGTGAATAAAAAATATCCTCAACTTCTTGCCTCTTTTCATGGTTCTGGTTAATGTTTCACAATGTTATCTCACAAAATACTTGGGAAATACAATTTGGTTTTAATAAGTCCTAAACAAAACACAGTTGTGAAAGAAAACTGATAGAGAACGATATAAAATAAAATTTGAAGGTAAGTGGGATGTTACTTAGTTCTGAAATATCCATCACTCTTAGTCCTTTATAATAGAATGCAATATTGCCAAGAAACTTGTTACCCATACTAATTGTTTTTTTAATGAAGGGACAAAGTGATGTTTCTTTTCTGATGATAAGAACTGCAAGCCCAGCAGTATAACGGCACCCGAGTGGCGTCTGAGATGTGAAACTGGCTTCAGTGATTTCTCTTAATGGAGACTGCTCAGTCAAGACCTTCAAGCAAGCTGCTGCTGTTTAGGACCCAGACTCCACAAGGAACGTCCCGGTTCCCTACAGAACCTGGGCTGGCTGTCATCCCATCCTGTATCCAGTCTGCAGTCGCTACTCAGTCATGTAGAGCGTGCGTCTGGGGACGATACACAGTGGAATAGGAAAGGCTACAGAGCTCTGTCGTACCAGCACGTTTATTGTAAGGAACTAGTTATGCTGCAACTGCTTTGCTCTTTTATATTCTAGGCAACACACTGGTGAATATAAGTCATAATGAACATATTCAACATTTTTTTCCATCAGTTCAATACATTATTCATAAATATTAGAGATGGAAAAGACCTTGTTGATTATCAAGTCCAAACTTTCTTTCTGCACTGCCCTTTCCCCTCAACTGTTGTTGTTAGCTCAACAAAACAAGACAACGACAAATCACATGAAGAGAGGAACAAATTCACAAGTTTAACAAGTAAAAAGGAAAGCTCCACTGAAGTCCGTATTGAGGGTGGGGAAGTCCAAGACCTTCCCTTCCTGCTGGTGGAGCTCTGAAGACTAAGAGTATGGTAGCCCTTTGCTGTGAAGATGAGTCAAGGGAGAAAAATGCTAATTTCTTCTCTTGAGAATCACAATTCAAGGTAAAGCCCAAGAGGCAATCCCACGTCCTTGGCCAAGTGCTTTCTATCTGTCTCTACGACCTGGTGTGGATTCAGGCATTCTTCTCTCCTGTTGGAATTTGAGATACTGACAATAATGATAAAATGAAAATGTATAAATGAATAGAGAGTTAAAACTACTAGAGAATGCTCCCTGGGATTATCTGTACTATCAAGATAGGAAAACTTTGCAGATGCTACTGTCTCTCTAGAGGAATAAATGCTTGCATTTTAATATTCTCAGCAGCTGGTTCCTGTTGAATGCCATCAGGATGATTCAGCCACCCACCAGGAACACCAGTAACAGCAAGTGCACACAGAGAAATCTGCAAAACTTTTCTTCTCTTGATGCCAACACTATTACTCTGGGAAAGTCAGAACCCTTTATTGAATTACCAGTTCTACTAAATGTGACCTTGTTCCCCTCACAAATACCAACTTGCTCTCAAATAAATGGAACTTCTGGCTGATAAAGATGCAGCATTCTTCCTGATTTGAATACACCCCGCCGTCAGGAGCTCCTTGACTATGGTCATGTGACCTGCCCCTTTAAATTTTCTCACTATTCACTGTAACCCCGAAGAACCAGTCAGGTCCGCACACATTCCAAGTCCACCTTGTAGGCCATCCTGCCTACAGCTGACCCTACACATGTAATGCTATATCCCTAGCCCCACATGCCCCAAGTTATTTTTCATTTCCCCGTTTTTAGAAGTCTCTCATTTCCACAGAATGGAGTTGTACGCCCAGAAAACAGAAATGTGAAGATGAACTGCATTGACCCTAGATTTCACTGATACAGAATTATCAGACCATATTCAACTTAAGACAAAAAATTCTATACTTGCCCCCTTCTTCAAACATACCAAATTAGACACTAAAAGAGAAAAATGCCAAAGATGACAGCTAGCTATCAAAAATGTCTCACTGTATCATTTTCTGGTCCCCAAAGTAAAATCTAAAGACATTCACCACAGATTCAGGTGCTCTCAACAGCCATGAAAATATATGGCTGGAGAGGGAATCTATAAATGTAATGAATACACAATTGGCTTATAACAGATGCAACTAAAATTAAATTCGATATCTTGACCCGCTCTCCAAAGTGAAAGTTTCTAGTTCAGGTTGCAGACAGAGGTATAACCAGCTCATTAATCACATGAACCAGAACTATAAGCTGACACTTCTGGAGATGCTTCAAAGAGCAGTCCTGCACGGCTGGGGGGTCTGTGGGGAACCTGAAAGGGAAGGCAGAGCTGACAGTTTAGAGTGAGCAATACTGCTGTCTTTTATGGTATCCACAGGTCAGCCAGGGTGACTATTCTAGACTTCCAGGGAAAAAACGGAAAGGTTTTGTAAGGAAGTAATGGGACCTATGGACTTGTATAAAAAGATTTGATACATTTTTATTCAGTTCCTATTATGTAAAAGTAATTGTGATTGTTGCTTGAAGGGAAAGGGAATCTTAACAATAGTAGTAGTAACAACGACAATGATATTGAGTGATGACTACTCTCTAGTCATGGTGCTGAGCCTTCTATATACTTCATTTCAGGAATTCTTACAATTTCCCAACAAGGTAGTCAGTAGTGTTCATTTTCCTCCTTTACAGATGTGGAAACTGAGGCCCAGTGAAATTAAGGGCATTACCCCAAATTACATAGACCTGTTCCTTACATCATAAATAAACACACAAATGGCTAATCTATAAGACAAGACAAAAGCCATTAAAGGACAGAGTATTGTAGAAATAAAGAAGGCAGAATTGCTTCTGCTTGGGACCACTGGGGGAAAAGGAACAGGGGTGTGGAAATGTAGTGTGTGCTTAGGAGACAAGGAGTAGCCTAGTTAACACAGCACTTTCTGATTAGAAGTCATATTTTGATAAGATGGTAAGATACATTGATCTGTACAGGAAGATTTCTAAAAAGAAGGACTTCTTTCTAAAATATTTTCTGACTACAATTTCTCAAAATTTTTTTTCTTTCTTTCTTTTTCTCTTTTTTTCCATTGGTGGGAATAGGTGGAAGAAGAGAAATGAGATACAAGCTTACCTTGGAGGGGATAGGAGGATCATGTAGGGGGAGCAATGTCAGGAGCAGAGGGTATCCAGGGAGTCCCAGGGTGGGTGCAATTTCTTTCATTTCCCAGAATGCTGTATCCTTATCACACATATTTGACCCTCGCCCAATATATAGTAGGGTTATTGGTATCAAAATAGGAACCCTAAAGTCTTGGTTACTCTGCTTTCTTCTTCAATTACTTCTGGAATTTTTTTTTTTTAGAAATTTGTTTTAGGGGGTCAGGCTTATGATATAGAGTAGTAGCTAGAAAACTTGAATTGTAGTACAATTTGCCTTCCTCATCTTGAGAAAGTTTGATCGTTTCTCTGTTTACATTTTCTTATTAGCATGGTATAAGCTCAAAGAGCATTTCTTCTTCTGTTGAGCAGCCTGCCCCTCTGGTGAAAATAAAATCTTGTGCTTTTCCAAAAATTTGCCATTCTTCTCTGTAGAACCACTGGTTTACAGAACCCAATGTATAGCACCACTAGTCAAGATGAATTCGTGGAGATTCAGTTTCTCTGCTTTTCAAGCTTTTATTTTAAACAGTGTTTTCCAAATGTAAGTTGTAATATATGAAATACATATTTTAAAAAATTCTGCATGGTCTTGCACCAGATATTCAGTATTCTTTTCTGGAGAGTTTGATAATCCACTCATCCTTATTGAGATACCTAAGGCTCCTTCAAGCTCTAAGATGCCATGATTATGATTCTATGATGCTGACACTTGCTTTGTCGACACTTAAAGCGGAGCTTTTCAACTTCAAACAATAGCATAAGTTGCTATAACAATTACACTTACATGAATCTTTAAGCAAATGTACATAACAGCTCTTTACAACTATTATCACACTGGACAGCCACAGCCAAAGCTTAGGAGGTTGTTAAAATTCTCTGCAAAAGCAAATTCTGATTCTAGAAGGAAAAAGTACTGTTTTTCTATCTACTTTTAAAATTAACTCTTTTTTTTTTTTTTGGTATCTGTTAATTCCACAGCCAGCTATAAGCTTTAAGCATCTCCAATAACTTTCATCATTAGCTTCCACTCTGTCATGACTTCTGTATCTCACCCTCCTGACCCTGGCCACTGAGGTCACTCTTCCTGATGTAATCAAGCATGCTTCTTTGTCGTTACATTCGTCACAGTGCTCATTAGAATTATCATCATTCCTACTGCACCTTAGGTCGACGGAATTAAATGTGCTTATGTGATTTGTTGTCATTTTAATTTTTCAGCCAGGATTTCTTCATCCAGAAGGACAATTTCATTTTATCTGATCAATAAATAACTAGCCAGTCAAATGACTCTGGAAAGACTGGTAGAAAATCATTCTTTGGGGCAAAACCTTAAGTCTAGAGAGGTTTTTAGAAACCTGGAAAGTGGCATTTCACTGACCTGGAATCCATAGGTTCGAAATATACTGATGTCAAATTAGTCTTCCAATATAGTAAAGCAGTAAGGATAAAATATACATGATTCATATTTAGGTGTGTGTTGAATTTAATAAATTAGTTGGGAGTCAAGGTATTTTTGAAGAGAATTCAGTCTGTCCACAGTGACTAATTCACTGACTCTCAATAGCCTAAAATATTTTTTGCTGTAGCTTTAACCTCATTTTTTTCAAGATAAAGAATATACATAGACTGTGAAGTGGCAATGCAGACCACTGTGACCTTCTATATATTCCTCAACTTTTGCTCTTTCTATGGTCAGGGTATGTACAAATAAATAAATCTACAATAGTTTAAATCTAGAAAATTTTTTTTGGCTAAACTCTGAAAACATAGCTTAAGTAGAGTTGAAGTGTGGCATCTCATCATTTCTCTATATTATAAGGCTTACAAATGCCACCTTATAAAAGATATATTTGTTTATTTTCATGTTCAATCAAAAGTGTAGAGTTTCAGGTCTAGGAATGGATTACAGATCGTTTTCTCCTGGTTATTTTTGGCTTTAAGTATATTGATCATTTTATCATTTTCTTGTTTTAAACTGCTTTAAACACAGCACAAATGTTATTCTCATCATGCCAGAAATGGGTTTGGAATTGATTTTGAGTTTCCATCAATTTTACTCTTTGCTCTCTGTGAGAAGTTTTTCACTTGGTTAAATTCAAAAGGATAGTTTTGTTCAAAAGATGTCAGAATACAGCATTTGGAGATCCTTAGCTGGACAAGAAAACTGACATTTTCTACTTTTCAAGAAAAAAAAAAAAGTAATAAAATTTTGCATCTATTGCTATGGACTTTATTGAAATTAGGGAAGAATCATTCATATGAATGCAATTTCAAGGGCTTCCCCCCTCTTTCTCTTCATGTAAGTGTTTGACAAAAGCATGTATCTTCTGAGAAGCTGGCCTGATTGGTCCAGGTTGGCACTGTTTCAGTGTTTGGCCTACGGCGGCTGCTTAGGAATAATTTCGTCTCATCCTCTCTATTTTCCTGGACTGTATCGGACTCAGACACGTGGTATGCAAAGGAAATCCAAGTCCCTTAAAAATGCTATTTCTTTTGGTACTAAAGCCAAGCCCAGTTCTACTTTGGCCAAATGATCTTATCAAGATTTACAAGAGATATTCAGTAATATCTCCAATCTGGGAGAAGACATCCCACTAAGAAAGATCATTTACTACATACAGAATACATATATCTTCTCATCCGCTACCAGGGAAGGGCATGATCAAACTTATCCTATTGTTACCGAGAATAATATAACACCGATGCAAATTTTATGCCATTATTCATTTCAATTGATTTAAAAAGAAATAAACAAGTAGTTCTTTCCATATTAAAGCAGATATACTGAAGATCTATTTTCAGTTATTGCTGAAAATATTTTGGCTTCCATAAAGGAACCGTCCTAACACTGCTGCTTTGCCCTCCTCTGTGCTGTCACAATTCAGAATTTGTCACATTTCAGCCAGGTTCCCTAGACTAATTGGATGAAACAACTGCATTACAGTATCAAGATTCCTTTGCAGAATCAAATGAGAGGAGATCTGCACAGTTTATATAGCCTGGAAGATTTGTAACCAACACAGTCCAAATCCTATATGTTACAATACATCTTTCTACGTTTACAGTAATAATCACTTTTATAAAAACTGTTATGATTTAACTTCACACTTAAGAACATCAACAAACATAGGGAGAAATTTAGATATATAACCTTCATGTCCCACCCCATCCTTACTTCTCCCCTGTGCTGTTTCGTGTTTCGGAGCAAAATGCTTACTCTTTTTTGAAGAGTCACGAAATCTCTTCTCTAGCAATCTAAGCCCTTGATTTTCCGTGTGTAGCATGACACACCTTGAAACAGAAAGCCCCACACACCAGAGTGGGACGTTAATTTAAATACAGACTTAGGGGGAAGAGCTCCATCTACTGAATCAGTTAGATCACAGTTTGTACCCTATAGTTATCCCATTCACTCCTTTCAACCTCTTAAAGACTCTGAGGAGAACTGAAAAGTTACAGACCCCCCAAACAGCTTTGAGTCTGATGCCATTTTGAATACTTTCCAGTTTCCCCGAGCCTCTTTCCTTCGCCCTTCCCAATCTCCAAAGCTTTCCATGTTTCAACATAAAAGAAAAATGGGATGCTCTGCTGTATAAATCATACCTGGGAAAAGGTAGAAAACCATTGGTAATAGAAAGAAAAGCCCCAGATAGCTGACGGGAAAGCAACAGAAAAAATTCACTCTACCTGACCCATTGGCAGCCCAGGTAAGAAGCAAAGAGAAGAGTAGCCTACTTATTCCTCTTGCCTTGCATCATCGCTGGGGAAGTCTGCAGCCACCCA
>NW_011494787.1:5195003-5201780 GCF_000754665.1 Bison bison bison
CTCCCCAGTTGCACAGTGTTGTTGTGGCATTGGGAATTTGCTGTGGCTTCGTAAGATTATGGGGATATGCTTCAGCAAGCCAAAAAAGTCACAAACAAAATTCAGGAGAGAGAGAAAAAAAAAGTACAAAAACAGCTGATCTGACTGGGGAAGCGCCTGGCATTTTCCTACATATGCCACAATTTTCTTTGGTATTTCCTGGTTCTATGATCAGAAAAGTTATCATATCGTGTTTATTACTTTTGTTTTTTCAGGGTTGCTGGTGGCGAGGGGTGGTACAGTGACAGCAAACAGAGTGGGAAGCAGCAAGGTAAAGATTACTTCTACTTGTGTGAAAGCGTTCCAGGGTATCACGAGGTTACAAAGTTCCTTCTTCAGAATACTGAAGACGTATAGAAATCATATATAAGAAAAAATAGCCATAGTCTTACTGGATTGAGAGAGAAAAAAAGAAAAAACTTTTTAATATGGAACAAAGCAAATCGTATCTGAATAAACCTGAATGTTAATATAGCTGCATAAGATTCAAGGGTATGTAAGACATAAAAAGACTATAAGTTAAGCTAAATTATTAGAATAAAAAAAGACAGTAATAAGTATATACACATATTAAATCATCAGAGGGAGGCAACAGTTAGTTGGATTTTTAAATTACAGAAAAATACTAAAATGTAATAAATTAATAAAAGTTTGGATGAATGCTAATCCTCTTTTATGCAAAAATAGAATGAATATAAATGTAAAGTGAAGCTGTGAGTGTGTGTGTCTGTATGTGTATTTGCACAAAGTATTACTGACTGACATTGAAAGATGCTATGTTACATAGAAATGAAAACTTTGAATTATTTTAAATTGGGCATTTAAAGTATCAAATTAACCTGGCAGGTTTTTTTCTTTTTAAAAAATATTTTTAATTTTCAAGTTCTGTTTTAAATCATGGAAAGAAAAAAATAGAAAAGCACTGCATAGATGCACAATATGTATTTTGTAAAAAATTACATTTGCATTTCTTAGAATATTTAGTTCTCAAAAAACGGCTAATTGGCTTTTCTTCAAGCCTCTGCAAGACACAAGACAAGTTCAGTTCTGAGTCAAGAAAAACTATGAGAAATTTCACCTCAAAATGAAATTTATTTGGATAGTTATAAAGGCCTGAAAAATGAGATTATCTCCACCATAACTATAACAAACAGCTAATGAATAAATAAATTCTGACAAGAATCAATAAGAACTGCAAAGCCTGAGAGGGTCATCGCAGACTTGAAAAAGGTAAGCAAGTGAGGAAACATCAAACAGAGTTAATGGAGATAAAGCATTCTGAAAAATGGCAAGTGTTAACAATCACCGACAGGAAAGAATATACTTCCACAGGGATGACAACAAGAAAATGAAACAAAACAACACAAAACAACTGGAAATATATATTTCCTGGAGCAAAGTATGACTACTGATTCAGCAAGAGGAGAACCTACTTCTTTGTCACTCCCTTTGGAAGCCTTGCTTAAAAAAAAAAAAAAAAAAAAAGGTTGCACAAAAGATACATGTGTTCTTTTTCTGGTATTATTACAGGCCCACCTAGATTTAGATTTAGCTTTCGATTCCAGATGAGATCAGACATGTTCAGACTAGCACATCCTTGTTCTGTAAGCACAGAGCTGCTATCATCTCACTGGCAAATTCTCGGATCCCCAAATTTATGCACAATAGATGCTCTTAAAAATTTTCTACTTCAGTCAAATACCTCACTGAGTTCAATTTTTTATTATTTCACTCTGCTAGTATTAAGCCGAAAAGTTAAGGCAGGCGACTCCCATAAGAAAGGAAAGTTGAATAGTACTTACCCTAAGTATAATGTGCAAGCCTTAAAGGGGGAATCTACTTCTGCTCTAGGGTTTTTAGAAAGGAATCCAGGTCTAAACTCAGCTCTTGCCCTTTTCCCTTCTGGAAAACTGAGTAGACTCACAGAAGGTGGCTCTGAGAAAGATCTTACAAATCAACAGCCTTACCTGTGGCCATTCAGAAGACTGCACTTTGGTGTGTGTTTAAAACTATGAATAAAGTCAGATACAGCGCATGCTCAGCAGACAATTTAAAAATATTTATAACATTGTTGTTTCAAAAACAAATTTCCTCAAACAAGGCAAAACTCACATTTCTGATCCATGCCAAGTTTAACGTTCTGAGACAAAGCTGTTTTGGAGTTTTCCGCTGGGGAAAAAAAGGGCTTCTAAAATTTTTTGTTGAACGAAAAATAGTTCTCTCTTCCCTTTTGGGTACTCTTAAAGAGGTGGAATAAAATTTGCTCTAAGTTTCAACAAAATCCACCTCGGGCTAAGATAAGGCAGTAGAAATTGGAGATCTATAAAAAAAATAATTTTGGAAAGAGTAACAAGGAACTAAAAACTATGAGTTTAAAGAATTTAATGATCATCTGTACCTTCAAGGCAGTCGTGTTTATTACTATACAAAAAAAAAAATCTTGATACAAACAGGATATATTATGTATACATAACTTACGCATTGATAAGAATAATGCACAGACAACTCTTGCATATCTAGAGAAGTTATGTTTTACTTTTGCTAACTAAAATCCGAACTCCTGAAAACTGAAAAAGAAATATATCAAAAATACAGGAGAAACCCAGGAATAATGTCAGTATATTTCCTCTGTTTTTCATAGCAGGCATGGAGAAGAAGGCAATCACATATCTATTAAATTTTGAGTTACACAAATAAAAATTGGATCAAATACGGGTTTTTAAGTCCTAATTACTGCAGCAGGAATGCCTGTTCCCCCTGGCTGGGAATTTTTCCTCTTTCTCCTCCTGAGTGTCCCTAAGTATTCCATTTTATCATCTATCACCAAACCCTGCATGGCCCACAGATCTCCTAGACCTTATTTAAATTTCTCACGTAAGTCTCTGAATGACTTTCAGCCCCTGCTCTACTTTCCAGGGGTGCTCATCTGGCCTCAGAAAAGCTCCACAGACACATCGTTCAGTATTTCTGACACTTTCAAGCTCAGCAGAGGGTGCCAAAAAAAAAAAAAAAACCCCAAAAAACGATATTAAAAAAAAGTTTATTAAAGTGAAACTAGGAGTGCAGATTTGAAGAAGTTGCCTCTACTTTAATTTCCCTCTCAACTCAGCACAGGTGTTTCCTAACTTATACTATTGTGCATGCTGATGAGGGGGAGGGTGAAATGAAGGTGAGAGAGTGGGCTAAACACCGACCAGGACCAGCAAGCATTTCGGATCTCTAGCCTCATATGTTAATGGACGTGTCTAAAAATGGACCCCCCAAAACGCCTAGAAGGAGGTTTCTTTTTGGCAAATGATTAAACCAGTATACTGAAATAATTAAAGCTTTGTCCTTAAAGAAAGCATCAGATCAACAGAACAGAAACAAAGATAAAAATTGCACACACATATGCATGTGCACACACACTCTCTCACACACAGATACACACAACTAGCGGGTGAAGGGAGAGGGAAATTAAATAAAAGAAAACAAACAGAGTCCTAACAGGCCATTCTCCGAAAAGGAATCTAAATAAAAAGTCATATGATATCTGATAGTGCAGGACACGTCGCCAAGAACTGGAGCGGATTGCCTACAGGAAGAAAGAGCCAGTGTATTCCAGCTCAAAGAGCTTTTCTTTCCTCCTCCTCTATTTTTTTTCCCTTTTCTCCTTGACTGTGAATGTGTTACTCTCAGGTCAGATGCACGAAGAATCGCAGAATGACAGCTATCACCTTTCCCTACTCCTGGCGGCACGACTGGCTGATAGGAGCTGCCTGAGTTGGGATCGAGAGGGGCTGGTGCAGCTTTCATATGAGCCTCTTCAGGAGCCCCTCTGTCTCTTCCATAAACCCCTTTGGTCACATCAAAAACAGACACCCCCTAAAAAGTACAAGCAGAAAACAAAAATGCAAACACAACGCCCATGGCAACAAAAGAGTTCAAGACAGAAAAAAAAAATCAGAAACAAGTCAAAAGGGAAAAAGAAGAGACAAAAAAAAGCTCTTGCTTTCAATATAAAACTTTTTCAAGACCGAGTTTCTTTTCTCTTATTTTAATGACTTTCTTTTTAAAGATCTTTTTCTCCTTAAGCACTCTTAAGAGCATTAAAAATCTCTACAGAAATACAGAAAAGTCTCAAGGCAAAACACTATAAGAAGTGAGTTACCCTAGAGAAATTTGGATTTGCCAAAAGTTCCCCTCATTCTAATGTCTTTTAGCGAGTTCAAGTGCAAACACTGGCCACCTAGCTCTTGTTTTTTTCTCTGATGGGTCATTACTGAGGCAACACATACACACTAAGTTTTTCCGAAAAGACTCCTTGTTATCAAGTTACTTCAAACATAAGGCGCTCACACCTCCCAGCCAGAAGGGTTTACTGACTAGACACCACTCTCTGCCCTGTTATGTATTACATCCCTGAGAAGTAGTTACATAAATGTATTCTAAAAATATGGAAAAATGTATATATCTGTATTTTCCCTACAGTTTCCCACCCCAGGGACAAAAACAGATTATATTTTCAGTGGATGAAAAAAAATAAAAGGAAAGGAAAGAGTTTCTGAACCTTGAAACAACTGTTGTAGCTGGTTTCCACTTAGTTAAATAGTTATTTGTAGTTAGGTACTGCCTATAGTATATATTTAAGGATTTTTGTGGTGCTTGTGAATTTCCCCCTTGTTCAGTTTTGGGTCTATTAAGTATCCTAAAGAGATTTTCAAATAGCAATCAAAATATAAACACATTAGGAGGAAAACTTTTAGAAAGAAAACATTGAGTTTACAATTCAAGGATGTTAGTATAAAGATATAAATGTACAGCATATATAAAAGGTGGAATTGTTTACACATTTTGCACAGACAGTTCACATGATTTCTTTCTTCTTTTGTTGGAGCATTAATTTGAAAATGATAAGCACTCTGGAATGTTTGCTACAAACACAAATTTATGGTGAAAATACACATGCATAGGCAGAAAAATCAAATGGAGAACACGCAAAGCTACGTGGCCATCAGAATCATAGAAAAATCTCTGTCTAGACTATATTTCGCTTGAACTAGTAGATCACGGATGGGCAGTAATCTCTCTGGGGTTTTTTTTTTGCCATTTACATCATTAAATAGAAACAAAAATATAATACAAATATCTGTTCCTTTAGTACCTTGTCTTAATAACTGACAAGCGACACAGCGGTACCTTTTAAACGGATGCAAAAACTTGTGAGACCGAATGAACTAATGTACCCCATTGGTATTTTGGGAACCCAAATCCCATAGTTAACTTTTTACTCAAGTGGCAAAAGTAGAAGATGTTCTTGCCACTAAACTGATTATTTTGTGGAGTCTTGTTCTCTGCCCCACAGGATTTTAGGGACCCAGAATTGGGTAAAAGAGATAGTAAGAGAGGATGTATCCTGAACAACTTTTATTGTGAGTAGAAAAAAATACCATGGAGTGAGCATAAGAAAAGTCGGATTTAGAAAGATTAAAAGAAGAGAAAAGAGCAACATATCCAACTTAGTTAGTCTTTTTCCTTTTTATTTTTTATGTATATATATATTGGGGTGATGGGGAGAAAAGATAACTGGATTTCTTTGGGAATGTCTTTGTGTCTTTATAGAGTGAATGTTCTGTTCCTGTCTCTCTTTTTAGGCGAAAAACTAATAAAAATAGAAAAACATATATCAGACATTAAGCTCACTCCCCCCACCACCCCTTCCCTTTGTAAAGAACTCTTTGTTCTCTAGTGAAAATGCTGAAAAATCCCCGGGCAGCTACTCCCTGAAACAAGTGCAAAACACTTAGAGGCTTTTGGGCTGGCTGGGAGCCAGGAACCCTCCCGCTGTCTGGTTAGAAGAGGAAAAAAAGAAGAGAGAGGGAGAGGGAGAGAGGGGAAGAGAGATGGGGGGGGCAGAGAGAGAGAGAGAGAGACAGGAAGAGAGAGAGAGAGGAAGAGAGAGAGGGGAGAGAGAGAGGGGAGAGAGAGAGAGAGAGAAATTGGAGCTTCCTTTAATAGACATAGGAAGCAGCGTTTTTTTTTTTCTTTTTCTTTTTTTCAAAACTGGCGGTCAAGCGTTAAGTAACTCCCGTCTAAATCCACCTGCTAGAAATGAACTTGGGTAACCCCCCAGGGGTGCACAAAGACAGGGAAGACAGTAACGTACTCCATACTCTTTCCCACCCCCCGTTGTACTGCTTCCATTCTTTCTGCTCCCATACACAAATGCCCACAGATCTCACACCACCCCCTTACCCCCCAACAACAAACACAGCGAAATACATGCTCCCTCAGTCTCCTAAAAAAAAAAAAAAAAAGGCTTTTCCATCTCCGTTGCGACACAGTGATAAGGGGTAGCGAACATCTCATACCTGGTGTGAATGCTAATCAGTCAGGAGTTCTCCTTTTCCCAAGACAGGGAACTGTTTCCTTCCAAATTTATTAGAACCTCCTCCACTGCCTCTTTGAAAAACCTTCTTTGTCACCCTCTCCCAAGTCCCGATACTTCTTTAAAAAAAAAATGGCTTCGGAGCTCCTTCTATTCTTGATATTGATTCTCTCTCTCTCCCCCCACCCCTCCTCCTCTCTCCTGTCTGTGTCTCTTCTGAGTGGTCTATTGATAAGTCCCTGGAGGCACTGGGTCAGCCTGCCCGTAGGAAACCAGACACAATGCACAAATCTCCGAGTGCCATTCTGCCATCAGCAAGCAGACCACGTTTAGGAGAGAGAGAGAGGAAAAAAAAAAAAAAAAAAACAGTA
>NW_011494787.1:5201880-5218420 GCF_000754665.1 Bison bison bison
GAGAGAGACAGAGGGAGAGAGAGAGAGAGACACGGAAGGGGAGAGAGAGAGTGTGAGAAAAAGACTGATTGGAACAGGAGGGAGGGAGAGAGAGAAAGGGAGAGGGAGAGAGCGCGCGAGAGGGAGAGCGACACTGCCAGTCAGGTTAATCATCCCTACTTTAATTAGCTGTTCGGCTTAGACATAAAACAATTGAATTTGAATGATCTGTCAGCAGGCTCGGCTGAACCAAAGGGGAAAAGCGAATATTACAAAAAGACTGTTGGTGTGTTCTGATAAGCAATACTGCTCGTACTGACAAATCCTCAAAGGGGGAACTATTAAAACTTACAACTAAACAAAAAGTGCAAATATAAATGGCACTAGATAGAGGTTTTTTTTCAAAAATGGAGTTTTCTCCCCGAGTTTTATCAACGGTAGATATTTATATGCAGGTGCCAACATATTAGGGTCTGTGTGTAATGTGTGAAAGTTTATTAACGATGGTCTAGGAGTGTAGCAGACAGATGCTGCAGAGAACAAGACAGGTACAGTCGGATGCCGAGTCTAGATCTTGGAGGGAGATGGATGCTGGAAGAAGAGGCACCGTGGCAAGAGATCAGCACAGACAAAGTCAGTGGGCAGACAGGCAGACAGATTTTAGGCACGGCACGATCTCGTCTAAAAAGGCAAAAGTTCTGATGCAATAATAGGTGCAAAACAATCCATCCATCCTCCTCTCCCGGGAGCACTCCAAGGTACAGTTAAAATAGATTAATCTTTGTGACAAACAGAGCTGGCAAGGCAGACTATGGCAGACACTGAAGGCGATTCGCAGACCCAAGAGTACCAGAGCCGGGAAAAGCCACAGAGATGAATCTCTCCAACGCCCTCATTTAGCAGATAAGGAAACTGAGGACTAGAGACTCAGGCTAATAAATCACAAGGGCAATGGCAGTGTCGACATCAGAACCCAGCGCTCAAGTGGCCCATCAGATTAGCCAACTTCTAGCTTTCTTTACAAATTCTGGCCCAACAGGTATGGAAATCACTGTTGCCTCCAGAATAACCAGATACTTCCATCTATATAGTTAGTGCCCAGACCTCTAATTTTTAAAAACATTTAAGTGGCTAACTGGAAAAAAAAAATATTTTTTTTTTTGGTTCATTTTGAATTCTAGGGATTTAAGTGCTTAATTCGTTCTCAGAGAAAAGCAGAAAACTATAACATTGTACAGGCCTGGTCTCAGCAAGTTATAGCTGGTGCCACACTCCAAGCTGGTGAAGACCAGTGGATCGATCTACAAAGACCTCTCCCAGAGTTTGCAATTCTCTTTGTGAATTTCATCTGCTATACATCACCAGGTAAAAAGATGTGGTTCTTTCATACAGCTCATTTTTAAAATATAGGCACACTGTGGGTGAAAGTGGTTGTCTTTCAGCTTACAGTATCATTTTCAGTCACGGATGAGATTTGTTACCTGGAAGATGTGCTATAGGCAACTCTTCCTATATATTTCAATTGAAACGAGTTACTCAATTAGAAAGGGGACACTGTATCATCTACCCACATAATTGATGGTATCTTTTTAGAACACACATGATCATATTCAAGAAGAATCTCCCTCTTACAGCAGATAATTGAAGGTAAAAAATTTTTTAAGGGGGAAGAGGTGCTTATGAAGAGAACAGTGCCATCAGATGTTACTGGAGAGATTAAATCTCTTGTCCTAAAACAAGAATGGTGGTGTACATAAAAGCAAAAACTCTCGGTCATGCTTCAGCAACGACATTGCTACTTAGGGCGAGAGAAGAAAACTGAAAGAAATGTCAGGCACCTAGAAGCCCAGTCGTAGGCAAGTAATCTGAGAGAGGTCATGGCCAGAGTAATTTAGTTTATTTGCCTGCCAACCTCTTTAACAATGGCTGCTGCGGCATGTCTAAAACACACTCTCCATCATCAGTTGATTCAGGGGAAAGAGGAATCAGTGATTTTGACACCGGCAGGGCCTCCTGCAGGTAGGTCTCAAAGCATCAGATAGGCAAGAACCCAGGGAAGACTGTGCAGTCCTTAGTGAATGCGTTCTGGGTGATCTGTGTGAAAGGGGAATGAGCTTTAGCCTCAAATGGACCATTATAACAGTGCAAAAGTCACAGCTGCTCTCAGAGGCTCAGTTTCCCTACCTGTATAAGGTGGTGATATCCATCCCAAAAAGTTATTTTGAGGATGACATGAGTTAACACAGATAGAGCTCATGGTCATTAATTACATGGTAGTTTTTATTGAGGTAGGCAGACAATCAGGGTGTGAATAAACAAAACTATGTACTATAGATGTGCTGAGTGTGTTACGGTCAAAGCATGCAAGTTCAAGACACATAGTACATCAAGGATCTAATACACAGATTTCTATTCAAAAGAGTAAAGTTTAGGGCCCTAAATTCTGGAATGTAAAATTCAAGGATTCTCTGAGGGGTATATGATCTTCTTGTCTCCAGACTTTGGCATATTTCCTGGTTAATAATAATAATAATAATAACAATAATATTCAATATATCACTGAGCGCTTGATTTGTGATAAGCACTCTGTTATGTACTTATTTTCATCAAACTTTAGTGTCCTGTGAATTACCAATCCTCACTTCATAGAAAAGAAAATCGAGGCATAGAAGAGTTAGGTGACTTGCTCAAGAGCACACAGCTAGCAAGTGTGGAGTTGGAGATGAAACCCAGGCAATCTGACTTTAAAGCCTGCATCCTCAGCCATGATGCTGGGCTGGCACACGGAAGGTATTCAGTAAATATGTGTTGAATAAATGAACAGATGCATAAAATACCAGTGTATTGATTTCATTAGAAAATAAGTGAAAATCTATGCACAAGCTCTTGAGCAAACCTTGCGCTCGGATTGTGCAACCTGTCCCTCCTCTGCAGCTTGCTTCAGGTGGCAGCCCTTCCTCAGAAGCCAGGGTCAGCCATGTCCCTGGATGGTGTTGAAAACAGATGAGGTGAACACTGCTGGCTATGACCACCCAGGGCATTTAAATATCTGACGGCATTTTCAGCACTTTGAGGGTAGTGTTAGCACACGGGTTATTAATTGGCTTAATTCCAGTTCGGATAATTACATCGTGTCTCTTTAATTTTTCCCTGACTATGCCATTCTTCACTTCCTGTCACAAATGTGCTCTTTAAAAAAGCATAGGAACACACACAAACATATAGTTATATTTAAGGTTTGTATAATCATCTAGGGTGTTCTTTTTTCTAAATGATTAATACATAGTAGCCATGTAATGAATGAATGGGCAAAAGAATTAAAGTCGTTGCAAAATACAGATAACTAGTTGAAGCTGAGATTTTCATTTGGCACTGAAATAAACAGATTTTTAAACCATTTCCTTGGTGACAGGATTCCAATCATTTTTTTTTTATCATGGGCAGATATTTCAAGAACTGATGACCTGCTCATGATAAGCTGATTTCCTTATACTATGTAGTTTCCAGCATAAAAAATAGCAATGAAAACTAATATTTTAAAGTAGAAAGTAAGACTAGGACCTAAATGACACAGTATACTGA
The DNA here is from genome assembly GCF_000754665.1 of Bison bison bison. Taxonomy (NCBI): domain Eukaryota; kingdom Metazoa; phylum Chordata; class Mammalia; order Artiodactyla; family Bovidae; genus Bison; species Bison bison. The sequence continues at coordinate 5,205,442 of NW_011494787.1, forward strand.
ACTTATAGGTTTTAGAACAGTCGTTAATCCAGTTATTAGATCCTGACATATTTAGCAACATTTTTTTTCCACCAAACATATTACTAGAATAATCTTCAAATTATAGAAGAAACAGAAAAGGCTTCCTCATTCAATAAGCTTCGAAAAGTTTGACAGTCATAAACAGACACCACCCATTTCCTTTACCCAAAGAATTCTTGGCCTTTGAAATACTGGTTGTGTCTACGTGATACCAAAGAAAATCTCCTACAGGCATCCATTTAATCATGTGCACAAATAGTTAAACGCTTCCACTGCAGAGAAAGGTTTTCTAGTCCTTTTCAGTGTACATTTGTATGAACAAATCACCAAATATAAGGAACACAGAAAGAGAATAAAGGGTTAATTTATTTACTATGCATGACAGTTTCTAGACCTTTGCTTCCTCAGCTTTTAGTTCACAATTCCATGCATACTCTGCACATAATAATAAATGCCATAATTCAATGTATGCCATAATTTGATTGACTTTCAAGCACCTTTTCTGGTTCAGCTCTCAAAGCTTTCCTTCCTATAAACTTCCTCCAAATTATTCTTTGTGGTCCTCTGTAAATCATCATTTGAAACTGGTGTTTGTGGGATGACTCTAATACTGTAGAGAGATCTGTATCAAACTAGCTATGTTTCCTTTTGAGAATCAGTGGTCAACTTCCATGTCCTTATCGGAGAACAAGACAAATTAAAAAAAAAAAGAATAAAATCCAAGCCCTTTCCCACCTCTTCGACTCCTGTAATAACGGACAGCTGTCATTCAGTGACTGTCGTCTACTTTGTTACTCATGCCTTGAGACTGAGATCTTCAGGATGAGGTCTTCACACTCTACTTGCCGTATTTAATGTATTGTCTGGTATCACAACTGGCCATGTTGGCAGATGATATCTCAGACAAGCTGGAGGCAACAATTGTTAACACTTGTAGTTCTTCATATGCAATTGCAATTTATTTTCTATGTGCCTTAAGTTTCCAATATGTAACAGGGTTATACTTATTGGTGTAAGCCTAGTGATTTGATGCTTAGACTAAAGTAGTATTATTGGATGGGATATTTAAGAATTAGTAAGGGAGAAACACTTGTAGTACTAGAGATTTTTATAGAGTAAGCACTATTTTTTTTTCAGTAAGAAGTCCTTGGATAACACGTTCTACATTTAGGTGAGTTTTTAAATTCAAAAGAAAACTGGACAATATTTATACTCAATATTAGAGATAGTAAACAAACTCTTGGTTTTAAATTTAAAATGTCATCTAGAAACAGCCTGATTGATTTTATAAAAGCATAGGATCTTAGACCTAGGTGAGTATTTAGGAGATTCTCTGGTTCTTTCAGTTTACAGAGGAAAGCTAAGTGGCTTATTTTATCTGATAAGTACTAGAACCCAGTTTTGTCTGTTTCCTGGTCCCATGCCCTTCTCAGTCACACTGGGCAAGAGGGCTGTCACACTCTTGCCTTTCCTAGCCCTGGCCATACTCCTTTTGCACGTATAGTTTTTTTTATTAAAGAGCCTGTTAAATTCTGGTGCTGAGAAAGGGAATCTACATTTCAACTGTAGTCTGATAGACATGCCACAACAGGACTGTGGTAGGCCAAATAATGACCCTGAGAAAGATATCCACATTCTTACCCCAGAACCTACAAATGGTACCTTATAGAGCAAAGCAGTCTTATGGATGTGAGCTAAATGTAATTACCAGTGTTCCTATAAGACAGAGACAGGTGGGTCGGAGCTAATAGTAAGAGATGTGATGACAAAAACAAGAGGTTGGAGTTACTTGTGGAAGGGGTCATAAGCCAAGGAGTGCAGATGGCCTTCGAAGCTAGAAAACGTCAGGAAACAGATTCTTCCCTAAGAGCTCCCGGGGAACCAGCTCTACCACCAGCTACCTCTATCTGGACATCATTTTAAACAGCTAAAATATTTCTTAGCTTTTTTAAAAAAAAAAAAAGTAGATATATTACCTGTTGGTTCAAACTGAGCTTGTGATACAAGACTTCTTACCAGTCTTCAGAAAAATATTGACTAGAATAGGTCAAGAATGGATCTCTCCCTCTTTCCTCTAAGAACTTCCTCCTAAGCTGACATGGAGAAATCTATCTTAATGGACATCTTGGTTAACGGATGAGTTGCCTATGGATCCATCTAATCATGTTTGCCTATGTTTAGTCTTATAACAAATAGTTCTTCAGTGGCGGGTTGGTACTCAGCACCAAGTTAATCTACCACACTCAACAGTAGGTTTTAGTTAAAAGCAAACTGAAGGGTTTTGCTGTGTGATTCTTGGAGACCAGGAGCCCTAAATTTTCTCTAAACAGTGAGGTACTCCCTTGCTAGCCCCACATCCCACATTTGTTTCACTTTTACCTTGTGGAGGTCAGAAAGGGAGAAAAGCAGCAGCATAAGGCAACATGATGCAAAACTAACTTCCTTTTTAGGACTGTCTTGCCTATATATATCATGGCCACTCAGATACATGCACAATCTGTAGGACAGTGCTCCTGAAAGAGTGGTTCTTGGCCGCATCAGCATTACCTAGAAACTTCTTAGAAAAATAAATTCCCGCATCCTACTCTAGACCTAGTGAACCAGATACTCAGAGGTGAATATCTGAATGCCTGTGAATATATGAGTGCCCTTTGAAAGTGAAAGTTGCTCAGTTGTGTCTGACTCTTTGTGATCTCATGGACTATACAGTCTATGGAATTCTCTTGGCCAGAGTACTGGAGTCGGCAGCTGTTCCCTTCTCCAAGGGATCTTCCCAACCCAGGGATCAAACCCAAGTCTCCTGCACTGAGGCAGATTCTTTACCAGCTTAGCCACCAGGGAAGCCCAAGAAGCCCTTTAGATAATTCTAAAGTCCATTTAAGAACCATAGGACAAATCTGTGAGGTCTGGCAAGTATAGTGAAAAACCTCTTGGACTATGAGTGATATCACCTGTTCATCAGGGTGGATTTAATTGTGGCTCTGTCACGTGCCCACTATATGACCTTAGATCGTGTTCTTAGTTTATCTCATCAAGTACAAAAAGGGAATGACAATATTATTGCCCTCTCTATGCAAAAGGATAAACAGATCATGAATATGAAAACACTATATGCTTTATAAAAGTGTTAGTCCCTCAGTTGTGTCTGACTCTTTGTGACCCCATGGACTGTAGCCCACCAGGCTCATCTGTCCAGGGGATTCTTCAGACAAGAATACTGGAGTGAGTTGCTCTTCCCCTCTCCAGGGGTTCAAGTCCCAGGGATATAACTGCAGCATTATTATTATGGAAGAAGTTCTATTTGAACTGCAAGTGTCCTGGGACCAAAGTGTGGGGGGTATCCCCTTAATAATCACATTAACTAAGTAATATTAGTAAAAAAGAATTCAAGAAGCTCAAATGTTAGGTCTAATTCTCCAAGCCAAAATGAAGCCTGTAAGTCTGTAGAGTTTTAAAGGATGTGATAATGAGTGGAGAACCCACTGACATTTTTAGCTTCTAGAACCAGGTGCTGAATCTTTTGATTCAAGAACTCCACCTTTCTGTTCATCAAGTAGCAAAATGTAGTGGCAGTTTTGAATGCTATAGTGCCAATGAAAGCCTGTGGCTTGTGAGATTCAGTCATACTTCTTTATAAATTCCCAGCACCAGTCAGTTTTAGTAAAGTGGCCCATGATTGCTTTCATTTCCATACCATATTAACTAAGCAAGAAGCTCCAGGAAGCCAGCCCAAAGACAACTGACTATATTCTCAGATTTTTCAATGGAGAAGACATAAATCCTAGTAGGTGGAAAGGGTTGTCCAGATTGAGAGTTTTTCAGATATTGAAGTCCAAGCTCTTAAGGAGCCCAAAAATATCTCTCAATGGGTTAGACAGAATCATAATTTTTATGGAAAATCATCAGGACTTTATCCAATCTCTTAGTAATGAAAATTCACAGTAATGGCCAATGCTCTATAAAGGCGGGGCACATATATGTTGTAAAAGATAGCTAACCATCAGTTTTCCTTCTTGCATGAAATCATAGCAATTATGCCTTTTGGACCAAGGGGTCTTCCATCCTCTCATGATTAAAGTCTATGTGCCTTGCAGGATTGTTGTGGTGTGGAAAGGGGTTGCTTTTGGGTTGCAGCTTCCTCTGAACCAGTCACATCATGTGCATCGGGGGAAGCAGCTGCACCTTGTAAGAGCTCTGTGTCCTTAAGCAAGTCATCTACCCTTTTAAGCTTCATAGATTTTTCACTGTAAAATGTGGATATGTGACTTAATAATTTCACAAGTTGTTGAGATCACAAGTTGAAGAGCAAAAAGTATAATATATTCCAAATGCTTTGTAAGCTAAAGATCCCATTTGCTTGGCATTATTGATGTGATTATTTACACTTCAACCGAAGAGTAAAGGTATATACGGAAACACCGTGTATGGTAGTCTGCATACTTTCAGACATTTAAGGTGTATATACCACCATGGTTTTCTCTTGAACTTACACTAATCTCTTTGTCAGGTTAGAGCTAAGGTGGTTACCAAGGATGTTACTTCCTTTAAGTTCCTACATGATCTTTGGGTTGATTATGATCAACTGATCATAGACGTTGCTGCAAAATTTATTATGGCTCTGTTCTGGCCAATTCTACCCTGAACATATTCCCTAAGAACAAATTCAGTGCTATAAAGCAGAAAAAGAAAAGAAAACATGGCATCAAAAGCTGGTATTGAGGAGTGAAAATATCTTCAAAGGCAAACCGGGGTCTCCTGCATTGCAGGTGGATTCTTTACCAACTGAGCTACCAGGGAAGCCCATTTCTCAGTTAATTTATATCAAACATCTACTTAGAAATGTCTATCAGTTCAACAAGTATTCCTGAAGAAAAATCTGTAGCTTAGTTACTGAGTGCTCAACATTTAAAAGGACAGGAACATATATTTTGCCAATTTATTGGCAAATTATTATTGCTTGAATTGCCTAACCTTTGTTTAAATTAACCTATGAGTCGAGTTCAGATGACCTGGTCACAGGTTGTTGCCTTTCAGTAGCTTTCAGAATATATGGTACCGAAAAAAAAAAAAAAAGAATATATGGTACCGAATCAATGAGTCTTTCCAATGGAAGGGAAATTACCTGGTATATTTTACTGTAAATAATTAATGTAATTGTGTAACAAATATATCTAAATACCTAAAATGGTTATTTAAACCTTTAATTTTGATATATAACCCCATCTTTTCTGTTGTACATCCTTAATTAGACTATATGCTTGTTGAGGATAAACCCTGACTTATACTTCTATGAATTTCCTATTGTCTCCAGTACAGACATTTATACATAGCATTTGTTTCCAAAATATCTGCTTTTTAATTGGATTCACTTCTTATTGGCTTTTCTTGGGGGCAATTAAACCACATAAAGTGCCCATAGATAAAGGCATCGTTTTCACTGAGGTGAAAGTTGTGATTCTTAATTTTTTTTTTTAAATTATGGACTGGGACATTTTTTTTTCCCATGTGACACTTAACCTGACTAATTATAGAAGTGAATAGAAAAACATGATTCTCTTTTAAAAAGCTCACTTTACCTGCAACATTTATAGGAATTCAGCTAAGATGTCAAGCAGAATCACTCTGCACGATGAAGGGGATGGTGAGTACATACTCCAGTTTAGACTCTAGATAGACTAAATTAAAGCAGGCTACCCACAAAGTTACAAAAACATAAACACGCACTCTCTCACAAACTCACATGTGCACATCCTTAAATTAATGCAAAGAAGAGATATATTCTTTTGTTCTAGTGGAATACAAATTATGAAGACTAATAAATGAATAAGCAAAGCGCCGGGTAACCAAATCAATGTCTGCTCAATTCTGGTCAAGGAGGTGAAGTGAGGTTTCCCTTTGAGTCAGAGAATGTAGTGGATAAAAAGGACGTGAATAGCTGGGGGGATTTCCTGAGGCCATTGCAGACCAGCTCACATACTGTTAAGAGGCTCGTTTTTTTATGAGACTTTTGGTTGCATTTGTAATGCTCGAGGTCCCCTAGAGCATTAAGTGCCACATCACAGCACTACAACTACAGGACTAAATGTGAGAAGGTGCATTCCAAGCTTCTTTCTCTTTCAGATCCTAATATCTGGGAGTTTGTAGATATTTGCAAGACCGTTTTTCTTCCTTTGTTCCCCTCTGCCCCCGCCAAAAAAAAAAAAAAAACCCTTCCTAATAGGACTACATAGAAAGGACTTTCTGTTTTCAGTAAAAATTCTTGTGCTTAAAAAAATGACCAATTGTAAGACCTGTGAATTAGTACAGTTAATTATTTCCATAGATAGAACATATTTCATTAGAAAAAAAACAAACTTGGTCTGACTGGTAAGTTTGTTCTAGATTAAGGATTTAGCCACAGTTTGATAAGTATTTGTTGTCTATCAGGCTTGGTGCATATTAATTGATGCATATTTTAACATTTCACTACTGCATTAAATTATTGATAATTTGAAATTATTAGCCAGTACTGCCACCAGTTTTTTTTTTTTTTTTTTAACAATGCCATCCATTTCTTTCAAGTTTGGTTCCAAACAAAAAGTCTAGACTCTAATTTGTCAAGAAAACAACTGTGAAGTTTAGGAAAAGGAAAGGAATCACCAAAAGAATGAGATCCAATTTTAAAATCGCTGCTGCTGCTGCTGCTGCTAAGTCACGTCAGTCGTGTCCGACTCTGTGCGACCCCATAGACGGCAGCCCACCAGGCTCCTCCGTCCCCGGGATTCTCCAGGCAATAATACTGGAGTGGGTTGCCATTTCCTTCTCCAATGCATGAGAGTGAAAAGTGAAAGTGAAGTCTCTCAGTCATGTCCGACTCTTTGCGACCCCATGAACTGTAGCTTACCAGGCTGCTCCATCCATGGGATTTTCCAGGCAAGAGTACTGGAGTGGGTTGTCATTTCCTTCTCCATTTAAAATCACTAGGGAGAACAAAAGCTCACTTAATCCTCAACGAAAATGTAAAAGTAGGCATTCTGGTTATGTTGATGAAGAAGCTGAGGCTCAGAGAGTTTAAGTAAATTCCTTAAGGTGCAAAGTTGAGAGGTGGCAGTACTGTGTGTTGAAGCTTCCAAGGTATTGCTAGTAGTAAAGAACTTGTCTGCAATGCAGGAGACATAAGAGACCTGGATTTGATCCCTGGGTCAGGAAGATCCCCTGGAGAAGGAAATGGCAAACCCACTCCAGTACTCTTGCCTGGAAAATCCCACTGACAAAGGAGCCTGGCAGGCTACAGTTCATGGGGTCGCAAAGAGTTGGACATGACTGAAGTGACTTAGCAGAGTACAGTGCTATGTGTCACACATTGGTCTGTCTGACAATGCCTGTTCTATTTTCTTTTACATGCTCCATTCCCAGAAGGTCTCTGGCTATCCAGAAGTTTCTTTGGGATGTGACATCAGGTTCATGGGGTGACATAACAATTATAACAGCTATAATAATTGTTAAATGTATATGTATTAATATTATGTATCAAGTATATATACATATATACTTCATATACATATGGCTATATATACTATATATGCCATGTATGTGAATACTTAATAGCCAACATGTAGCAATTATAGTATACCAGATATTATTCCAAGTACTCTTGTTTAGTATTTATTATTTACTGTTTATTACTATTTACTTAGACTCATAACCTCTGTAAGGTAGAAAGTGTTATCATCTGGATAACATTAGGTGAGATAACATCTAGATGAGAAAATAAGGCATACAACTAGAAAGTGGCATCGCCCAAGCTCCTCTCCACCACCCTACCTCTCTCAGGTACATCTTCCTATTTGTTACTACCTTGAGAACAACTTGACCTCTGCCTATCCTTGCAAGACTTGCTCCCTCTCAGGAGACAATGAGTACATCTTAGAAAGTGGAGCATTTTAACTATTTACTAGTCAATAGTTTACTTGCTCGGAAACAAAAAGGATGCAACTTAGTGGAATAGTCCCATTTGTAGAGAGAAAGTCTCCAAAGCAAGATATTATGGCTTGGAAAGTAAGGGAAACACTTTGGTTAGGGGGCACTTTCTGGGTCTGTCAAACCCTAAAACACATACAACCCCTGATCCATAAACTCAGTTTAACTCAACATATATTTAAGGAGCGCCTGTTACGAGCAAAAGACTCTGCTCTAGAAAATAGCTACATAAATGAGTAAGAAGCCACAAACCTAATGTTTAGAATATGTGAGAAAATAAACACCACATAACTAAAATACAATGCAAAATAAGATCATTATCATAAAGGGTTGATGACAAAATTCCGAAGGCTCAGTGGCTTGGGAAATATCATTTGATGATGGACAAGGGGAAAAAGTTATTCTAGGAAGGCAGTGTTTGAGATGGACCCTGGAATATGGGAAAAGTTTCAACTGTTAGAGTTTAGGCTAGGGGCACAGAATGAATAAAAGCATGGGGATAGGAAAGCACAAACTGTTTTTGTAGCTGATATGACTAGCTTCTAGAATACTTGAAGGATAGCAGCAGGAGTTTGAGACGCTGGATGGCACATTCAGGTGGGAATGTATATTTGGCAGCTGGAAACCTATATCTGTGGTAGCAGAGCCCACAGCCAGGATGAGATACTCAAATCTTCAGGGAGGCAATAGGAATGTCTGGTTGAAGCTAAAACTGCTCACAAACTTCAAGAATTCAGTGAGGGAAGAAAGGAAGGCAAATGTAAATTTTATGGGCAGAAGAAAGGAGAATGGATGAAGGGGCAAGAAGGAGCACTCTGATGAACAGGAGACTCATGAAAACAGATGTTACAAAGCTCAAAGGGAAAGTGATCTAGAGAAGTGGAGACAGATGGTCAAAACAGTCAAATCAGTAATGGTGGAGCTAGCACTGCCTGGAGGAAGAGGCATATTTAAGAGCTGGAGTCTTTATCACTAAACTCATCTTTGAAAGGACCACCTCTTATCCCTTTTTTTTACTCTGTGCCTAAACTTGTATATGTACTCAACCACATACATAAACAAACTATTTCTTTTTCTGGGAAAAATTTATGGCATTATTGACTCTGAAGCACCCAACCTACATCTGGAAGCTTTATGAGTAAAGTTCAGATTTTGTTGTTTGATCTTTATTTAAAAGATGACTAATTTTTGATGCTCAAGTCAGTTGCTTTTTGATGAGAGTGCAAATTTATTCACATTTTATTTAACGAATACTTTCCTATCTGCCAGGCATTGTGCTAAGTGCTGGGATCAGAATAGTTTCCATAAATGCTTAAATGGCTTTTACCTGTGAGTTTTGCCTCCTATAGTTGGCACAAGTTGATGCACGAGTTTTTGTGTTCATATTACAAAATACATATTTATGTGAAAATTTTCTGTTCCAAAATGCTTTCAAAATGTTTTGAATAATTTTTGGTATCAGCAAAGGGTGCTTTAGAAGAACAAGCCAATTCCAGGTCAATGCATTGCTTTGCCATGGTGGTAGTCTAGTGCGTGGGCAAGCAGGAAGAGCCTCTCAAGTATTTAAAACAACTTTGAAAATCTTATTCTTAATTGTATCCTCTAAAGAATAAAGGCAAGAAGAATAATCAGCTTCAGACAGAGTTGAAAAACAGCTTCAGGATATGTTCTAACTGATGAGTTAAAAATGGAATAAAGAAATCACATGGAAGGGGATCTACAAAAGATACCTTTGAAGCTTATTTATTAACTTATTTGTATACCTTTCTTTACACATGTATACATTTTTAAAGCCAGCTCTAAGACATCAGTTCAACTTTTTCCCTATGTGTATAAATATTTTTTCTCCTAGAAAACAGGTGTCATATACATTGTAAACTTCCTTCTTTCAAGACATATATTTTTAAGCCCTGTATAGTATTTCATTATATGGCTATATCAACATAATTTAAAGCATTTCTCTATTTTTGGATAATTTGGTTCACTCCAATTTTGTCATTTTCAATAATGCTTTGTTCAGAAGCACCGGTATGCACACAGCCTTTGCAATATTATCATTTATTGGAAAGCTTTAAAACTTAATACCACAAGCAAAGAAAGCAAGGAAACAATACATATACTGTAAGCAAAGAAACAAAAGCCAAGTGCCGCTAGTATCCAGGGTAACAGAACAAATGAGTGAAGTGGATGTGGCATAAAATGTGGGGTGACAGGTACTTTGTCTAACTGGAGAAGACATGGCTTGTCTGAAGGGAACGGTTATTACTCAGTTCCAGATATCTGTCCCATGCAAAAATTCAGGTCTAATATTTTAAGATCGCCATATTTCCTAGAATCTGGAAAAGATCTGGGTTTCTTTTTGGTGAGACCTTTTGATCTTTAACTGTTGGCTCAAACTCTCAAATTATTTTTAAGTATTGTATGGACAAAAATTTTTATAGGCTAGTTTGATGCAGCTCACAGGTCATGGGTGTGTAAGCTTCAAATTAAAGAAAAGGAAACCTGGTGTTTGAAATCTATTTCTAGGCAGTGAGTTAAACAAATCAAGCTTGCTTTAAGTGTTTGTAGTAACAGGAGATAGTACTGGAGAAACGGAACCTAAACATGAAAGTCTTGGAAGACAGGTAAATTCTGCTCCCCATTTAATTATCCATGAAAGATTAGCTAGAAGAAGCTTCTCAAATGTTTCAGAACTCTCAAAGATCCATGTTTTATTTACATAGAACTTTAACCCAGTGCACTGCATGATGAGATCTAACCTTTATTTCCCTTAATTTTCTATCTGAACACATATTTCACATTAACATCCACCTGCACTACTTCCTTTCATAAAGAGGAGGTGGTATTTGGCTATTCTTTGGTTCTGATTCATGAGAAATCAGCCCAAGACCAACATTTCTGTTCTTAACAGATTTTGGTTTTTAAATCTGTAGAACACAATGTTTCCTTGGGCTGAGTTCTAGCATGCCAAGTTTTGGCTGGCCACAGACTTTGACATCTGAGTGAAAAATCTTTCAACAATGGCATTTAAACTGAAGAATCAACAGACCTTTAATTATAACACTGCTTGTAATCTCCCCACCTCCCCCTCCTTTTATCATGATGTTCAAATTGCCTAAAATCACTAACTGCACGGACAGCATGTTATTTCATTTGCCATTGGAAATATCATCATTTAGAAACTTGGTAGCTTGAGATCCTGTATTAATTTTTGAAAAATCAGTATTGTTTTATTCACTATAAATTAAAGAGGCATATGCAATGAAGTAAAAATTATTGATTCATTAGAAATAGGAAATAAACCCTCAGCATAGACATTTTCAATTTACTATGTTCAAGATTTATTTAGACCAGAATAGTATTTCTACTTGGAAATTAGGCATTAAATATATCAAAATATAGAGTATCCTTTTTTTGTGAAGTTTCTCTAAGTGCCAGGATATCTTTCCATAAAATGTTAAGTGATCACTTTTTATGGCTTTTTAAAAGTGACACAGCCAGAAAGTACTGTGTTTCCCTGGGTTTCATCTGTGTTTCTCTTATATAACAACAAAAGACACCTTTAAACTGCTAAAACACTAGAAATCCTTTGAAAGCTTTCTTTTTAGATATAGATACTGAAAAAGTATAGTTTATATATCCAGTCGTTCTATCTGGATATACTTAACGATGTGCATTCGTGCTAAGTTGCTTCATTGGTGTCTGACTCTTTGAGACCCTAACCGGGGTTCAAAACATAAACGTGGAAAATTATTTCCATGTTCTATAGTAGCTAAATAGTTTTTTGTTTTTGTTTTTAAATTGAGAGCTTGGTTATATGTGGAAGGCGGACAAAATTTCAGTTCTCTTTCATCTTGAAGAGAAACCTGGCTCTAGATTTCCAGGAAATTCATTTATTTAGACTAAACATCAGGTTTTTATATATAATTTCTAATCTTCATGATATGTCTGCAAGATGGGTATCATTAATTTTGGGGCTGAAATATTTGATTTATCTGAGCCTCAGTTTCCTCACCAGTAACAGATTAATTATAGGAGTTTTTGTGTCTCTTTGTCATTGAATTTTAAGTGGTAGCATTTGGATGTAACCCCAGATCTGACTTCAAAGTGTTTGCTTTCTCTTTGGGGGCAGAAAAACACCTCCCTGAAGAGTAGACCACTCTTCCCTGTGTTATTGACCTTGCTTTCTGAATACAATAGGTTATCAAAGGGACACTTAATTATGTTCAGCACTCCCTCATGACTCTCAAATTCATCTTCATTCAGAGTATAAAATTCACAGTATAAGAAGTCATGTCTCTGATTTCCTGCAACGGACCTGGTTTCAAAGCTTGCCTTTTATTATCTCCACAAATATGCTTGTATTTATAAAACTATGTCCTGTTTTTGTTCAGAAAATATGGTCCCTATCATTATCAACTTTGTGTGTCAAGTAGCCAAAAAAAGGTCAGGTGCAGGAAACTGGTTCTGACCAGCCCAGCACACTCAAGGATTAGCTCCTCCAAGACAGAACCAGCAGAGGAAATCCGAATCAGTGTTGTTGAGGGAAGTGCAGATAATAAATAATATTAATAATAGTAACTACAGGTATTGCACTATTAACAAATGTTCCTGATTCTATTTATATATCATAGTTAATCCTCACAATATGCCCATTTTACATATGAGGAAACAGAGGTTTGGAGATGATAAATACCTAGCTTAAGGTCAAACATCTAGGAAGTGGCATCTGACTCCAAAGCTAAGCTTCATCTGTGTTACTAAACTATCTCCAGGATGAGGGGAACAAAATTTAAAGAGCAGTTATAAGATTATAAATAGAAAATGGAACCAAGACTCAGAATTTGTAGGGGGAACAGATTAGGAACAAGGCAGGGGATCCAGCATGGTAGAGGTCAGTAGGTGTTTGATACATGGGGTGTCATGTGACAGTAGAGTTAGAGCAACATGCAGAGCTGAAAAAGAGAGGCGGGGTGCGGGGGGTGGGGGGTGTGCGCGG
>NW_011494787.1:5218579-5232896 GCF_000754665.1 Bison bison bison
TGCATGAAAGTGAAAAGTGAAAGTGAAGTCGCTCAGTCGTGTCTGACTCCCAGCGACCCCATGGACTGCTGCCTTCCAGGCTCCTCCATCCATGGGATTTTCCAGGCAAGAGTACTGGAGTGGGTGCCATTGCCTTTTCCGTTATTCTTTCCTACACATGTAAATAAAACTTTGTGTGTTGGGACACAGCGGGCAGATAAATGTGTCTGAGAGCCCTACTCAAAACTCTCTCTCTTCACATGTCATTATTAACTGGAGGAAAACAAAACTGGTTGTCTAATGAGATTCATTTTAAAATACAAATTTCTCTAAGAGGTCTAAACCTCATTCACACCTTAGAGTAAATGATTTTAATGAGGCTACCAGACCACCTAACTGAGTGTAAATAGTCAAGATGCCTCAGTTTGACTGGGGAAAAGTAATGGATAAGTGTGAGGCTGAGGAGTAGAAGCAAGGTGCTGCGTGGTGATACAAATGAGGGGGAGAGAAGGATATTCCTAGTAGAGAGGGAAGGCGCCAAATCCACTTTGGTGAAAATACTGTTGAGATACACGTGAATGTAACGTACCAGCATCATTATTATCTTAGTTCTCCTCTGTACTTGGGTCTAGAATTTTGATAGTAGCCACAGATCAATTAAAAATCACAATTGGTTGCTAATTTCTGATGTAAATAAAGACTCAGCAGAATGCCCTACTTAGAGCAGCTCCTCAGTAAATACTAGCTGGGCAAATGGGATATCAAAACTGGTCTGGAAGTGGGAAAATTTCAGATTTCCTGAATTCCAACCTGTTTCTCCAGTCCAACCTGTCAGGTTCAAAAGACTGTTTCCTCAGGAAGAAGGGAGAAAGAATAGAGAAAGTAAAGGAAGAACTGACACCTTAGTGCTCTCCTTCTTCTCATCTGCATGGCCCAGGACAGCATGTTCTAGATTCTGGGCCTTTAGAATGTACCTCTTATTACTGACACAATGTTGAAATAATGGAGCTATCTTCAAGTTCAAACTATGAAATGCATGAAGAAAAGTGAACCAAGCAAAGAGGGTGTGTTAAAGATGAGCCCTTTAATTAAGGAAAAGCTTCATTCCCCACTGGAATTGCAAGAGATTTTTAAAAAAGTTTCACTCTAGACCTGTTCTGGGTCTGTCCTATGGTCTAAATGTCTGTCTTGCCCCTCTCCCCTCCCCCATCTTGGGCTTCTAATTCTCAGTATGGTGATATTAGAGGTGTGGCCTCTGGGAGGTGATTAGGTCATGAGGATGGAACCTTCATGAAGGAGATCAGTGCTATTCTAAAGGAGGCCCCACAGAGCTTTCCAGTCTCTTGGGCCAGGAAAGGAGAAGTTTGCCACCCAGAAGAGGGTTGTCACCTGACCATGTTGGTGCCCTCATTTCAGACTTGTAGTCTCCAGAACTATGAGAAATAAATTTCTGTTGTTTATAAGTCCTTTAGTCTATGGTATTTTGTTATAATAGCTCGGACAGACGAAAACAGTCTACACAGGTGCTTCTGAAATGCTGATCCATGCAATCTCAACAACTGCAGCAGGAGCATTAAAACCAAGTGTAGAGCCTGGGCATCATTGAGTTTGGGGTGCATGGCTAGTCCCCAGGTGCACAGAGAAGCGCTCCTGTTTGTGTGCACGTGCCTTATCTTCCCTGGTTTTCTGCCCCTTCCATCTCCCCTTTCACACTTACCTTTCACATTGTATAACATCACAGGATCTTCTAAATTATGTGCTTTTCAAATATGTTTTCTATCTTACTGTTGACTTAAAGAAGAGAGGGGGAATATTTTACCATACATGGAATTTGACACTAAACTTGTTATTTTGATATGTTTTCTTACTTGTGAATTGTGGCAAAAAATACCCATTTTGTCTGAAGACTGGGAACACTTTAGAATGTAAGAGCTGGAATGTGTAGCCCAGTGGTTACTAACCCTGGCTGCATGCCAGAATCACCTAGACGATTTAAAGAATACAGATCCCTGAGCCCTGGTCTCTGCCCCTCCCTTCTCCAAGTGATTCTTATATAATGTCAGTTTCGGCTGCTTGCAGCCAGTTACGTTGACCACAGATCTTAATCAACATCTTCATTTAACTGATGAGGAATCTGAGACCCAGAGAGGTGCAGTGACTACTCTAGAGTCACACAGGAACATACTATATGTGAAGATAAAAGCTGTGGGTAATGTGAAATTGATTCAAATAGCCATATTCCAAATTGCTTCATTATTTTAGAGTATATTTTTTATGTTTTTATGTAAAATTCATACATCTGCAAGCCACTTATGCAACTTTCCAAATATGGTTAAGAACAGAAAGAAAGTGAAAAAGACGTGCAAGCAGCCAGAACTGGAATCAAGTAGACCACACATAAATCCCTCAAATCTCTCGGAGAAACTCTGCTCTTGCCACTGTGTCCTCTTTGTCTTTGAGGCAAAGTCCTGATCTCCAAGCCCGGCCCCTCTGCTGCACTGTAGCCTCCTGTCTCCAAAGGCCCAGTTGAACTTTCACAGCTACCCAGTCAGCACCTTCATGCTTTATGTTCAAAATTAAACTCATGCTTTCCGCTCCAAATCTGCTCCTGTTCTTAGCCCTCTGCTTCTGTTTATGGCCCCACTTAGGCTCAATAGTAAAATGATGTTTTTGGTGCCTTCCTCTCCCTTGCTCCCAAATATAACGGATATAATTCTCCTTCTGCCACATCTCATCAATGTTTGCTGGCTCCGTTCGTTCCCTCTGCCCCTGCCCTAGTTAGGGCCCTCGCTGCCTCTTCCTGGACTATTGAGATAGTCTCCTACCTGATCTGTGTCCTCTGGTCTCTCCCTTGTCCAATTCATCTTGCTCACGGTGGCCAGATTCATCTTCTGAGGCACAGCTCTGAGGATGTTACTCTCCTACTAAAAACTTTCAACAGCTCCCTATCGTCTACTGAATAAAGTCCAAATTCCTGGTCTGGTAATCAAGTCCTTTCACTTTCTGGTCCCAATTTATTTTTACTACTTTATTGCCCACTACTTGCCTTCACACACTCCATGCTCTAGTTAAACCCAACTACTCCTTTGCAGAGTCATTGCCATTTGATTCTTCCAGGCTTTGCTCATGGTTTCTGAAATGTTCTTTTCTTCTGTCTGCTCAAGTCCTGCTTGCCTTTCAAGGCCCAAATTCAGCATCGCCTCTTCTGGTAAAGCCCCCAGTTAGCCCTTCTCTGAACTGCAGTAATACTAAATCTGTACTGCTTTCAGAGAGCACATCACTTTCTACTATGGCTTCCAGTGAAGTAGGCACGTATCTCAGACCTGCTGCTGGATTAAAACTTCTCTGATGGCACGATTTGTGTCTTGTTTATCTGTATACTGCTGAGAACACACTGTACTGCACTCATTTACATATTTGTCAAGTGAATGAGTAACTGCATGGACTTCATGGGCAACCTAAGTGATGTTAGTTCCCCCCGCCCCCCATCTGAAGCAGATTAGAAGTAGCACATTAGAGAAGGAATGAGGATTAAGATGAGGCTGGCACAACAAGAAGAAACTTAATCACTAAAGAAGGGGAATAAAAACTATAAAAAGGAGACATGAGAACTAAAAATATTATGGAAGTCTGGGGGTAAATAAGCACAGAAACAAATAATCTTAGAGACTAAGGACCAAATAGTTAATGCCACATGCAACTGCTTGGAAACCACAAAACAATATTCAAATATACAGAATTATTTTTATACTTCCACATCCTCATCACAATCAGTAGAAACACAACAAAATTGTTGTTTAGTGATGATGACCCTCAATCATTTATAAAAGTATGAATTATGGTAAATATATTCTAAGAAAGCTAAATGTGTGTATCAATTTAAGATACTATATTGAAACTTAATAAAAGAAAATATCTTTTGATAATGAAGAAGAGATTGCATCTGTTATGTGGGATACTCTATTTGTATAAACTCATTTCCACGGTGAAGTCAGATAAATAAACTCCCTTTACACACATATATTTTTCTAAATATAAAAGAAATAACTTTTTATCATTAAAAATAAAATGTGCTCATGATATACAATTTAGGAAAACAGAAAAGGGGGAAGATGAAAAAATACAGTCTTCCAGGATCTATAACTTATTACTAAAAAATAGTTGTGATTACATAATATGTATAATTATGTAATTATGTATGCCATCCTTGAGTATATAACATAAATAGTCCACATTATTATAAGCTCTTCATAAACATTTTAATGATTCAAAAATTCTATCTAATGGATAAATCATAAAGCACTTAAGCAATTCCCTAGAGTTGAACATATGGCTTATTTCCAGTTTTATAACATAGCTATGTCTAAGAAGATTTGCCATGAGCTGATTGTTGAAGTTGAGTGAGGAATTTATGAGGGTTCACTATGATGTTCTTTCTACTTTTGTATATGTACAAAATATCTACAGTGAAAAGGTAAAAAACGTTTATGATAAACATTTTGTATACAATGTTTTTTATTTGTAACTTTTCTTAGCTTAGCCGTTAGTACTAGCTGCCTTGTTCAAGGTCTGACTCCATCATTACCTAGTTATGTAATTGTAGGCAAACTGCTGATGTGCCCTCTGCTTCAGTCCCACCATCTGAAAAATGGGTTTAATAATGGTAACTGATAGAGCCTGGAGTAAGGATTATCACATGACATGACATGCTTCACATGCCTTCCACAGCACCTGGAATGGTGTTAGTGTGCAATAAATATTACCTTGAAAAAACAAAATGCTGGTAGTATAATTACATGTGTTGTGATTATAAAAAAAAATCGTCATATATAAACTGAGAGACAAGCCAGAAATAACACACTGAATTATTCATCATGGCCATCTCCAGGTGAGGTGTTTATTCTAAAGATACTGCCAATGCTAAAATAATTTAGACTCTTACTACCATTATGGAGCACTTTCTATGTGACTGATACTGGACCAAATGCTTCACATGTTTTATCTCATTTAATCTTCATCAGAATTCTTGGAAGCAATTACTATTACTATTCTAATTATATAACCAAGGAACTTGAGGCTTAAAGATTAATTAACTCGCCCCCAAGGACGTAAGAATAGACAGGGCATGTTGTCAAAAACAGGTCTGAACCCCTGGAATTCATACCTAAGCTACTGGGAATGGCCTTTGGACCTTGATCTTTTTGTAAAGACCTCAGTGTTTCTAATCTTTATCCCTCAGAGGCAGATTTAAGCTTTGGACAAAATTTTGGCCCAACTTTGGAAGCTAAACTGGACCTCTGGTTAGAGCATATTTTCTTTCCTTTTACTTTCATTAGTATTATTTAATTTAAAAAATGCATTCTAGAAAACCATTTAGACAAGAAAAAAGAAGTCCTCCATAAAATAAGCAATTTTTAATAAAATTTTAAAAATTATTTTAATAAAATAAGCTATTTTTAAAGAATGCATATCTCATGGTCCAAAAAAATTAATATGCATATTGTTGTTCAGTTGCTAAGTCATGTCCAACTCTCTTGTGACCCCACAGACTGTAGCCTGCCAGGCTCCTCTGTCTGTGGGATTTCCTAGGCAAGAATACTGGAGTGAGTTGCCATTTCCTTCTCCAGGGAATCTTCCTGACCCATGGATTGGACCCATGTCTCTTGCGTCTCCTGCACTGGCAGGTGGATTTTTTACCACTGAGCCAACTGGGAAGCTTGAATATACATATTGGTTTACAAAGATTTTCCACTGGTTTGATTAAATTATGTCCACTATAAAATAATTATCAAACACACACACATATGCACACTCTTTTGGAAACTTATAAAGCGGTCCATGTTACATATTTCACTTTAAATATATAATCTCTAAATGTGTATGCATATGTGTATACATGTAAGATACAGACAGTGAACGTTTGAATTTAGAAAATGCTTCAGAAGTCTGAAAAAGGTGGTTTTCTACAGATGTTATGAGAAATTAAGTCACAGGAAGTCTTAATTTTAAAAAAGTGGTCAGATGGCAAATTGAGTCTTTTACTTTGGGTCTCAGGAGGCTACTCCTTTGCAATGTACTCTAGATGTTGTTGTTCAGTCGCCCAGTCACGTTCAACTCTTTGCTACTCCATGGAGTACAGCACACCAGGCCTCCCTGTCCCTCACCATCTCCCAAAGTTTGCCCGAGTTCATGTCAATTGCACGGGTGATGCCGACTAGTCTAGATAAGAAATACCAAAGGGAATGCTGCATCTCCTCTGGCTCAGACAGCACATTTATGCATCTGTATTTTAAAAAATGTGCCAGCTCTAGCAAGCTCACAGTACTGAGCAAAGTGCTACAGTTACAGCTGGGAATTTGTCTTTCAGGACTGGCTCTATTTACTGGTTGGTGGTTTTTGTTTTTGGTCTTTTTTCAGAGGAGGGGGTGTCTATTTCTTCCTGGGGGTCCCAGTGGAGTGTTTTTTTGTGGGGTATGGTGATGAAGGAGGGAGTTTTTCTGAGTTCTATTTTGGATTTTGGTGAATAGGAAAGCAGGGAATTTGCCAGCCTGTTACTCAGTTATACTGAAACACGATGCCTCAGATTTGGAGCACAGAAGGTGCTGAAAAAATTTTCTGAGGAGGTCTTGAAATATCCACGCCTGTCTTCAAGGAAGGACTTGTTTCTTTCAAAAATCACCCAGTAAATAATAGAGTACGTTGTTGCTATCTCTCTTCCCATAAAGGAAGTGGCCCCTAAGTCCTACCCAAAGGCATCACACTTGAAAGGAAGCCATTATGATATTGAAATTTATGCTATGTTCTTTAATTTCTAAGAGAGTATTAAGAGGAATATGCTTGAGTGTGGGCCTTCTTTACAAAGTCACTTCTACATATGTACACTGTTAGGAGTATGGGCTGCAAATGTTTGAACAAGCTGTATTTCCATATTTGCATTGTCCAGTCTTTTTTTGTTTTTCCTATTTTCCTGAATATGCCTGAACATATGTGTATGAACCTACAATTGCATGGCCATGTCTACGCGAGTTTCCAATTCCATAGTATCTTCAAATGGTTAGGCTTTCTAGAAACACAGCCACATAATTTGTTTTGATTTGAAAAACTGCTCGGCAAATGCATGCAGGTCATAATGGCAGGTAACAGACCATTTATTGAAGTGCTGAAACAAACAGAAAACAAAGTCCAGGACACCATCACAGAGCTGCGCTTCCCTTGTGAGATCCTCTCGGTTGAGGAAGGATTGAGTGAGACCATAATAAAACAAATACCCGTAGGCTTTTCAAACAGTAACAACCAGTTCAGGGTTAGCAGCGTTTCAAGACCTTGATGGGACAATGAGGTCCTCAAGCTTTGCTCTCAGATGCTGGATTGCTGCTTAAGTAGCCTTTATCATTTCCCCCCTAATTTTGGTTGAAGATGCCCTTGAAATTAGATCATATTTGTTCCTAACAAAGCATATGCATATTGTGGCATCACTCTATAACCAACGATTGGTTTTAGCTCTCTGAAGAAAAAAATTCCAACAACCTTTCATGCTGAGATTTCTCATGCTAGTTCTCAGCACAGAAGTGATTTTTTTTTTAAGTTGCATAAAGCCTAGCAAGGTTTAAGTTTTCCCAGCAAGAAGAAAGTGTTTTTCAGCTGTTAAATTTTTCAGATGCTTTTTTTGAATTTGGATAAAACTCAAAAACATGTTTGTTTTAAAATGTAAACCTTTTTATGTACAGAGGTTTGCATATAGAGAAATGTTACTACTATGTTTAAAGGTACTTTTGAAATAAGGAAGTCATGGGTACTTAAATATAACAGACCGTATGTTGCTTTATGGACATTTCATTAGGTGCTAACATAAATATGCTGTTCTGGAGGACCATGGAGCACATGTTTGCTGGTGGGATCACCTATGACATTGGTAGTGGATGTATTTCTGTGTGGGAGCAAATGGTGGCCAGGTTTGGACTAAAGAGCATCCTTCCAGTCAGCTGGTATGCTTTCCCAAGACACTTTGCTCCAGTTGCATGGCACTTTTTGGCCCTAAACTTGCTTGATTCCTCAGCTTGTTGACTGGGCCAAAGTTGAGACAGCATATGGTATTTTAAGCACAAAAATGAGGAAACGCATTGAGGTCTCGGCAGAGAGGCAGAGATGAGGGTAAATCATCAGAAGGCCTGCTGTCTGCCTATTTAATGGGTCTCAGTTCAGTTCAGTTGCTCAGTCATGTCCGACTCTTTGTGACCCCACGGACTGCAGCATGCCAGGCTTCGTTGTCTATTAATGGGTCTAGTCACTCTTCAGTTATAAGCACATTGTAGGTATGCTGAATATAAAAATAATTATCTTGATCTACCTATTTTTTCCAAACATTTTTACTCAGGACTCACAGTAAGTTCATTTTACATTGTGATCCAGTGATTGTTTACATACATGGATGGAGATACGTGTATACACACAGGTACTACACACACACACACACACACACACACACACAGGGTTCCAGAGACAGAAGGTAACCAATCTACCCACATTTTAAACCTTAGGATTCTTCATAATTCTATTGAGTATTTAAAAAAATATTTTATGGAAGTTGATTTATAATGTGTTATTTCTACTGTATAGCAAAGTGATTCAGTAATATATATGTATATACGTATAGGTACATACATACATATATATACACACATTCTTTTCCATTGTGGTTTATCACAGGGTAGAATAGTTTCCTGTGCTATACAGAAGGATGTTGTTTTTTTATCCATTCTATATATAATAGTTTGCATCTACTAATCTCAAATTCCTAATCCATCCTTCCCCCTGCTCCCCTACCCCTCTCCCCTCTATAGAATATTCTATTGCTTAGAAAGTTGAATATCAAGGATGAGAAATTCAGCACACTTCAAATTTCTAATCAAGTACTTTCCAAGATTAAGAAAAGTACCTGATCTCTGGTTTAGTCTTTGAAATGCCAACAAAATTTACTTTTTCCCTTATTCATTCATAATTTATTCATTCTCCAAACATTTATTGACAGTCTACTATATGCCTTATGTTATATACCTGCAACATATTTCTAGGCCAGTTACTTCACAGTTTCTTTAGAATTTATGGCAGGGGTGGCCAGATGATTCTCAAAAAGGAGAATCTTCCAGAGTAAAACAACTTGTTCATAGTGCTTCCCATCTAGCACCTAAGAGCTCTGATAGCTTTTCTCCTAACCTCTTATGGTAAAACTTCAGTCTATTTTATTTACTTTACATATTTAATCCTAATTTAAAATGTTGAATGCAACCATGAGACTTAACATAAGTATATTTGAAAATAACTTTCGCATAATAAGGTCTTCCTCATATTTATGTGATACATAGAGGCTATTTACACAAATTTTCCATGCTACAGATACGCAGAAAGCTGACTGTTAACTATTTTATAGTAGTTTTGAAAATAAATGTGCTAAAGTATGTGAAGTTCTAAGAAGCAAAGTAAATAAATATTATCATACTAGTATCTCCAGAGACAGTGTGTCTGCTCTTCTCTTGTTGAGGGCAGTATATGTACAATAAGAAGACAAGTTCTAAATATTTATTACCAGACTTTCTTTAGATGGCCGTGTCCTTCTATTCCAGTAGAAAGCATTATGGAAGTATAGAGCTGGAGCCCAATTCAATTACTTGCATGGCTCTTCCAGGAAATGGTTAACACTGTGGACCACGGACTTAGAAAATGCAGAAGACTGACGATACACACAGGTGGAGGAGACATGAGTCTCTCTCTTCATCATGTAGGTCACAATTCAAGGTTCTGGAGTTGCTACATTTTAAGAGTAAAATGTTTTGAGGCTTTTAAGAGAATTTCAAATGAATTAACTTTATTTGGGGAACTATGATTTGGGAATGATTAAAATATTACAATCGGATATTGTTTCATAAACATAATTATAGGCCACCTTTTCAAAAGATCTCAATAACTCAGTTTTTTAATCGGTATGGTCACTTGCCTGTCTGACTCCATCTTCCATGGAAGATGGAAGTGATTCCATCTTCCAAAGCATGTTACTTGCACAACTGACAGCTGGCATGTGGATATTGATGCAGAGAAAGAAGGAACTGCTAAGGTTGTGGAAGTTGGGACTTGGCAGGCTTTAAGCACAGAGGGCAAAGGCGCCAGAAACATGGGCAAACAGCTTAAAATTGTCCCTTCTTATGTTTGTGCATTGTTTCTATATGGAAAATTACATTTCTCTGAGAGTATATGTGTAAATATGCATCTGCTAGTGTTTTGGCAACTCTAAGTTACCTAAATTAGTTTTGATCAACACTGTCGGATTTTTAAACCCACCAACGTAATAAAAGCAAGTTTAAAAAAACACAAACAAATCCTACAGTACATTGTGTGCTGTGCTGTTCCAAGCCTCAGTTTCAAGACAAAAGGAAAGCGAGACTTTGTCATTCGCTAGCTGTTAATAATCAAGAGAAGATCTGCCAGACAAGCTCTTCGAGGGCTCTGTCTGTCTGGACCAGGTATATACCGAAATACACAAAGGGCTTTGCAGGGGGAGAAAAATGAGTGTTCGTGGACAATGATGCAGCTTTCTTAATTAAGATTTTCATTACTGATACATACATTAAGTTCTGCAACTGCAAGAGCCAAGCACTGCCATGTGCAGGTAGATGTCCCTGATTCCATCTTCAGGCAGCAAAGCTAAAACATATTAAGCGTGCACCCAGCAAATGTTGTGGGAGCCAGGAGAGTTCCAGAAATATTTCTGTTGAATGCAGAGAGGCCCCATTAAAAGCAAATTTGTAATGCATCTAATAGGCGGGAGAAAAGCCCATACCAATAGACTGTGTGCGCATGTGTCCCTGTACAGGATTGCTTTGAGCGTCCAGCCACAGCAAAAGGTAGCTGCAGCTGACCTAGAAATAATCCCTACAATCACATCAATAGCTCAGGCCTGAAAAGGACCTTTGATCTTTAGGTTTTCTAATGCCTATTGTTGAGAAAGGAAATAAAAGACTGATTTGGGGTAGTTTTTGGAAGATGGTATAGACTCCAGTCCACAGCTGGCCCTGACTCTGTCCCTCTGGGTCACTCTGTCTGTTTTCCCTGGATCCTCAGGCTGGTCCACAAGTCAGTGTGGTCTGCCAAGGGTGTACTGGTCCCAGGAAATAATCTGACTGTGGTGTGGAGAAATCTTTCTTCTTAGATCAAGTTATTTTTTGCTAAGAGATGAGAGGAAATTAAACCCTGCACAATCCTAGAAATGGATGAATATCTAGAGTACATGTTTTTGATTACATCTTGACTAAAGCCTAACTTGTTTTAGAGTTGCTGGCACTGTTAATGTGCACCCAGCTCTCTCTTGTTTTTCTGGCTTCTAATTACCTCCCTCCTTGTTTCAACTCTATGTCCCCTTGGGGAGCTACCCGTAAAACTCCGATCTACTCTTTAAAAGAGGCCTCTATCTCTTGGTCATTACTAAAGAGGAAATGATTATTAGACACTGGACATGATGAATGATCATTGTATCACAAAAGTCAAAAATTGTACATTCATATCTTATTAGGTAAAAGCATTTATTTGGAATTTAAATGTAGTCCCTCATTTTCTAAAAAAGAATAAATCAGAATCCAACACCAAAATCACTCAAAAGGTAATCTTAAAGTGTTTTCACTATAGTTCTTTGTTGTTTGGGGAAAAGGGGGAAATTCCCAATAATTGTGACCAGTAAGATTTCTCTTGGATTCCTGCTCCAAGATTCAGATCTCTGAAGTAGTTTTCTGAATGTTAGTGTACATTTCTGAAATTTGTCTCTTTTTAGAGAGTTGGAGTGGATGGTGAACACACAACCTACTGTGAGGTGGTTGACCTCTGTACAGATTCTAGATAGGAGATGTTCATGACTGGTGATAATAAGACGACCAAGAAATTGACCCTTTGTATTATCTATATTAATAAATAAATAGAGATAGATAGATTGTTATAGACACCTTGTCAACAGATACTTCATATATTTTGGGGAAACTAAACAGTATTAAGATTCTTTCTAATCTTCACTGAAAAGTGCTATTATTAAAACTGGTAGACTGGTAGTCATATAGGCTCAAACACATTCTAGGAAAAAATAAATCTACATTTTCTTACTCTCCTCCCCAACATTTTATGATTTTTGAGGCCCTCTTTTGCATCTTCATGTTAATTTTTTTCACAGTGTTTATCACTGCTTTCATAAAATTTTTAAAAATTAAAAAAATTATATATATATAATTAAGTCACTTTGCTATACAAAAGAGATTAACACAACATTGTAAATCAATTAGGCTTCAATAAAATAAATAAAAAGTGGTAGAGGAGTATGCAGAATCTCCTGGTGAAGAACCAATGTAGTAGACTATTCGAGTTTCATAATGATGGAAAAAGGAGGGGGCAAAAATCCCAGAAAATGATTCTAATCAGAGACTTCCTACTACTTCCCTTATGCACCCTTGACTAACTTGTATGGACCAGAATGAAGGACATTGCTAGAGGATGTAGGTGTAATTTTACTCAATTTCTGTCATAAGACACATGCTTCTTGTATTCAAAATATAGGATTAACTTTAAATTAGAGGTGATAATTACTTTCCATGTACCAAAGTCTAGAAATTTCCAGGGGGGAACTAAAAGTGGAATCAGTTTTAGCTTACTAAAAGTGTGAGAGGGTAAGGTGGCCATTCTAAATAAATATCTGGAAATTATTCTCTGGGATAAGATAGGTATGTCTGATTTATCTTCAATAACCTCACATTAGAAGAAATGAGAAAATGGCTGTCTGGGGAGGCCTTACAAATAGCTGTGAAAAGAAGAGAAGCAAAAAGCAAAGGAGAAAATGAAAGATATAAACATCTGAATGCAGAGTTCCAAAGAATAGCAAGAAGAGATAAGAAAGCTTTCTTTAGCGATCAATGCAAAGAAATAGAGGAAAACAACAGAATGGGAAAGACTAGGGATCTCTTCAAGAAAATCAGAGATACCAAAGTAACATTTCATGCAAAGATGGGCTCGATAAAGGACAGAAATAGTATGGACCTACAAGAGCAGAAGATATTAAGAAGAGGTGGCAAGAATACACAGAAGAACTGTACAAAAAAGATCTTCATGACCCAGATAATCATGATGGTGTGATGACTGACCTAGAGCCAGACATCCTGGAATGTGAAGTCAAGTGGGCCTTAGAAAGCATCACTACGAACAAAGCTAGTGGAGGTGATGGAATTCCAGTTGAGCTATTCCAAATCCTGAAAGATGATGCTGTGAAAGTGCTGCACTCAATATGCCAGCAAATTTGGAAAACTCAGCAGTGGCCACAGGACTGGAAAAGGTCAGTTTTCATTCCAATCCCAAAGAAAGGCAATGCCAAAGAATGCTCAAACTACCGCACAATTGCACTCATCTCACACGCTAGTAAAGTAATGCTCAAAATTCTCCAAGCCAGGCTTCAGCAATACGTGAACTGTGAACTTCCTGATGTTCAAGCTGGTTTTAGAAAATGCAGAGGAACCAGAGATCAAATTGCCAACATCCGCTGTATCATCGAAAAAGCAAGAGAGTTCCAGAAAAACATCTATTTCTGCTTTATTGACTATGCCAAAGCCTTTGACTGTGTGGATCACAAGAAACTGTGGAAAATTCTTCAAGAGATGGGAATACCAGACCACCTGACCTGCCTCTTGAGAAATCTGTATGCAGGTCAGGAAGCAACAGTTAGAACTGGACATGGAACAATAGACTGGTTCCAAATAGGAAAAGGAGTATGTCAAGGCTGTATATAGTCACCCTGCTTTTAACTTATATGCAGAGTACATCATGAGAAACGCTGGACTGGAAGAAGCACAAGCTGGAATCAAGATTGCCGGGAGAAATATCAATAACCTCAGATATGCAGATGACACCACCCTTATGGCAGAAAGTGAAGAGGAACTCAAAAGCCTCTTGATGAAAATGAAAGTGGAGAGTGAAAAAGTGGGCTTAAAGCTCAACATTCAGAAAACGAAGATCATGGCATCCAGTCCCATCACTTCATGGGAAATAGATGGGGAAACAGTGGAAACAGTGTCAGACTTTATTTTTCTGGGCTCCAAAATCACTGCAGATGGTGACTGCAGCCATGAAATTAAAAGACGCTTTACTCCTTGGAAGGAAAGTTATGACCAACCTAGATAGCGTATTCAAAAGCAGAGACATTACTTTGCCAACAAAGGTCCGTCTAGTCAAGCCTATGGTTTTTCCTGTGGTCATGTATGGATGTGAGAGTTGGACTGTGAAGAAGGCTGAGTGCCGAAGAATTGATGCTTCTGAATTGTGG
>NW_011494787.1:5232996-5249767 GCF_000754665.1 Bison bison bison
CTGATTGATGCTTCTGAATTGTGGTGTTGGAGAAGACTCTTGAGAGTCCCTTGGACTGCAAGGAGATCCAATCAGTCCATTCTGAAGGAGATCAGCCCTGGGATTTCTTTGGAAGGAATGATGCTAAAGCTGAAACTCCAGTACTTTGGCCACCTCATGCAAAGAGCTGACTCATTTGAAAAGACTCTGATGCTGGGAGGGATTGGGGACAGGAGGAGAAGGGGACGACAGAGGATGAGATGGCTGGATGGCATCACTGACTCGATGGACGTGAGTGTGAGTGAACCCCGGGAGTTGGTGATTGACAGGGAGGCCTGGCATTCTGCGATTCATGTGGTCGCAAAGAGTCGGACACAACTGAGCGACTGATCTGATCTCTGACAGAAAGAGTGCAGAAAGAATCTAATGAAAGAAAAAAAAAATTTATCACTACAAAGACCTCTTCTACAAGAGAGTAGAAAGACTCTTTGACTAATTAGGTGGCATATGTACCATTGTTGTTGTTGAACTCAGTCGCTCAGTCGTGTCAGACAGACTCTGCTACCTTTTGGACTGTAGACTGCTAGGCTCCTCTGTCCATGGGATTTTTCAGGCAAGAATACTGGAGTGGGTTGCTATTTCCTCCTTCAGGGGATCTACCCAGGGATCAAACCCATGTCTCATGCACTGCAAGCAGATTCTTTACCACTGAGCCATTGGGAAAGCCCATTTGTACCAAACATATATATAATGTATATCCTGTACATACACCACTGCCCAGCTTTCAATTGGCAATGATGTTTGGGGAAGAAAAGGGTGAGAAAGAATGGAGGGAAGATTCATGCTAATAAACAACACAACACCAATCATCATTATTGGGTCCTGTTTGGCCTCTGAGTATAGGCCATGTTATAGAGGCAGGGGTATAATATGTGACGTTTTCTAAGGGCATCAATAAGAAAGTTACACATTCGGCACTCTGAGCCTACAGTATGGCAGTGCCAGTCTTTAACTGCTCCAGGGGCATCACTGAAACCTAGCCGGTAGTCATGTGCTCCCACTTCTTGGGCAGTTTCACTGCTCAGGTAGAGGAGTTATTTACTAGGCCTGGTTCCTACCACTTGCCTCAGCTTGTAATTGGCCTAAAGGAGCTTCTGTACAATCTTGAACATGATGGTTTCTTTTCTGCTTCCCTTCTGGACACTGCTAAGGATTTAAGGAACTGCATATGACTTCTGGACATGGTTTTTCTTTAAAGACGTAGAAAAAATGCCCCAGAGCACATGGCATCCCTTATCATCTGCAAATGAACTTTTTATGCTGAAGGAATGCTCCAATTACCACTCAGAACAGCATTGCACAACTCCTGCCCCTCAGAGAGACTTGGGTTGCACATGCCGGGAGCCACATGCTCACAATTCCAAAACACAGGAAGATGCTCTGTCAGTCTGCGCTGTGAAGGGCAGGGGAGGATGCTGTCAGTGTGGCATTTCTGCCTCTTAGCGTCTTTCACTTTCCCTGAAGTTGCTGAAAAATATTCCATTTCATTAAGTATGTAGTAATACACATGGGAGTCAGAGAGAGGGAAAGGTGGAGGACACTGATGACATGGCCTCTAGCACTTTATTTATGAGAACATCCAGAAATCTCTATCTACATCTGGTAGAAGAATAGTGTCAATTCTGCCCTGGAGACACAGATCAGGCAATGTTGCCAGTGTGTATTTTTCCCTTCCCAATAATTTACTGATTCTGGAGTCTGATGGCAGAGCTCAGATGATCACTTTCACATTCATATGAGTGAACAATTAGCCTGTCCCTTTGGGGGAATGGCGATGTCAAATAAACATAAATGTATGAAACCAGGGGAAGTACTGACTGTCCCTCACCCAGAAAGAAACTCTGCTGGTCTCCCGAGTGGTGCTTCTCTCCCCACAACTTTCCCTGGGAGAGGGGTGAGGGTGGGGGGGTGCCAGCAGAGCACAGGAAACAGCGCTAGAGGTGACCTCACAGGACAAGAGTGGGCACTGCCTTTGCAGCAAAGGGTAAGACTACACAACAGAACACCTGTGAGGCTGCTCATTCGCCCTTTGCATATTTTTACTGTATTATTCACCTTTTCATCGTTGATTGTATCTACTTTTAAAATATTAAGGATATGTCATAGTATTTCCCTAGTTGTTTAAAAAATACTGTTTACCACAGTGATTTCTATTTTCATGTAATAAAATGTAATATTCTTTAAGTTTTCAGATGGGATTGTATGCTTGGCAAAAGCATCTTGTACCCCAATATAAAAATATTCCCTTACATGGCAAAAAGTACAATTGACAAGTACAGAATTAGTGAAGATGCAGAGAAATGGGCAGCCTCTTTCCTTGCTGGTAGGGGTATACATGGCTTTCCCTAGTGGCTTAGCAGTAAAGAATCTGCCTTGCAATGCAGGAGGCCCGGGTTCGATCCCTGGGTCTGGAAGACAGCATGACAACCCACTCCAGTACTCTTGCCTGGAGAATCCCATGGACAGAGGAGCCTGGCAGGTTACAGTCCATAGGGCTGCACAGAGTTGGACTTGACTGAAGTGACAAAGCATCAGTAGCAGCAGGGGATATACACTGATACAATTTTGCTGGAGGACACTTTAGCAGCAGATACATTTTACTTTGGCAGTTCCACTACTAGAAATTACCCTAAGGAAATAATCAGGCAAGTGAATTAAAAAAAAAAAAAGCACATATGTATAGAGATGGTTACTGTAGCACTGTTTAGTTAGAAAAACTTTCCAAATATCCTAAATGTCCATCTGTAAGTGACTTATTCAATAAATTACCCTCTACTGGAGTACAATGTGGCTGTCAAAAAGATAATGTAGATCTATATTTATTATTATGGAAAATGCCTGTTACAATGAGTAAAAAAGCAGACTGCAAAACAGCCAGCAGATTTTCCTTTTATTTTGAAAAGAGAAAGACAAAGAAAAACAGACAGATAAATAGATATGTTTGGAAATATATTCCCCAAAGTGTTAACTCTCTGGATAGTGAGATTTTGAATGGATTTTTTTCTTTTACATCATTACTATAACAAATGCAAACCAAACTAAATGTATACTTTAGAACTAAAAAAATAGAATTTGAATTTTAGGGAAAAAAGCTTAGATAAATCCTGTAACAACTACTAAAAAATTTAAATATGAGTTTCATAGTCATTCAGTTCAGTTCAGTTCAGTTCAGTCGCTCAGTCGTGTCCGACTCTTTGCGACCCCATGAATCGCAGCATGCCAGGCCTCCCTGTCAATCACCAACTCCTGGGGTTCACTCACACTCACGTCCATCGAGTCAGTGATGCCATCCAGCCATCTCATCCTCTGTCGTCCCCTTCTCCTCCTGCCCCCAATCCCTCCCAGCATCAGAGTCTTTTCCAATGAGTCAACTCTTCGCATGAGGTGGCCAAAGTACTGGAGTTTCAGCTTTAGCATCATTCCCTCCAAAGAAATCCCAGGGCTGATCTCCTTCAGAATGGACTGGTTGGATCTCCTTGCAGTCCAATGGACTCTCAAGAGTCTTCTCCAACACCACAGTTCAAAAGCATCAATTCTTCGGTGCTCAGCTTTCTTCACAGTCCAACTCTCACATCCGTACATGACTACTGGAAAAACCATAGCCTTGACTAGACGGACCTTTGTTGGCAAAGTAATGTCTCTGCTTTTGAATATGCTATCTAGGTTGGTCATAACTTTTCTTCCAAGGAGTAAGCGTCTTTTAATTTCATGGCTGCAGTCACCATCTGCAGTGATTTTGGAGCCCAGAAAAATAAAGTCTGACACTGTTTCCACTGTTTCCCCATCTATTTCCCATGAAGTCATTAGCAATTAGTAACTCCCTGAATAGGGTGACACTACTGCCTGACCATCCTCTTGATGGATGGCATCACTGCCTGCCTTCCTCAAGTTTCCTCCAAGTTTGCCAATTCAGGTAACACATTACATCTTAAAAGACTTTAAAGTATAAAAGGGCATATACTGGAAATAACCCAAATATCTATACTTAGGGCATTGTTAAGAAAATTCTGGGAGTTTTATATGATAGGAAACTATTCAGACATTATGGTTGCAGTATGTAATTATACTGAGAAGGGCTTACATAATATTTAGTAAACAATAGAATACAACCTTATACATACAGTATGTGCTCAATCGTGTTAAATTCAGAGGAAAGACTAGAAGGTGATCTAAAAAATTGTTAATAATCACTTTTTCTGTTTAGGGGGATTGTGAATATTTTCTCCATACTTTCTTAATATTTTACAATAAATGTGAATTATAGAATCATGAAAGAAGTAACTATTAAAAAAAATACAGCTGTGTTGCTCAACAGCTGGCAAATTTTATCCCAGATGTATCTACAGTTGAGTTTTGAGTCAAATGGTCTTAATGTCATTTCCTAAAGGAAATCTAGTAGAATGGAATGTGTTCAAATAAAGGAAAGCTGTCATTGCCACCACCTCTTTGCAAGCCACCGCTTTATAACAGAATAAATCTGAATGGGGAATCCTAGTGCTATTGGCAATTAAGAATTTACACATTCTTTAGGTCTTTTTTATATCTTGTTTTATGCTACTAGAAGCTGAAGTTTAGTTAATCTTTAGTACTCTGAAAGGTCTCCAGCTCTGGAAGCTATTTTGAAGTCTGATGACATAGGACACCATTAGGAATGGAGGCTCATCCATTCATTTTAAGTGAGAGTTCCCTGGAATAACAAGGGTGAGCTGCTATACCAGGTCTTCTATAGATCATTAGCTTTCTTTCCCTTTTTTCCTTCTTCTCTCGTACCTACCCACTCTTCCTCTCTCCATCCCTTTTTCCAAGAAAATAAATAAATAAATAAATAAATAAACAGTCTATGTACAGTTAGATGGAAGCTCTTAAAATTCAGAGAAAATTCACCCAGGACCAATACCACACTTCAAGTAGATGACCTAATTGTTCCTAAATGATCATATGTTAGCAAAATGATGACGGAAGAAATCAGAATTGTCACTTACATATGCATGTTGTATATTAGAGGCTTGTCAATAAGGCAGAGAGTAGATATTTAGTGAGAAAGCAAGAAAATAACTAGGTAATGCCAGAATGGGAGGAAGGAGAAGGCAGAAGAAAGTAATGACGTGGGTTTCTGTGTCTTTTGGCAAAGGTTATCTAATCACCTGTTCTTGGCCTTTTGGACTAGATGTCAGCCTTTAAACTAAACTAGACTGTTTTTTCTGTACCAAACACAGTGTCTGGTGCAATGTAGATGCTCACCAGAGGCTTAGAGAGTTGAACAGAGCCCTTTTACTGCCTTTTCATTCTGGCCTTAGATTGGATCAAAAAGAAACTAAAACCCCTAATATCTTTTCACGCTTATTATGTAAAATTCCATCGTAATTTGAACTAAAAGGCACATCTTCTCTAAGTTTCCTCCTTGGTCACTGAACTTCTGGAGCAAGTCACACAAGACAGAATGGGTACTATAAAAACCCATCAGACTCACCTAGACCTTCTGCACTGCCAAGGAGAATCCCACTGTGTTCTTCTGGTCAACCTGCCATCCTATTTGTCCCAAGAACTATTTTACACTTCTACTTTCCTCAAATCTCCTCCTCACTTATTCTTGGCAGCACCTTGCTCCCTAGGAGTGACCATTTGGGACACCTCTCAACCTCTCAGAACCAAGCCTACACACAGCTTGCATGTATCTCTACCCTTCCTTCTTTTTTCTTGTAACCATGGAAGAGATGTCCATCCGTCTATCCTTCTGCTTGTGCTCAGGACCCCGTGTCTCTGTCATATCAGGAACCATCCGTTCAACAGTCATCCTATCCTATTATTGCTCCTATACACTGAATCTCTCGTCTCTACTGTATTTTTCTAAGCATATAAAAATGCTAAAATCGCCATTCCCCTCCAGAAACTTCTTTTGACCTCACCCCCCCCTCCACATTCCTAAGATATTATACTAGCTCATTTTCTTTTCCTTTAAGGTAAAATTTCCAAGACTTATCCACATTTGCTCTGTTTCTTCACTTCTTATACTTTCCTCATCCTTTAACAAATAAGTTACTGCTTCTACCTCTTCAAAAAGCCACCTTTTGCTAAAGTCAACAACAACCTTCAGACTAATATATTAAGTGATATATTTTTCAACCCTTAACTTACTTGACTCCTCAGGGGTCACTATTGACCACTCTCTTTGAAATGCTTTCTTTTCTTGGTTTCTGTGTCAATGTTTTCTGATTTTCCTACTGCTGCTGGTACTGCTAAGTCACTTCAGTCGTGTCCGATTCTGTGCGACCCCATAGATGGCAGCCCACCAGGCTCTGCCGTCCCTGGGATTCTCCAGGCAAGAACACTGGAGTGGGTTGCCATTTCCTTCTCCAATGCATGAAAGTGAAAAGTGAAAGTGAAGTTGTTCATCCGTGTCCGACTCTTAGTGACCCCATGGACTGCAGCCCACCAGGCTCCTCCGTCCATGGGATTTTCCAGGCAAGAGTACTGGACCCCTTAGCTATTGCTTCTGAGGATACTCATTTTTCCCTTCCAGGTGATTAAATACTGAGTTCTTCAAGTCCCAGTTTGGGCCTTCTTCTCCATCTAACCTTGTCCTTAGGCAATTATCATCCATGCCAACAGCTTCATTTGTCTTCATTTTATTTCTGAATTCCAGTTGCATACATTCATCTGCCTACCCAATATGATTACTTCTCTCTATCGAAAGCATTTGACACTAGACATCTCAGAAACAGATCTTAACCCCAGTTCTCCTCTGGTGTTTCATAGAACCCTGAGTGGCACCATCCTTCATATTTTTAACAAAATAAAACCAGTAGTCACTTCTTTCTCCTTCATCTCCCACATCCAATCCATATATTTGTTTCAAAATTATATATTTTGTTTCTGAATTATCTCTCAGTTGCCTTCATTTTGCTTCCATTCCCATCGTCAAAATCCAAGTCTATTTTTTATCTGTTCTATTACTATAGTCTCCTTACTTTTGCTCCTCCTAAACCATTTACCACAATGAAACTAGCTTAATTTTTTAATTTCAGGTTTATGGTAGTTTATTATGCAATTGTAAGAGATAATACAGAAAGGTCTGGTATGCCCTCTACCCCTCTCTCATAATGGCCCAATATAATATCTTGTTTAACTGTAGTACAATATCACAATCAGGAAACGGACACTGGTACAATCCATCCACCTTATTCAGATTCACTCACTTTACATATACTCATATAAGTGTGTGTGCGTCGCTCTACGCGATCGCATCCTTATGTAAAGATTTGCATGATTACCACTAGTCAAAGTACAGAACGGCTACATCCTAAGACTATTTTGGGCTACAGTTTTGTAGCCACAGTTAGCCCCATCTTCCCTCACTCCTTAATCACTGTTAATCTGCTCTCTATAATTTTGTCATTATAAGAATGTTATATAAAGGAAATTGGCCTTTTAACTCAGTGTAACATCTTTGTTATTAATCCAAGTTATACATATCAAGAGTTCACTACTTCCAAGTGTTGAGCAGTTCCATGGTTTGGTCATACTATGGTTTAACCATTTACTGATTGAAGGACATCTGGGTTGTTTCCAGTTTGGGGCTATTGTGAGTAAAGCTGCCATAAACTTTGTTTTCTGTGTGGATATGTTTCCATCTGTTTGGGATAAATGTACAAGAGTAGCAAGATCTTTTTAGAATACAAAATTGATCATGCCACTTTCAGTCTTAAATGTGCTTTTCCATTGCCCTGAGGCAGGTCCTTAACATGTCATCAGAGATCCTGACATCAACAGGCCCTGAATTATCTCCTCAACCTCAGAGGTCAGCTCAGAATCACTTCCTCAGGGAAGCGTCTTCTGTACTTCCAGACTCACTTAGATCCCCCTCCTATATTGCTTGTAGAGGACCTGGCACTTTTATTTCACAGCAGTAAGCACAGCTTGCAATTATAAGTTCTTTTGTGTGACCATTTGATTAATGTCTCTCTCCCATCCCCCAGACTGTAAACTCCAGCAGGGCAGAGGCTCTGTGTGTTTTGCTATTAGGTTTTCAGCACTTAGTAGACATTCACTTTGTGTTTAATGAAATTCCACGAAGATTTTAAGACAGATAGTCTTGGATTCAAGTTCTGTCTGTTATTTCCTAGGCATTCTTGGAAAAAATTATTCAAACATGCTAAATATCCATTTCATTTTTATAACATTATAGACTTAAAAAGAGTAGTTTAAAAGGTTAAATCATATAGCCATTAAAAATATTTTGTCTAGTACCCAAAGAAAGGCAAGTACTCAACAAATTTTATCACTAGTTTCACAAAAGATAAGAGTTTTGTTTTTGTTTCCAACTTGGGTTTAGTTCATTGTCTTCATTTCTTGCTTGTTCCTGGGATTCTGATTCTGGTAATTTTAAGAGTCTAAAAAGGAAGCCTCAGTTTAGAACTCCAATAATTCTATGACAGCTGGTTTCAACCTCAGGTATGTCCCCTTAGGCATTTGAGAGCCTTATCTGACCTCTTGGCTCTGGTTTCCATTTTCATTTTACTCAGTACTTCCTCCTCTTGTTTCCCAGCTTGTGGATCTTAGGGTTTGCAGGAAAGCCTCTTCCCCCTCCCAGTTTACATAAAGAAGTTTTCTAAACATATCTTGCCTCATTCCTTATGCTAATACTTTTCCATGGAGGAGAATCATCCTGTTGGTAAGGCAGCCCTTGGTCCCTGTTTCTCAGTTGGCTGGGACTTATCTATTGAAGTTTCTGAGTCTTTCTCCTTTCTAGACTGCTTAGACTAGCGGGAGTCAGTGACCTGGAAAAGCATTACTCTTATGCAGATCCAGATTTTCCCTTGGGAGGAAGAGAGTCAGTGAGCCCCTTCTACCTCTCATACTAAGTTCTGTCCTTCCACCTAGACTTTAGCAAGAATTTTGGCT
The DNA here is from genome assembly GCF_000754665.1 of Bison bison bison. Taxonomy (NCBI): domain Eukaryota; kingdom Metazoa; phylum Chordata; class Mammalia; order Artiodactyla; family Bovidae; genus Bison; species Bison bison. The sequence continues at coordinate 5,241,937 of NW_011494787.1, forward strand.
CCCCAGCTATCACTTTTTTTATTTTTCAATGGGCTTAAAATTTGAGTGGGGAAAAACTGCTTTTTATTGTACCCCTTCAAAGAATCCTACACTTAGGTTTATACTTTTGCTCGGGATATCATTTCTTTACTTTTCCTTTCTTTCTTTCTTTTTTTTACATTCAAGCCATTTTTCAAGACTAGCTAAATGGGAAGTCTGGGGTGCTGCAGTCTATGGGGTCACAAAGAGTTGGATACCACTTAGCAACTGAACAACAACAAAAATCACATTTTACACGATGTTTTCCAGCCCATAAGTTTTCTCTCATGAAAGAAATCCTACAGTACTTATTGGAGTATCATTCCTTTTGGAATTGTTATTATCTTATGTGCATATGGAACACTCAATAGTATGGCTTCTTTTCGTAACTCAATGTTAAGTTTCTTAAGAACACACAAGGGCAATGTGCTCGTTTATGTTTTAACTCACCACTAAATATGATTCTGAATCCTAGCTTGTGCTATGTTTTCATTTTAGTAATATACTCTCCCATTTCCTTTAGAAAAGCTTATGGAAAGCATTGTTTAATAGGTAGAAAGGCTAAAAGGAAAGGAAGCAGAGAGAGGTAATGCTCCTGGCTATGATAGACTGGTCTGTAGTGTATTTTGATTCTCTGAATCAAAGATAGAAAAAAAATAGCCACTACTACTACAAGGAAAAAAACATGAGGAGGAAGGGTCCTGAAAATGATATCTGAGCAATGAAAGACAGTGAATATTTTAAAGATCACTGAATTTAATTTATTCAACCTAAATGCATAAAAGTACAGGTGGGGACATTATTTATGCAGGTATATGCAAATCACTTTATAAAATAGGCAAAGCCCTTCTGCTTTTTATAAGTTGCCAAGGTGGTTCCTGATATTTTAAAAACTATGCACCTTTCATGTAATTTCCTAAGACTTGGAATCCCTCTATCAGAATCTCATAGTCATTGTCAGAGCAAGTTTATTTTTTTTCTCTCCTCTGGGACATTTACAAGGCTCTCATAACCATCATAAAAAGAGTGGTTTCCACAGAGATGTGACTGGAAAAAATCACTTGGAAATCGCTGAGGAGCAAGTCACAATGTTCAAAGCAGAGAACATAGGCTTTGAAAACATGAACCCATCTGACCTCTTGAATTTAGAACAGTGAATTCCTGAGCTCTGAAACATGGGGCCCGGCTGTGCATGCCATATTGGTGCTATAAGACTGGCAGTAGGTTGGCTGTGGCATGGTCTATTTCAAACTCCTTCACAGTGCCCAGTGTTGCATGTTCCCAGATGACATTTGGTTGGCAGAAGCTGGGCCTCCAAAGCTGGCAGTCTGGAATGCAGCCCACTGTGTTTTGACAAACACATAATTGACCATCTGATCACCAGCCTACGTTCTGCACTCAGGTCACTGAGGGGACCTGGGCTTTCAATAGGTCCCTACTCCTTATCTTGTTCATCTCCGCAAACATTTCTCCAGAAAGTAATACAGAGAAGACTTATGCACACCCACACATATCTTCCCATTTGCTAAAGAGAACATGGCACATGCAACAGAAGCTGCTGAAAACCTCCTTTAAATTGTCCTGGCAGCCCAAAGTGAACAAGAGAAAAGCACGCTTATGGTGAACTCTAATTCAGAAAGAAGGAACAAATATCCTGCATTGTTTCAACACTCTGCTGTGCATAAGTTGCAATTCAGTTCAATGGCTCGGAACTTCTCAGAAAAGGGCAGCCATGGGAAAATGATAGGAACTGGGGCTTTGATTGACTTTAGGAGGATCTTATTAAGAACTGGTTTCATTTTCAGGTGAAAGAAGGCAGACTGGCATTGCCAGACTGGCAATGTCCCCTCCTTCTTGGCCTGCCAAGGCCACTATGAGAGAAGGAGACACATATTTCTGGAAACCAGTAGGCCCAACTCAAGTTGAGGTCTCCAGTGAAGGGACTTAAAGGAACATTTCACCTGAAATTTGGCCCCACAAAACATGTGAGCCTTCATCCAAGAAGGCAAGGATTGTGCATGGGGCCAAGCCAGGCTGGCATTAGGCAAACATCAGGGTCTATGCCGCACTACCCAGTGGCCTCTCCTCTCCTTTCCCAGCCCCACTGCACAGTTGAAGCCCTTGGTTTTCATCTTTGACCGGCTCTCCCTTTTCTCAGTCAGTCACCAGACTGCTCTTTTTCTAAAACATAAATCTCCTTAAAATTCTTCAAAGCCTCACCAAGCCTGTTACTTCAAGTCCAAACTCCTTGCTCAGCATACAAAGCCTTCCATGATCTGCCTCCTGCTTACTTGCCAGCCTCATCTCCTCTGAAAGGATCTCCTTTAGTCACGAAACTGTGCCGAGAACTCGGAACCTGCCTGCTGTGTGTCACCTCCATTGCGCTGGCTTTTTTTCTGATTGCGATCTTCTGTTGCTCCCCCCTCCCCCATACTCACCTGATAAACTACAGCTCACTCTTCAGGCTTTTAGGTTCCGCTTGGGCACCCCCCATGTGCAGGCAGGTGCTCCTGCTTCTTTTTTGATCCCTTGCTACATCTTGTATACCTCCATTCCAGTGGCCATCACATGGCATGGCCTTTATTTATGTATATCTCCCTATCAGGCTGATTTTTAACAATGGGGAGCATTTCTTATTTATTTAGCAGTTTTAAGAACTGAGAATAGTGACTGGTTTTCCATAAACGTTTGTTGACTGAAAACTGGAATAAAGAGCCATACGTGATAATCCATCAAAACCTAAGCTAAGCAGTAGTATTAGCTTCTACAAGCAGGATAGGAGCCTCCAAGCAATGCAATGAAGGCAGAAGACCCCAGTAGTAAGGCACTTTGGATGGTTATCACTGGGTGAAAGGAAGAGTGGGAGATCAAGGGTGTGATAGAGGAATGTCTTGTTAACAGAGAAGGTAGGCAGTGAATTTTCAGGCTTTTCAACGTTTAGTTTTCAATACAGAAAGGTCCTTTCTGAGAATGCATCTGAGTTTGAACTGTGGACAGTTCTACATTATAAGAACCTGGTTCTCAAATAGGGCGAGTCTGTGCTATCTACTTCAAGGCAGCATGTCAGGTCATGGAGGGCTCCTCTCTGCTCTGCTAAAGATGAATGGGATGAAACACTTTCGGGGGAACGTCTGGAAGCTATTCAGCTCCTATTGAAATCTATGTAAAATTCAGACTGGGACTTTGGACTAAAGGCAGTGCCAAGGAGAAAAAATTCGAACAGGCAGAATGTTGTACCTGCCTGGAGGCGGCCATTCAGTGGCATTAGGAGCTAGAAGCGCTAAGGGATAATGTTTTCACCTGACCCCAGGGAACTTTTCTTCTCCTTCTGATGGGCTCCTGGGGCACCACCTCTGGAGCCATCAGCTGTGTCTGTGGGCACATGAGGTCAGCAGAACTGTCACAGGCCCTGTCACCCTTGAAATAAAGGCAGTCTCAGGATTTTAAACAATCTAAGCAATCATGAAGCCTGGCCTGGGAGGTGGGAAAAGGTTAGTGGGTACATGGATGGGCGCTCAGTCTATTTCAGGTCACTTGCTCAGCCTCATTTCTGGTTAAAACTTGGATCTTTCTAGAAGCTGCCAGATTGATGGCTGATGTAGAATCGAATCAGTTTCACATTTTCCTATGAGCCAGGCACGGCCTTTCAATTATGTTTTTTATCTCAAAGGTCTCCCCTCGATTTCTAATCTATGACCCAGGTCTCCAGGCCCCTGCACTGCTTGTGTCTGAAGCTTGCCCTCCAGTGCTGACGTCATAATAGCTGAGCCGGGCGGGCAGGAGTGCACAGTGCTGACTCATCCCCGGTGATGTGAGGATTAATGCCTTGTCTAACACACAGCTATTATGTGAACTGTTTTTACACAAAAGAACTGTAACAAAAATGATTTGCCAGTCAGAGGACTAGAAATACACAGTGCTAGGTAACTGGAGTAGGGACACAGAGACTTAAAGTGGTAACTGCAAGCATGAACGCCGACACCCTCCAAAGCACTGACAGACCCACTCTATCAACACCGAGAATGAGGAATAACAAGACTTGTCAGGGGCAGAGAGGACCCACCCCTGCTGTATAAATGCATTACACACAGCACCAGTCTTTGGGGAGTTTAATCAATCTCCTTTCTCTGTCAAATAACTGTCACTTTAGACTTTAGCCTTAGCATCCTTTGGAGGATATTGCTCCCCTAAATATATTTGCAACTCGCTTCTAGGAATGTGAGTGGAAGCCACACACAAGCAAAAGAGCCATGGGAACACCCTTTCTGTGCAAATGATTGCAACACAAGAAATAACCTCGCAGTGCGAAGGCGTCAGTGAAGTAAGACAGAGTGTTGTGAATAGGGGACAGCGTTCACCAGAGAGTGAGAAGCAGCTGGAAGGACGCCGATAATATTTATCCCGTGAGTGACTACCACTACCTGTAGCATCACTTGGGTAGTGTCTCACACAGTGACTTTGATTATCTGGGTTCAGGGCCCCAGAATCTCTTTCAAGCAGCTCGAGGTAAAATTTATCCAAACCAACTCAGTGCAGCCTAATTTGGGCTTTAAATAATAAATATTCTGTCTTTTCATCTGAAATCAAGTTATTATTTTTCCCCGAATGACTTTCCATCTTTTCTAAAAAGAGAATGGTACCTTCTATAAACCTCCTAGCATATGTAATCCTGGATTTCTCTCTTTTTTTTCCTGGACTTTACAATTTCACAGGATTTCAGCCTAAATGACTGAAGTTTTATACTTCAGTCTTATACTTCCTGTAAAAGGATATTAGAAATTTTGTACAAAAAATGAAACCTCTGATCTAGAAGTTGAAGTAAAAAGCTATTGAACCTAGCGATGGGTATATAACTGAAGAATAAATAATTGCCCATTGATTGACAGCAGAGCAAAAGCCCAACTGTTGCTGGTATCTGACTGAAGAATGTAAGCTGTAGTCTAGAAGAGCAGTGACTTTTGCAAAGAGCAGCTGTGGCCAAGTCAAAGGCAGTCTTTATATAATACAAGCCCAGTGGCTTGGGCTGCTGGCCTTTTCAGCCCCGTCATGATGGCAACTACTACTATCACCAAGACCATCGACTCCAAACATGAAAGAAGCTAATACACAGTTAAGACGCGCTGGAAACCACAACAAAGCCAACTGGAAAACATGCCAATAAAGACTCAAAATTCCCAAATCAGGCACTTTTGTTTTTTTTTGAAAAGTAAAGAAACCATTTTACTTACACAGAGAGAAGGGGCAGGCCACAGGCTGATGGTCAAGGAACTGAAAATCAAAGACAAAACAAGGAATTAAAAATAAACCCAATGATACTGTGGAGAGAAGGAAAGCAAATTACGTTTAGACAGGACTTGTTGCTCCTAAAGCATGAGCAGTAAGAGCCCATTTTGTCACCTGGAGCCCAAGATTCAGGACTCATAAAATGTCCAAAGATGTGGCCTCTTGCTGTCTGATCAATGTAGAAGGGGTGGTACCTCTTTCTTTGTCAGCTTTATTTTGATCGGAATCATATAAACAGTTTCTAGAGTTATGCTGTTCAATATAGTAGCCACTAGCCATATATACCTATTTAAATGTAAAATACTTAAAATTTAATAAAAAAGTAAATGTTTGGTTCCTTGGTCTACTAGTCACATCCCTAGTGCTCCATAGCCTCCTGTGGCTGGTGGCTTGCCTTATAGACAGACCGTTTCTATCATTGCTTAAATAGCTATTGGGTAGCACAGTGAGAACAAGTAAAAGCTTTACTATGTTGTACATGACAAATCTTAGCTAATTTTGACAAAGATAGACTTTCATAGACTTTGCTTCTTTGAAGGGTAGATTTAGAATGTTTAATGCTTTGGATACATTCAAAACCTCCATGTGCTGTCAGTCATTAACTGACAGTGGTTACTGCCTTGTCTGCTGCATAGCACCAGGCTAAGAATGTGCCCTCTGACAAAAGGATTTTAAAGAAAAGCATCTGTCCCCTAAAATGCATTTCTAATAATAAAAACTTCAGTTTTCTGCTATACATCAACATGAATCAACATAGGCAGAAACCAATATAATACTGTAAAGTAATTATCCTTCAATTAAAAATAAACAAATGTAAAAGGAGAAAAAAAAACACAAACTTCAGTTTGGGGGGAGTTGACCTTAACAGTGTCTCATTCTGTATTTCAAGTCTGACAATTTTCTTTTGTAATCGTCAACACACAAGTCAAATAAGCGATTAATGGGCTGGCCTGCTCACTATTGTTTTGATAGCTTTTCTTACAGAGAAATAAAACTGAAGTAACAGAAGATCCAAGAGAATAAACCAAACAAGGATGCTGAGAAGACAAAGCAGGTCTCCTTATCCCACCCCACTCAAATATGTCAAGGACTTAAAATACACTGGTTGAATTTTTGTGTCTCTGACACTGTAGTTTTAGCCACTTCACATAAGGCCTCCAGAAAAATGCAAAACAAACTGTATTAAAAAAGATCAAGTAGAAAGACCTGATTAAATAAATTAGCATAGAATAAGGCTAAAGCAGAAAACTGGCAATTAGAGCTTCACTTCTCAGCAAGTTTTCTGGACAAATGCACCATTGTAGAGATTCTTCCAAAAAATACATCTTTCTTTTTGTGGACTAGGTGAAACCCTGTTCCATGAACATGCAGGAGTGAAGGATGGTGTTTACCTCTTTGGACAAGAAGAGTTAAATTGAAAATCTGCAGCTTGGACCATAAAGAGAGGTTGGGGGTCTCCAGTGATTTTAAATTGTTTCACAAAATTGATGAGCTTAATGAAAATTTTAAGCAAGATAATTAACTTATGTATGATTCACTGAAAGTACACACAACCTTGAAATATATATGTGTCTATATATATATATAGACCAACTAGCTTCAAAGACTTTAAAACTCTAAGTTTTGCTACATTCTAGTCCCGTCTACAAGCTGGGATCCTAGACTATCACACTGGTGCATCTTTTAAACTATTTTTCCTTCCTTCTTTTCTTCTTTTCTCCTTTCCTTCCTTCCCACCGGCTCCCCCAATATTTTTGAGGTTGCTTTCTTTCCCAACCTTTGAAAAAACAGAGAAAAATATGATTGGTGGTTAATCTGTGCAGTGTGCTCGCTTATTTTTCTGTTGTATGTTATAAACCCAGTAAGTCTCAATAATAATTATGCTCTTTTTGAACTATACTCAGCATTTATGTTCTTATATCTAAGCATACAACTTTCTAAATTTCAAGGAGTATTTATTCATAAAAGTTAATCAGTCAAAATTAAATTTTTGATGTGATCAAAAGAGATCGATGTAAATTATACCCAGATTGACTAATATATCCAAGGTCTGGAATGAAAAACTATCTTTCCTGGATGTCAAATGACACACAGGCTGTCAATGACAGGAATCCAAGATGGAGAGAAAATTCACAGTGTGTATGTCACAGTCTAAGACAAATTAAAGCCAAGTTAAATTAAAGATTTTATTGGATATAATTGTTGTCTTTATGTATTAATGAAAATCAATAATATCTATCCCAAATTTAATATTAAGGCTAAAAATTTAATCTCAGAGTTCTTCTACAATTTATAAACGTTCATAAATGTCAAAAGGCCCCTGTTTCTTGATTGAATTACAATCTGCTATGCAATTTTGAAAATATGTATTAATCTGCATGGGTTTATTTTTGTTCAGCTCAAATTGTTATTTTATTGATATGTGCCCTTTCTGCCTAAGTGATATTCACTTTGTATGTCTGTATATTGTTTTCATCTGAAACGCAAAGAATTATCTACAGTGGTTTTGCACGAGATTAAAATCATTTGC
>NW_011494787.1:5249930-5252007 GCF_000754665.1 Bison bison bison
TTTGCATTAAGCATGCTGGATTCAAAGCACAAATATCTAGCAAAGAGTAAAGAACTGTAAAGGCCAAATGAATCAGGACCTTAAAACAGTAGGGGAGGCAAGAATAGAGAGAGGGAGAGGGGTTAAGTTTGACTTTAGTTTTGTGATATCTGAGTAGAGTCCGAAATGCAATACTTGGATGCAATCTCAAAAACGACAGAATGATCTCTGTTTGTTTCCAAGGCAATCCATTCAATATCACAGTAATCCAAGTCTATGCCCCAATCACTAATGCGAAAAACCCTGAAGTTGAACAGTTCTGTGAGGACCTACAAGACCTTCTAGAACTAACATACAAAAAAGATGTCCTTTTCATTATAGGGGACTGGAATGCAAAAGTAGGAAGTCAAGAAACACCTGGAGTAACAGGCAAATTTGGCCTTGGAATACGGAATGAAGCAGGGCAAAGACTAATAGAGTTTTGCCAAGAAAATGCACTGGTCATAGCAAACACCCTCTTCCAACAACACAATAGAAGACTCTACACATGGACATCACTAGATGGTCAACACCGAAGTCAGATTGATTATATTCTTTGCAGCCAAAGATGGAGAAGCTCTATACAGTCAACAAAAACAAGACCAGGAGCTGACTGTGGCTCAGATCATGAACTCCTTATTGCCAAATTCAGACTTAAATTGAAGAAAGTAGGGAAAACCACTAGACCATTCAGGTATGACCTAAATCAAATCCCTTATGATTATACAGTGGAAGTGAGAAATAGATTTAAGGGCCTAGATCTGATGGATAGAGTGCCTGATAAACTACGGAATGAGGTTCATAACATTGTACAGGAGACAGGGATCAAGACCATCCCCAAGGAAAAGAAATGCAAAAAAGCAAAATGGCTGTCTAGGGAGGCCTTACAAATAGCTGTGAAAAGAAGAGAAGCGAAAAGCAAAGGAGAAAAGGGAAAGATATAAGCATCTGAATGCAGAGTTCCAAAGAATAGAAAGAAGAAATAAGAAAGCCTTCCTCAGCGATCAATGCAAAGAAATAGAGGAAAACAACAGAATGAGAAAGACTAGAGATCTCTTCAAGAAAATTAGAGATACCAAGGGAACATTTCCTGAAAAGATGGGCTCGATAAAGGACAGAAATGGTATGGACCTAACAGAAGCAGAAGATATGAAGAAGAGGGGGCAAGAATACACTGCTGCTGCTGCTAAGTCACTTCAGTTGTTTCCGACTCTGTGCAACCCCATAGACAGCAGCCCACTAGGCTCCTCTGTCCCTGGGATTCTCCAGGCAAGAATACTGGAGAGGATTGTCATTTCCTTCTCCAATGCATGAAAGTGAAAAGTGAAAGTGAAGTTGCTCAGTTGTGCCCGACTCTTCGTGACCCCATAGACTGCAGCCTACCAGGCTTCTCCGTCCATGGGATTTTCCAGGCAAGAGTATTAGAGTGGGGTGCCATAAGAATACACAGAACTGTACAAAAAAGATCTTCACGACCCAGATAATCACGATGGTGTAATCACTCATCTAGAGCCAGACATCCTGGAATGTGAAGTCAAGTGGGCCTTAGAAAGCATCACTACGAACAAAGCTAGTGGAGGTGATGGAATTCCAGTTGAGCTATTTCAAATCCTGAAAGATGATGCTGTGAAAGTGCTGCACTTAATATGCGAACAAATGTGGAAAACTTAGCAGTGGCCATAGGACTGGAAAAGATCAGTTTTTATTCCAATCCCAAAGAAAGGCAATGCCAAAGAATGCTCAAACTACCGCACAATTGCATTCATCTCACACGCTAGTAAAGTAATGCTCAAAATTCTCCAAGCCAGGCTTCAGCAATACGTGAACCGTGAACTTCCAGATGTTCAAGCTGGTTTTAGAAAATGCAGAGGAACCAGAGATCAAATTGCCAACATCTGCTGGATCATCGAAAAAGCAAGAGAGTTCCAGAAAAACATCTATTTCTGCTTTATTGACTATGCCAAAGCCTTTGACTGTGTGGATCACAATACACTGTGGAAAATTCTGAAAGAGATTGGAATACCAGACCACCTGACCTGCCTCTTGAGAAATCTGTATG
>NW_011494787.1:5252107-5262521 GCF_000754665.1 Bison bison bison
AGCAACAGTTAGAACTCGACATGGAACAACAGACTGGTTCCAAATAGGAAAAGGAGTACGTCAAGGCTGTATATTGTACCTGCTTATTTAACTTCTATGCAGAGTACATCATGAGAAACTCTGGGCTGGAAGAAGCACAAGCTGGAATCAAGATTGCGGGGAGAAATATCAATAACCTCAGCTATGCAGATGACACCACCCTTATGGCAGAAAGTGAAGAGGAACTCAAAAGCCTCTTGATGAAAGTGAAAGTGGAGAGTGAAAAAGTTGGCTTAAAGCTGAACATTCAGAAAACGAAGATCATGGCATCCGGTCCCATCACTTCATGGGAAATAGATGGGGAAACAGTGGAAACAGTGTCAGACTTTATTTTGGGGGGCTCCAAAATCACTGCAGATGGTGACTGCAGCCATGAAATTAAAAGACGCTTTACTCCTTGGAAGGAAAGTTATGACCAACCTAGATAGCATATTCAAAAGCAGAGACATTACTTTGCCAACAAAGGTCCGTCTAGTCAAGGCTATGGTTTTTCCTGTGGTCATGTATGGATGTGAGAGTTGGACTGTGAAGAAGGCTGAGCGCCAAAGAATTGATGCTTCTGAACTGTGGTGTTGGAGAAGACTCTTGGGAGTCCCTTGGACTGCAAGGAGATCCAACCAGTCCATTCTGAAGGAGATCAGCCCTGGGATTTCTTTGGAAGAAATGATGCTAAAGCTGAAACTCCAGAACTTTGGCCACCTCATGTTAAGAGTTGACTCATTGGAAAAGACTCTGATGCTGGGAGGGATTGGGGGCAGGAGGAGAAGGGGATGACAGAGGATGAGATGGCTGGATGGCATCACTGACTCAATGGACATGAGTCTAAGTGAACTCTGGGAGTTGGTGATGGACAGGGAGGCCTGGCGTGCTGCAATTCATGGGGTCGCAAAGAGTCGGACACGACTGAGCGACTGAACTGAACTGAACTGATCAGTCTCCATGGAAGTAAAAGTATTATTAACTGTAATGAAAGATTCGTCCTTCTGATTTCTGTGTATGTAATGTTCCAGGGCAATGATTACCAACTTTTGAAGGTGATGCAGATGCCTATGAAAATCTCCCTTCCTAAAATTCTTCAAAAATAACAAGTTTCAAGCATCTCCCAAACTCCAAGGAGGTCTTCTAAGAATTCCAGGTTAGTAACCCTCGGCCTAAAGGGAGAGGGGAGAAAGTGTTCTTTCAGTCCCCTTGCTCATCACTTCTAGGATGATTTAACAAGTTGCTATAAAGTTAAAGCCAGGAGTAAATGAAATGTATGAAAATGGAGCATACTACATGGGTAAATATGTGTGGCTAGAGACACACAGACTCCTTCACAGGACTTCTAGACTCTGACTTTCCTAGTCCTTGACAACTTCTTTATGAGAAAGGCCATAGAGCCTTAGGGACAATAAGGTAAAGGAAATAATGAGCAAAGGAATGATAATAAGAGGTACTATTCACTGAAGACCTTCTGTGGTTTCAGGTATCCTAAGTAAATGTTCTTCAATTTGAATACGGGCAGACCCAGGGAAGTGGAGCAGTCTGACGAGTATGCAAAGCCACAAAGTAAATAATAAAGATGTGGCTGTCTCTTTAGAGAGTCAGTTGTCCTTGTGGTTAAGTAATTCAAAATCTTATTTGTACATGTACTCATTTATCCAATAATTACTTCTTGAAAGTTATATACAAAAAGAACAGACCCTGTTCTTGTCCCCATGGAACTTCCAGTTTGGTGAAACAAACAAGGATTTGTTGAGGAGCAGAAAGCAGAATATGTACATATTTTTAGGATGAAGCCTGAGACTTTACTGAAAGCCTAATTTGTGGCACACTGTTTCAGGCATCAGTTCAGTTCAGTTCAGTCGCTCAGTCGTGTTCGACTCTTTACGACCCCATGAATCGCAGCACGCCAAGCCTCCTTGTCCATCACCAACTCCTGGAGTTCACTCAGACTCATGTCCATCGAGTCAGTGATGCCATCCAGCCATCTCATCCTCTGTCATCCCCTTTTCCTCCTGCCCCCAATACCTCCCAGCATCAGGCATCAGGGACCCCAAATACTGGATGCTCACCTTAGCTTGAGGATCACCTGCCTAGAAGAGTTTAAAAAGCAGCTCTAACAGTATATTATTTAATCCTGACTACAAGAGTATATAGTGTCATTTCTACTTAGCACCCCACTCCAGTACTCTTGCCTGGAAAACCCACAGACGGAGGAGCCTGGGGGACTGCAGTCCACAGGGTCGTGAAGAGTCGGACATGACTGAGCGACTTCCCTTTCCCTTTCCCTTTCTACTTTACCAGAGAAAAAATGAGATTTGAGAAATTAGAAAACTCACCTTAAATCAGACAGTTTCTTGGATTTAATGAGTTTGTACTGTTCCAAAGTCTATGTATTTATAAATCCTAAGTTCCCGTGCCTCTTGGTATTCCTCTCTTTATGCTTGCCCTTGACATCTGGACTAATTCAGGAATTTGTTAGGCTAGTTCAGGCTTCTTCTTTGGAAGGAGACATATTTGGCTTGATTTGGATTCTACATATTGGATGGTGGTAAGGGAAAGCTGTTGTTAATATTACACCTATTTTATGGGCAGAAGCTGAGCCACTTGCCAGTTGAGGTAACTGGCTGGATTAACAAAGGAGCCCAGGGGGTCAGTCTCTCATTCCTCTTGACTAACTCCAAGGCTAGGCAATGGTACTGTCCAAGGGCTTTTCTGCAAGTGGGGTTCACACTGGCTGGTAAAGAGTGAGAGAAACTTGCTAAGGGAAAATAATAGTACATTAAAAAAATAGGAAATAATCATAACTCACAAAAACTGGTTACTTTTAGCATTGTGAATAGAAAAGAGAGAACTTGTTCATCACAAATGAATCAGAAAATTAGAATGTGTCACAGCATTGATGACAGAGCTGAGGAATTCAGATGAACTGAAGTTCAACACTTATCCTTCTATCTGAATAGGGTAAATGGTGAGACAACAGGACAGAAATGACCTCTTAGACATCCCTTTAATCCTTCCAATCTTTCTTTTCCAACTACTCTCTCTAATATTTATGTGGGTTTATATCTTTGTTTTCTATGGGTAGAGATAACATTTTAACATTCTTTTCATGTTCTAGAAGTATTGCGTTAATTAATTCTTATGTGGGAGTCATTCCAAACAGTAGGATGAAGATTTTTTACCTTATTGATTTTCCTAATACCTTTCTGGCTTCAAGTGTTTTCAAAGGAAGAGGCATTATTGGATTTTTAGATTCATATGTCTCTCAGAGTAAGTGCCAGCTTCATAGGTTCCTGTCAATTGATATTCCATCTTCACTCTGGATACATGATTTCCTTTATCTGACAGATTCAAGAAATTTTATACTAGATTTAATGACATTTCATGCACCCTGAATTTGGAGGTTTTTAATTCTCTATTTTCTACCTGGCAAAAGATTTACAAGTTAAAGTCAGGTGGAAGGGTTATTCAGATGTGCATACAAAGCATGCTCAATTTCCCATTAGGTACTCTGGGGTCTCCTGCAAGTTTCTTGGTCTTAAGGAGACTGACTATAAATGCCATAAATGGTCATTCATATCTTGGGGGCCTGCTTTTCAAGACCATCTTGAGAAGAACAAAAGGAATATCATAGTGATGCTTTACCATTCCTTAAAATACTATGATAATTCTGAATAATGCCTACCTTCAAAATTTAGATGATGAAATAATGATCAGTAAAAAGAGAGAATTCAAAAACTAAAGTTCAGGGGCTTCCCTGGTGGCCCAGTAGTTAAGAATCTTCCTGCCAATGCAGGGGCAGGCTAGATCCCTGGTCAGGAACTAAGATTCCCACATGTTGCAGAGCAGCTAAACCCATGAGCCACAGCTACTGAGCCCACATATCTTGGAGCCCACGTGCCACAACTACTGAAGCCTGTGCACCACAGCTGGAGAGTCCTTGTGACAAAGCGGAAGACCCCCCTGACACCATGAAGATTCTGCATGCCACAACTAAGACCCAATGCAACCAAATTCATAAATATTAAAAACTAAAAAACTCATATGTATCCCATTGTTCATTGCAGCACTATTTACAATAGCTAGTACATGGAAGCAACCTAGATGTCCCTCGACAGATAAATGGATAAAGAAGTGGTACATATACACAATGGAATATTACTCAGCCATAAAAAAGAACACATTTGAGTCAGTTCTAATGAGGTGGATGAACCTAGAACCTATTATACAGAGTGAAGTAAGTCAGAAAGAGAAAGATAAATATCGTATTCTAATGCATATATGGGCTTCCCTGGTGGCTCAGAGGTTAAAGCGTCTGCCTCCAATGTGGGAGACCCAGGTTCGATCCCTGCGTCCAGACGATTCCCTGGAGAAGGAAATGGTAACCCACTCCAGTATTCTTGCCTGGAAAATCCCAGGGACGGAGAAGCCTGGTAGGCTACAGTCCACGGGGTCGCAAAGAGTCGGACATGACTGAGCAACTATATACGACTGAGCGTATATAGTCCACAGTCCGTGGGGTCGCAGAGTTGGACACGACTGAGCGACTATATACGACAGTGTATGTAGCGACTGAGCGATGCATATATACAGAATCTAGAAAAATGGTACTGAAGGATTTATTTACAGGGCAGCAATGAAGACACAGACATAGGAACAGACTTATGGACATGGGGAGAGGGGAGGAGAGGGTGAAATGTATGAAAAGAGTAACATGGAAACTTACATTACGTATGTAAAATAGATAGCCAACAGGAATTTGCTGTATGGCTCAGGAAACTCAAATAGGGGCTCTGTATCAACCTAGAGGGGTGGGATGGGGAGGGAGATGAGTGGGAGGTTCAAAAGGGAGGGGATTTATGTATACCTATGGCTGATTCATGTTGAGGTTTGACAGAAAACAACAAAAGTCTGTAAAGCGACTATCCTTTAATAAAAAATTAATTAAAAAATAAAAAACTCAAGTTCAGCAGTTAGATTTGGGGCCACTTCTGAGCCTGAGACATTGCTGAGATATAACTTGAGACTCCACCCCATCCCACACTAATCCCCCTGAGTGTTCCTGCTTCTTACAAATCGAAAGCCTGAGGAATTAGAAATGAAGTAAAATCAGTAGGGCTGGGAGGGGTGGCAGAGCAGGGTGGGAGGTAGTGTCAGGGACTGAATTTGCTTAATATATTTAGGACAATTTCTTACAGCTCCTAAAACAGACCTAACTCGATGGCATGATGACAGTTTAGGAGCTCTTTACAATCTGACTCCAAACAACTTTTCCTTCCATATTTCAAACTCCTGAAGTTATAGCTTTATAGATTCCAAATGGATTGGTATACCAGGACCTTTTATTATAGAGTACATTAATATTCTTTAAGGGACACTGCAAGGGCTTCTCAAGTGATACTAAGGGGTAAAGAACCTGCCTGATAATGCAGGAGATGTGAGAGATACAGGTTCAATCCCTGGGTCGATCCCCTGAAGGAGGGCAAGGCAACCCATTTCAGTATTCTTGCCTGGAGAACCCCATGGTTAGAAGAGCCTGGCAGGCTATATAGTCCATAGGGTCTCAAAGGGTCGGACATAACTGAAGTAACTTAGCATGCATGCAAACAGGAGATGCTGTAAAGATCTGGCATTGTTATCATGTGGCCCAATCAAGTAGAAACACTTGGTCGTAATGCTGCTCACAGCCCATCATTAATGCCATTTGGTACAGAAAGTTGTGCCTATTATAGGACAAACTCTTCTCCAGACTCCTTGGTATATATAAACACAGAAAGTAACATGTTAGTGTACAGAGGGCTTTGGAATAAATATGGGCACAGCAGGAGGAAGAACCATCCAGATCAGTGTGAACAGAAGGCTGTCTTTACTCAAATGGTTTCCTTGAATTTTTTAATACAAAGGGAAAAATTATGACACAGAATTTATATAAAAAGACATAAATGAAGCAGGTACTTTTACTCGATGGTCTGTTAGATACTAAACCAAGAGGACAATGTGGGCACAGTCTGTGTTTTAAAGACTTGATAAGAGCTTTCCGTAATACAGATTGGAAAATGTTACTTCTGTCCTAGTTACCACCAACTATTTGTTTAAGAGCAATCCAAGATCTTTCATGATCTGGATCTAGCCCCAGTCCACCTCTCTTGTTTTCCCCCACCACTGCTTCCTTACACACTGTGACAGACTATTTGCTCTCCCTGAACATGCCCAGGACACCTCTGCCCCTGAGCCTTTGCTAACAGTTCACACTAGAACCTCCCAAGCCTAGCACAGTGTCCTAAACACAGCAGGACCCTCCAATGTTTGTTGAATAAACGCTGTCTATTTATTTTAGGAGACAAAGATGATAGAAAAAAGTTGTTAAATCAGTAAAGGAATAGCAGCAGAAAAGGTCAAGGAAAAGTTAATTTTAGTGCGTTTTCAGAGTGGGGGCAAGATGAGCCTTTAAGATTAGGAAAACTGATGCTCTTTATTCTTGGGTCTAGCCAATGCTATGAGTCAGTTACTTTTTTGGGAACAAGTTTCAACCTCAAGGTTAAATGAACACAAATGCTCTGTCCATCCGCATATAATGAAAAAGCTGTGGCTATTTCCACATCAGCACAGTGAAATTAAAACATGCAGTGCCTTTCTCAGGGGCATCATGTATGGCAGACCTTTTAAAAATACTGCCCTTTTCCATTCATGTACAGAAAGAGCTATAAAAACAAAAGTAAATGTTTAAAAAAACTGGAATAATATCGCGTACAAAAGAAAGAGCTGAGGTATATCTTTATAGTTTTCTGACTATAAGAAGGGCTGTAAAGAGGATAATGATAGGAATTTGTGTCCTAGGGCAAAATGATATTAAACTGTCCAGTGAAGAATTTAAGACTTTAAGATGAACATCTTAAATGTACAAGTGGTAAATAATCAAATAGATTGCTAAGAGCTGTTATGAAATTTCTATCTTCACGGTTATTTAAAATAGGAAAGATCCTCGTCTGTTTCGGATGGAATAAAAGCAGCTCTATCTCCAGTCAGGAGGGTGAATTCAATAGCTTCTCTAGTCTCGTTTTGCTTTATATTACTACAAAATCCTATAACATGCTGATTCCCTGAATTGTATAGAATTACAACACAGTTGAATAAAATACATTCTATGGTTTGAAGAGGACAGTGTGACACAAGAAGTCTGTAACTAAATTCAAAATAGTGTATAGACTACTTGTATGTAGATTCAATTTGCCAAGTGTATATTAATTACTCAAACAGAATTGAGCAAACATATACTTGAATCTACTATGGTTTTTAACATAATGATTAGCTAGAGTGAAACATTCTAATAATTAATTCTTTCATGTCCAAGACATTTTAGCTGAATATTTAATAAACCTGTTATGAATATGCATATAAATTCAATACCCAATTTTTTTAAAAGTTAGAAAAAAGACCAAAAAATATATACGATTTCTCTGTTATTATTCCCAGGACTATCTTCAAAGACATCAGGAGAATTGGTGAGCAAATACTTTTAAATGGCCAAAATGGGCTCCATATGATTAAGAATGTATATCTAATGACAGACTCAGGGAGAGCTCTAACAGAGGTGGCAAATTACTGGCTTTCTTATCTATTTACCTTTCAGCTTTGGAGCTCAGCAGAAGTGTCCATTCCATACAAGCACACAAGATTAGATGAGCAGTTCCAAAGACCTTGTCTGAACCAAATCCATTTCATGTAGTTTGCCACATTTCTTAAACAGAAGATGAGCCCTTTCTATCTATGGCCCAGATTTGGGTTGGATCGCTGAACTATTGCCCAACTCTTATAAGCAAAGCACTAACATGTACCAATCAACAGGCAGCCCATAGCAGAGGTATCAGGAAGGTCAAAATACACACACATAAGAAATTGGCAGTACATTATAGAGAAAAGCTATTTCTAAAGATGGACTTTGGCTACTTAAAGCCTTTGAGTGTTATTCAACTTTTGTCAGGGGAAAAAAAAATCAGTCCCAGTGTTACTTGTAAAGATCTGGTTAAAAAAAGAGATCAATTCAAACCATTATTTTCATAAGGACACAAATCAGAGATAAATTATGACAATTTCTTCATAGCTGACTTCTTGGAGAATATTGTTCTTGTCTCCACTAATGACTTCTGGAGGTTGGTTATTGCTGTGATCAGGAGCTGGGAGGATAGAGGCCTAAGACCTTTCAATAGAAACATTTTGTTCAATATCAGTTCAGAAAATAAAGCCAGCATTAAGCTGACTTTGATAACCTATCATATCATTATGGCTGATTCACTCCTTATGCTGTTTTGAATGTGAAGGATGAGTTGAACAGTAAAGGTGTCAAGCTAACCAGCAACTGGAGTTTGAAAGGCTATGGTTCAAAAAGCTGATAATAATGTTAGAATTCATAAAACTTACTCCTGGTTCCCTCAGTCCATCCCTTCCTGGTTTCACATCCACATTCCTATCATTAGGCAGGTGAAGAAAAAGAAACAAATGTGATCGGGACTGCCTCTTTGGGGATACAGTTGGTTCTCCATCCTCCCCAACTGTAACCTGCTCTCAGTTATCTGAAAAGTTATCAATTGAAATGCTTTAATACTTCTTCTTAGGGGAACTGGCATTTTAAACTATCTCTACAAGATCCAAATTCAGGTTTTTCCAAGGTCATGAGGAAGGTATTTGGTGATTCTGTGTTTGTGTGTGTGTGGTGGTGGTGGTGGTGGTGGTGATGGTGGTAAGCGGTAGGGGTCATGGTAGACTCTCTGAACTACAGACTTTGCAGCTTTATTGCCCAAGGGGGTCACCTGATTTCCTATCTCAAGAAACAAAGTTTCCTATGGTTCAATTGCAAATAAAGATATATTCATACATATGCATATATCATATATATATATATATATTTATAGATTGAAGGTGGGAGGAGAAGGGGATGACAGAGGATGAGATGGCTGGATGGCATCACTGACTCAATAGACATAAGTCTGGGTAAACTCTGGGAGATGGTGATGGACAGGGAGGCCTGGTGTGCTGCAGTCCATGGTGTCGCAAAGAGTTGGACACGACTGAGCAACTAAACTGAACTGAATATATATATATATATATATTTCTGATTGAAAGTTATAAACATCTGGGGTGAGTCTATACACTCTATGAAGTGTTCCTACTGATGTCCGAGTAATTTAGGTAGAAACATAAGGAAACATAAACGGTTTCCTCTGACACTACAAACATGTTCTTCGTTAGTGATTTCCTCCTGGTTAATTGCCATTCATTCCTGGCTCTTTGGAGTATGTGCTCAAGTAGACTTTTTCACAGTATCTTTCCAGTGGGTGAAATTTACTTATAAATACCTGAATACTTGTATTCACCTATTAATGGCCTAGGAATTGAGGATGTTTTTTTGTCTGCTATTTCACCTTTCACTTCATGAAAGGATTAGATTGTAAACAGCCTAGCAGAATCCTTCAGGCCAAACCCTGGCTGAGCTGATCTCAGCAGGCAGGGACCAGTGGCAGCCTATGAAACACAATTATGAAAATAGAAAGGATTCACTCATACTTTCAGGAAGAAATTATGTTGTTTCCAAGATAACACCTAGAAAATAAGACACGTTACAAGACACTGAGCAAGATATGACTTTAAAAAGAGTCAGCAGAGGTAAATTTCAAAAAACACCAGATTTGCCAGAGCCTTCTCAAACTGTAGATATATTTTCAGTGTCTGACCTGCACCAGACATTTAAGGGAAGTCCATTTGTCTCTGACCAATGAAGCCCAAAATACCCATGCACAAAAGGCAGTGAGTATTTCTCATCTCCAAAGGCAATCAGTTTATGCCCAGAGTATGAGGGTTCATGGCTTTCTTTTAATTTTATAATTCTGTATATGCCTGGTTCCTCCTGCATGAATAGATCCTGAGGAAGTGACCCATCCACAAGCCCACGGAGCTAATTAACCCCATCCTGAGGGTTACCCCTCCCTCATCTCACACATCCACTCAGTGTTTTAAATGACCCAGCAGTAGCGTGATCAGATGATTTTTTTTTTCTCAGTGAGGAAAACATGGTGTTGGGAGAGCTAGGATATGTCTGCTCTAATTCAAAACAGCAGTGGGACCCTAAAACATTATCAAATAACTTTTTATCAGTAGTGCAGAAATGATCAAAAATGCTTGAATGAAATCTTTCATGATATTCATCCAACTTACTGAAGTTTCTATTTTTAAATAACAAATAATACATAATAAATACTGAGGTAGAGAAGTTTGAGCTATATCCAGAAAAAAATTTTTAAATCTCCTTTTACTAGGGAAAAAAAAAAAAAAAAAGACCCATAGCCTCCTTCCTCATCTTTAACAACTTAAAAAGAAGGGCCAATGAGAAGAATGA
>NW_011494787.1:5262621-5280629 GCF_000754665.1 Bison bison bison
TTTCCATTTCAAGGAATAGGCTCATGTTTTTCCAGATTTATTTTTGCCAAAGTGAATGTCTTGAAAACTCTGAGATGATCGCTGTTTTCTAACTTTTCAAAAAAGAAAAGAAAAAAGTGAACATGATGATGGTGGGTGATTTAATGGAATCAGCTTGTCAACATGATGAAACTGAAAAAGCTTCTACAGAATATGTCCACATGCTAAAATAAAAAATCTTTAACATAATGTATATAGTGTAGCGTGATTTTTGTTATGGCAAAAGAAGAGAATATCATTAATTTAGACAGTAAGTGTAAGGTTCTGCTAAAAACTCCATGGATAAATCATAGAAATACATCTTGGCCAGACAAATGGAGCCAGACAAGTTCTAGTTCTTTCAGAAGCTATCAAAAGAGCCATCAGATTTTAAGTCTGTCATCTCTCGTATGTGATAAGAAAAATTCTCAGCAATTCCCCTCAGTAATACTAGTTATAGCTTCAAAGTTTTAGCAATTTATACATAAAAGGACAAGAAAATGACCTTTTGTGAATGTCCCATTTTAGGCAAACCATGATATTTCTTGCATTCTTAAATGTAAGTGTGGCAGATTGGCTCATTTTGGTAGGGCTTGGTGGGAGAACTTGCACATCTTGTGTGAACTTTTAACCTCTCCTTCCTCTGCAGAATGGTTTATGCACACACTATTTAATGTCCAGGAATTCTGTAATTCTTAGCACGGTGATCAGTCAATACAAGGGAAAATCATCTAATATTTAAAATTCATGTTTAAGACTGTCTTAAATCCTATGCTCTTGAACTAAAAACCTTATGAAAGTTCTAAAACAATTGAATGCTTCTTCCTAAGTGTCTTATAGGTGTGGTTGCCAACTGAGAGTGTTAGGTTGGTAAAACTGGGTTAATAGGCAAAACAGGTGCTGGATGAACAATGTTTTTATTTACACTGGTTGGAAATTGTATATTTGATTTATAGCCCAAATCAAGCTCTTATATCAGTGCCTCCAGTCTTTGACTGGAACTGCTTCATTTGATTTCAAAGATTCCTGCCCATATTTGATTCTTGGGATTCTAAAGGACTTAGGTCTATGGGGTCCAATCCCTCACTACTTCTCTAATCTCATTTCTCATCACTTGCATGCAACATTGGTCCAACTGCAATAAAATATGTTTACCTAAGTGGAACAAGAATAGAAATGTGAGTTAGGATTGAAATGAATAAACCAATTAGAATTAGTGACTCTATGTTTTTGAGAAAATTCAGGTTTCCCATTGGAGAGATACCTGTGTTTTTAACTGAGCCTAACACAGTGTCTGGACCTTCCTTGAGAATTAGTTAGATACGGGAGAACATGCAAAGCACTGTCGATATGGAGGCATGCTTTCATTCACTAATTTAACAGAAGTTTTTCCAGAGTCTACTATTAATTACTCTGCCGATTAGACTCCATTGCAGCTCTCGAGGACCTCTACTGTAATGTACACTTTACAGTTTTTATGTCTCCAATATTACTGATAGGTTACTTGCTCACTCTTGTAAGTTATCCTAAACATAACCATCTGCCTATAACAACTTCCTGTTCCTTATTCACTCTTTTCAATTGCCCTGGGACATCCAGCAGCAGCAGCAACAGCAGTAGTAGTAGTGTTAGTTGTTCAGTCATGTCTGACTCTTTGCAACCCCATGGACTGTAGCCCGCCAGGCTCCTCCGTCCATGGGATTCTCCAGGCAAAACTGGAGCGGATTGCCATTCCATTTTCCAGAGGATCTTCCCGATCCAGGGATTGAATCTGGGTCTCCTGCATTGCTGGCAGATTCTTTACCATCTGAGCTACAGGGAAGAACTCGCATGTCCTAAGTCGCTTCAGTTGTGTCCGACTCTTTGAGATCCTATGAACTGTAGCCTGTCAGGCTCCTCTGTCCACAGGATTCTCTAGGCAAGAATACTGGAGTGGGTTGCCATGCCCTTCTCCAGGGGATCTTCCTGATCCAGGGATGGAACCTGGGTCTCTTCTGTCTCCTGCTTTGGCAGGTGGGTTCTTTGCCACTAGCGCCACCCAAGGAAACCCCGACATCCATTAAGCCCTTATCAATAATCTGACCCTTTGTGGCCTATATTATCAATTCAGTTCTTTTCAACTTAGGTAAGAAACTCCTTCCTCACCATCAACTACCTTGTCTTTTTCAAACCGTCAAGAAAAATCATATATGTCTCCCCAGTACTATTTGTTTGAAATGGATCCTTACCATCTTATTTAAAACAGCATTCTTCTCTTTTCTTTTTTTTTTGAACAATTGATGGGGTCTCCACTCCTGAGATATATATTTTGAGTTTCAGGCAAATTATGAGTCAATGGTCTCTCAGACACAACACTCACTACTCTCTGGGGAGAACACTTCAGACCCCAACAGAGGATTATAACTTTAAATAAACTCAGCCTCTGGAAGGATTTAATGGAGCACATGTCTCTGGTCCCTTGCTCCTTGTAAGGAGGTACCCTGCCGTTATGTTTTAGTCTTTTCTGAACTTAGCTATCTTAGGTCAGTTACAGTGAACATGGTATGGAGAACATGAATTCCTTCTCAACATGTTAAATTTTCCTCCTCAAATGCCTTATATACAAAAACACAAGCGTTTAATGTATGTACAGAGCAGCAAACATTCTCTCCCTGTTTCTTTTCAGATACTTTCTTCTCACATAAACAGTGGCGATAGAATTATAAGTGCCATTGTTCTGCCTCCATGTTAATATTCTTACTATCTTGTATAAACAGGAGTGAATGAATACGTACATGACACCAATCAATCCCTTTCTTAAAAATGCAGTTCTCATCTTTTTAAACAGAGGAGGATGAATTAATGAATTCAACATGCAGTTTATCTGTTTATATTTTGAATGTTAATAAAGTAAAACCAAATTATTGCCTAAGTTCTTTTCAGATTTACATCAGCCATTAACACTCTCCATGCCAGCCTGGGCCAAGGGAAAGTGGGACTAGTAGCCTTGGGTCCAAGTCCCTGGAGTCAGCTGGAGAGGATGTGAAGCAGCTAGAGCAGGAGGAGATATTCACTGGCAATGAAAGAAAAAAAATATATATGTGAGAAATATATATATATATATGTAAGAGAAAAAAAATATATATATATATATTTGTAGAGCACATTGCTAGAAAGAGATCATCTGGGGGCATTAGGTGAGAGAAATATCAAAACCAACCATAAAAGTGCTCTGAGGGGATTAGGGAAAAGGGAAATACTGTTCTTTTCATCCCCTCAATGACTTCCCTTCTTCCTTAGAGTGCTTTCTCTTTCTATCACGTCATACTTCTCCCTCCATTCTTCAGGTTTTCCTCTATTTCTAACAAAGAAGCATTTAAGAAAATTTTAGGCAACAGTGAGATCCCTCCCCCCAAAAAATGAGAGGAGACTTATGATAACACACTGAACATTTTTATATACACAAGAAAATACAACCTATATTTGATTGACCAAGAACTAGAAACTGGGACTTTTGAGATTTAAAAAATTCATGGTATGTCTGGTCATATTAATCTTCAGACCAGCTGGTTTTTTTAGCATCACTGGAAAGAGCTATAAGAGAATCTTGAGCATAAAAAAATAAGGAAAAAATGGAATTTTATAAGGATTTATATCTGTAAAGAGAAAGGGGCTTTAGAATTGTCTTGAAATTCCCCTCAAATTACCAAGGGAAGGAATTTAGGAATTCTTGTTGGGTTTAGGGAACTACTAAACCCTGTCTATTATGTTCATTACAGTCATTCAAGCAAATAAAGGATAACTAGAGCATGGTATCTCACAGTGAATAACATGGTTGGTTACTCTGCCACTCTGACATATGGAGGCAGGGCCCACAGGACCAGGGGTCTCCTTATGAATACTACAGAGAGATGCTCAGGTTCATCTGAATGCACAGAGAATGAAGGATTAGTGGGATGGTGTCAGCTGTGAGGTAGCTAAATGTATTTTCTAACCAAGCACCATCATTTTGAGCCTTGCCTTCTTGGAAAAAAATTTCAACACAGAGTTTATGGGAATCCTTTATTTGGTCACTGGGTGGGGGAGGATGCTGGGACTATGACAATATTCAATGGCCAGAGACAAGAGGAAGCGAGAAGAAAGAGGAAACCCAGAAAGCAGGAATGAGTGCCAAAAGAAGGGTGCCAGCTCTGGAGACTCTCTTACAGAATAAATAGAGAATCTTAAAATAAGAAAAAAGAGAGCATGTGTTGAGGAAAACATCAGTATACTTTTGGAATCTGAGGCAAAAACGAAAAATATTTGTCCCTTGCCAATTTTCACCATTGTCTCATGGAAGATTCCTTTTTCTTCCACTTTAATATATACAAGTACATTCTTTTCCGAAGGGTCAGCCTTCTGTGATAATGACAGTCTTAAGTTATTGGCAAAGTTGAGAATGAAACTCTGACTTCCAGGCTATGTTTCTAAGTCCAGTCTATACCCTCCAAAGTGTTTAGCCTGTTTTCTGTGGTTTCTCTGGGACAGTGGCAAAAGATACATGTGGTAGGGGCAGCCTTCCTTCTTGGGATATATACAGCCCCAGAAAATAAACACCTTTTCACCATGACTTTTGACTTTCATTTTTCTCTCTTTTCTCCTAGACTATTAATCTTCAATTTCTTCTCTACCAGTCTGGGCCCTCATGGTTAGCTTTTAAGACACCTGCCATCAGTTTCTTCCTCTATGACTTTCAATTGTTCCTCACTAGTTCTTGAGGCCATACGAACCCATTCATGTATGTTTGCCTCAACTCCCAGGCTGCTGAGCAAAGCTGAGGGAAAATCACAAAACTGGATCGCCTGGTGCCCTTTCAGAGTTCTGGTTTCCAACCTGAGCTGGGGTTTTGGAGCTACTTTACAGTTCTTTCATCTTTTCTTAGTCAGTTTCCTTTTTCAGTCCCCAGTTTCCTTTTATCATGTAATTAACTGCTTGCAACTTACCTCCTACCCTTTATTCTCAGCTACTGTATTAACCTTGCCTTCTTTTCAAACAGAAGACAGAGCTATCAAATGTCAGTCCTATCACGCTACCTCTGTCGGAACCCATCCCTGACATCTCAGATACTTTTTTGCCTAGCATTAATTATCTCCTTCAGGATCTTACTGTATCATTTACTCCTTATATCTTCTGCATTTTCCATTTTCCTACTGCATGCCAACATGCTTCAGTTGCCCACATGTGAAACAAACAATAACAATCACAACAAACTAACAAACAACAGATCATCTTCCGTGGACACAGTCTTTCCTTCCTTTGAACCACTTTTAAGCTTCCTAAACCGATTCATTCCTCAACACAGTAAAATCTGGTTTGTCTACCTGTGTTGCCAATTAAATGACCAAGGTCTCCAAAAACCTCTGATTGCTAGCTCCTAAGATCCATTTTGCCTGGAGAATCCCAGGGACGGGGGAGCCTGGTGGGCTGCCATCTATGGGGTCGCACAGAGTTGCAGCAGCAGCTGCAAGATCCATTTTCCAACCTTGTTGCTTTCTTTCTTTCTTTTTAAAGTCAGGTCCATTGATAAATAATTTGCATACAATAAAATTCACCTTTTCTTTTAATACCTTTCTACAGTTCAATAAGTTTTGACTTCTGAGTTGGTTTCTTGATATGTGTAAAATAAAATCCAAATGCTTTGAATTCATACACAAATCTCTTCAAAATCTCCTAACAGTCTTCCCCATGTAACCCATTGTCTGGTCATATATGCTTTAGCGAGATAAGTTCTGTACATTTAAGCTTCTAGAACTTTCTTCAGTTTCCTCCCTGTAAACATACATGTTTTTGTGTAATATAGTAAATGCTGTATTAATATCACATCTATTTCCATATAGAATTATAAAACTAGATGCTATTTTGAGAAATTGATGTTTTCAAAATAGAGTGTAACTTTAAAGATCTCTGCTGTTTTAGTGTTATGGGTTGAATGGTGTCCTCCTCAAATTATTATGTTGAAATACTAGCCCCTGGAACCACAGAATGTGACCGTATTTGAGAATAGGGTCATTGCAGATATGACTGATAAAGATGAGGCAATCTTGAAGTAGGGTGGATTACTATCCAATAAGACTGGCATCCTTTTAAAAGGGGGAATTTGGACACAGACAAACACATGAGGAGAACGCTAGGTGAAAATGAAGGCAGAGATTAGTGTGATGCTTCCATAAGCTGAGGAACACCAAAGATGGCCAGCAACCATCAGAAGGTTGGGAGAACTATGGAACAGATACTTCTTTAAAGCTCTTGGAAGGAACCAATTCTACTGACACTTTGATCTTGGGTATTTAGCCTCTAGAGCTGTGAGACAAGAATTTCTGCCTCTCCATTTTGTGGTACCTTGCTATGGCAGCTCTAGTAAACCAATACCTTTAGTAAATAAACATCTATGAGTATGCTGGAATACTAATTTGCTCATTCACTTACCAAGTCCTTAACGGATACCTCGTATGTGCTAGGGGCTTCCCTGGTGGCTCAGTGGTAAAGAACCTTCTTGCCAGTGCGGGAGATGTGGGTTTGAACCCTGGGCCAGGAAGATCCCCTGGAGAAGGGAATGGCAACCCATTCCAGGATTCTTGCCTGGGAAATCCCATGGATGGAAGAGCCTGGTGGGCTATAGTCCATGGGTCACGAAGACTCAGACATGACAGAGCAACTAAACAACAACAGCACCAGGTGCTGGACACTGTCCCAGGAGCGATGATGCCAGGTGCACATGAGAAACTCGAACTGTTTGTTGCACGAATGACTAAGAACTTCATAATGTTCCTGTAATTTTTGTGTATTTACTAATAAGCAGTTAATCTATTCATCAGCATCAGATCAGATCAGATCAGTCGCTCAGTAGTGTCCGACTCTTTGCGACCCCATGAATCGCAGCACGCCAGGCCTCTCTGTCCATCACCAACTCCCGGGGTTCACTCAGACTCGTGTCCATTGAGTCAGTGATGCTATCCAGCCGTCTCATCCTCTGTCATCCCCTTCTCCTTTTGCCCCCAATCCCTCCCAGAATCAGAGTCTTTTCCAATGAGTCAACTCTTGGCATGAGGTGGCCAAAATACTGGAGTTTTGGCTTTAGCATCATTGCTTCCAAAGAAATCCCAGGGCTGATCTCCTTCAGCATGGACTGGTTGGATCTCCTTGCAGTCCAAGGGATTTGCAAGAGTCTTCTCCAACACCACAGTTCAAAAGCATCAATTCTACGGCACTCAGCCTTCTTCACAGTCCAACTCTCACATCCATACATGACCACAGGAAAAACCATAGCCTTGACTAGACAAACCTTTGCTGGCAAAGTAATGTCTCTGCTTTTGAATATGCTATCTAGGTTGGTCATAACTTTCCTTCCAAGGAGTAAGCGTCTTTTAATTTCATGGCTGCAGTCACCATCTGCAGTGATTTTGGAGCCCCCCAAAATAAAGTCTGACATTGTTTCCACTGTTTCCCCATCTATTTCCCATGAAGTGATGGGACCAGATGCCATGATCTTCGTTTTCTGAATGTTGAGCTTTAAGCCAACTTTTTCACTCTCCACTTTCACTTTCATTAAGAGGCTTTTGAGTTCCTCTTCCCTTTCTGCCATAGGGGTGGTGTCATCTGCATATCTGAGGTTATTGATATTCATCAGCATAGGACTGATTAAGTGCCTACCATTTATTCATTGATCAAATATTTATGGCATACCTACTACGTGTCAAATAACATTCTAAGCACAGAGGATAAAATTATAGCTAGGACAAATTCTCTACCTTCATGAAGCTTGAGTTCTAATGGGGGGACATCAGACAAAAACAAGGAAATAAATTTTGTAATTTCACTCTGTGCCCCACAATGACAATCATAAGTATTTATCCTGTAAACCCTCTAACTCTTGAACAATGCCCAGGTCAATACTGATATTAAAAATATTCCTAAATACCACTCCCTGTTATTTCCCTTATGTTCCTGCATTCTCCATATAAGCCTGAATATTTAAAGTCATTAATATTCCCTGGTGGCTCAGATGGTAAAGAATCTAAATGCTATGCAAGAGACCTGGGTTTAATCCTTGGGTCGGGAAGATCCCCTGGAGAAGGGAATGGCAAGCCACTCCAGTATTCTTGCTTGGAGAATCCCATGGACTGAGGAGCCTGGTGGGCTACAGTCCGTGGGGTCACAAAGAGTTGGACAGGACTGAGTGATTAATTCTCTTAAGCTGTTCTTCAGACTTTCTGATTTAAGCATAATTTTAGGAGTTTACACATTATTTCAGAGTCTACAAAATAAAGATTAACACGTTAAAGTCTGAGAGTGGAGCTAGGGTAATCCACAGGCAGTGTACAGGCTAAAAATGTTTGGGTAGGACACCCAAAGTTGGCTTTCTCAGTCAGCCAGTGTCATTCAACACCTATTTTTTAAGTGCTTCCACTATGTCAGCCCCTGTGTTGAAGACAGAAGAACTGTGGGAAAAGCAGGCATGGTGCTGACCCTCACCAAGCTTATGTTCTAAAGGGAAACACCTGAACAGCTGGTTTCACAGTCCCTTTCTTACTTACAACTGTGATGGGGCTGTGTGAAGAAAGCTGAGAGAACTCGGGGTCAGGGGACTCGGCCACGAGGGGTTGTGAGAAGCCTCCTTGAGGAAGTGGTACCTCAGTACTGACTTTGGGGCTGGGGTATGTATGGATCTTTGTTTCAGCAGGGATCACAGACTCTTGTGTTTCTTCCTCCTCCTCTCCTTTCATCCATGTACACATTTCAAATACTTAAAAGCATTCTTCAAATACAGTAAGAACACCAAAACTAAACACAAGAGAAGGACTCTTCAGAGGAAAGGGGCCAAAAATAGAAGGGGAAAAAAACCCCTAATCTCACCATTTGTTTTGAAAACATCCAAAATGATTAAAACACATTATAAACTAAAACATATGAACTAATCACTTGCCAAGTTTCATTTTTAAATCATAGCCGTTCTCGAGGTTCATAAACTGAAAAAGAGTCTTCAGTGTGAACTTGTGTTTTTCTTTGCTTGGCCCACAGTTGGCCGGCTGTGAAGCTGTATGGAGGAAAATCCAGCTGGTCAGGAACACATGGAGTACCTCCACTGGAAGGTAAGCTCCATGAGATCAGGCCTTGGTCTATTCATAGCTGTGTCCCTAAAGCACAGAAGAGCACTTGGAAAACAATGGGGACTCAATAAATGCTGAATGGCTAACTGAATGAATATTCTGGGGCTTTGAAGGAATTCTCCAGATATCTTTTCTTACCCAAGCCACATCTTGCTTTAATCCAGTGGTCTGGGGGCAATTTTTATCCCCCAGGATATGTTTAGCAACATCTAGAGACACTTTTAGTTGTAAAGCTCTTGGACAGCAAGGAGATCAAAACAGTCAATCCTAAAGGAAATCAACCCTGAATATTCATTGGAAGGACTGATGCTGAAGCTGATGCTCCAATACTTTGGCCACCTGATATGAAGGGCCAACTCATTGGAAAAGACCCTGATGCTGGGAAAGATTGAAGGTAAGAGCAGAAGGGGGTGACAGAGGATGAGATGGTTGGATGGCATCACCAACTCAAAGGACATGAGTTTGAGCAAACTCTGGGAAGTGATGAAGGACAGGGAAGCCTGGCGTGCTGCATTCCATGGGCTGCAAAGAGTTGGACACGATTTAGTGACTGAACAACAAAATCTAGTGGGTAGAGACCAGAGATGCTGCTAAACATTCTACAATGCATAGGATAGCTCTGCACCACAAACATTTACCTATCCCCAAATTTCAGCAAGGACAAGGAGAAACTCTGCCTTAGGCCCCTTTTTACTATTGGGCTGTATTTGGGAGTATGGGACTCCATATATTTGGGAGAAGTTGAGTCCTGGAGGCACCAACCTGAAGAGCCTCCTTGGTTCATCCTCATTCCTTACATGGTCCAACAGAACTGCCCCACTGGGCCTTTTGGCCCCACTGGATCAATATGCAGTTTCTGGGGAAACCAGCTGAAAAAGATCTGTCTTTACAATGGTAGGGAACAATTTTTACTGTGTAGTGGTAATTTCACTGAGCTTATCAAAGAATATAACCTAATTTAAATAAAATTAGCTTGTTTAGAGTCTACTCATGTGTCTGTAAGAAAAACAAATGTCCTCCCCTAATTCAGCCGGTTTCTCCATGTCTGATTAGGACCTGCACACCAGTCTAGCTTTATAATAAATAAGATCAGCTTCAAGAATCCACCAAACCCCAATGATAATATAGTATACAGAGACTGGATTGATAGCTTTTCATCTGCTCTGTTCCTTGCCTCGTGTATTAAAATAGTAGTGCTTGTTTCGGTTTCCGCTGGGAAACTTCCATGGTGCCAGAAGAGTGCATGTGCCGATTTCCCCATGATGGTGGTTGCTCCAGGAATCTTGGTATTGTGGCATGGGTCCCAGTTACCATAGAGACTGCATACGCTGACAGTGCAGCATTATGATTGGTGAGGAAGGCATATTTTGCAGAAGCTTTTTGGAGAGATAAAGAGAAGACATGGGAAAGGGAGGCTCACAATAAAGTCGCACAGCAAAGAGAAGTCCCTGATCATCACAGATTCTAGAAATTCGGGACAACAGAGATTACAACTACTATTACAAAGCCAACATAAACTTTTCCCCCACAAGGCTGTGTCAGTCAGGAAAATTTCAAGTATGAGGAGAAATAACTGATATATTCTCAAACAAAAAAAGTAAACAAATGAACCTACCAAGGTCTCGAGGTAACAAAAATGATACGGCAAGAAAATATTTTTAAGTGATTCAAGGCAAAGGAAGAAAAAAGGAATCTAAGAGAACAATAAAATCAAAAGTTACATTCCTGAGGATGGCTGATTTATGGAAAGGCTGGCAAAGAGTAACTTAAGTTCTGAGTGCCTATGTTTCCTGCCCTGAAAGTGGAAAGGAAAAGAATAAAGATGAGTCCCCTCTCATTTTTAACAAGGGTCTCCATAAAGCTCCCAAGGGCTTGACATTATAGCAGATGAATATGATGCACGCCAGTCAAAGAAAATCCGACAAAAACTCTTAGCAAATACGTAAATTAGAGAACATTGCCCATGATGCAAGCTGGCTCATTCCACAGTTTCATAAAATAATGAGAGCTTAAAGTGTACTGACAGTGTGTTTTCATGTACATATTATTTCTCTGTATACATTTTGAGGTATAGAATTTTTACAAAGATTAAGGCATACGTTCCATGTAAAAGGTCCAAGTGTTGAACTGTAGATATTTTCAAATAGGAAAGAAGGCTGGAGACAGGATGTGGGTCAGTGCAGGGGATGAGTGAGAAGGAACTTAGGAGAAAACCAGTCTAGGGAAATGTCAGGTAAGTGATCATAAGTTCCGTGATGTCCAGGTCTATGTCTGGTAATGTTTTATTGCATATACTTTAGCCTAATATAGCCAGTGGAAACAGTGACAGACTTTATTTTCTTGGGCTCCAAAATCACTGCAGATGGTGACTGCAGCCATGAAATTAAAAGATGCTTGCTCCTTGGAAGAAAAGCTATAACAAACCTAGACAGCATATTAAAAGCAGAGACATTACTTTGCCAACAAGTTCCATATAGTCAAAGCTATGGATTTTCCAGTAGTCATACATGGATGTGAGAGCTGGACTATAAAGAAAGCTAAGTGCTGAAGAATTGATGCTTTTGAAGTATGGTGTTGGAGAAGACTCTTAAGAGTCCCTTGGACTGCAAGGAGATCAAACCAGTAAATCCTAAAGGAAATCAATCCTGAATAGTCATTGGAAAGACTGATGACGAAGCTGAAGCTCCAATATTTTGGCCACCTGATGCAAAGAGCCGACTCATTGGAAAAGACCCTGATGCTGGGAAAGACTGAGGGCAGGAGGAGAAAGGGATGACAGAGGACAAGATGGTTGTATGGCATCACCAACTCAATGGACATGAGTTTGAGCAAGCTCCAGGAGATGGTGAAGGACAGGGAAGTCTGGCCTGCTGCTGTCCATGGGGTTGCAAAGAGTTGGGCATGACTGAGCGACTGAACAATAATATAGCCACGGGCCACTGGAAATCCTTGTCTTCAAATTTTAATTATCATCAATATATTAATAATCTCCGAAATCTATATCTTGAGCCATTAGTTCTCAAATCTATCTACAATTTTGAGCCATTAGTTCTCTCCTGACCTCTAGCCCACTATAACAAATGACTTATTGGACCATTCCAACTGGATAGCACAGCATGTCTAAAGTTCAGTCACCTTTTCCTTTATGTTTCCCTCCTTCCTATGCTCCCTATGTGAGCAAATAGCATCAATATTCACCCATATGTCCAAGTCTCATACCTGGGAATCATCACCCCTCAAATAATCACCAGATTTGTAATTCTAATGTAATTTCTTTTAATAATCAAAGAAGGCTTTTGTGCATAGAAAGCAATATTTACAGTTAATTGGGTTTTAAACTATCGTGTGTGTATGTGTGTACCTATCTATATACACATATATTATCCTATTTATTAGTCTAACAATTCCTCTACAAAACAGGAAAATGTTTCCAGGAAGGGTGAGGTTACTAGGTAGAAAATTTGGGACCTTTAACTATTTCAACTATTCAGGAGGTTGGAAGAATTAGGATCTAATCTAGGAGCACCTTCCGGAATGATTCTTTAGGGTGTCACCACTGAACACACTGAATATTCTTAGAGTGACTATGACGATGAGGAGTTTTAAGGCAACATCCCACAAAGGGAATTTTACAACCCATGTCTTCTGTGTTCAAGTTCTGTGCTGCTTGCTCAGTCATGTCCGATTCTTTGCGA
The DNA here is from genome assembly GCF_000754665.1 of Bison bison bison. NCBI lineage: Eukaryota > Metazoa > Chordata > Mammalia > Artiodactyla > Bovidae > Bison > Bison bison. The sequence goes on from NW_011494787.1 coordinate 5,275,460, forward strand.
TCCCATGGACTGTAGCCCACCAGGCTCCTCTGTCCACAGGGATTCTCCAGGCAAGAATACTGGAATGGGTTGCCATTCTCTTCTCCAGGGAATTTCCCAACCTAGGAATCAAACGGGGGTCTCCTGCATTGCAGGTGGGTTCTTTACCAGTTGAGCTTCCCAGGAGTTCTGCTCTTACCTACTTCTTTTATAATAAACTTTCCACTTTGTAGCCTAATAAAGGTAGATAGTATTTTGTTTTCTCCATCAGCCAGGTACCTTGACTTTGGTGACCTTTTACTTTTGATGTTTCTCACATTTCTAGGTGTCTTGTTCCCACTCCACCGCTTTAGCTTAGGCCTCCATTGCCTGTCATTTGTAACATGGTAATGGTCCACTGTGCCATGTCCCCTTCTGTTTCTGAGTCTTTGCACATGTCACTACCCGTGTCCAGAACAGCCATATTCCCTGGTAAGCATTTACCAAATGAAAAAAATAACAGATGCTTTAGATGTTGCTGCTTTGGGTACGAAACAGAAATAGTAGCCCACCTAATATTCTGGATAAACCTGCACGAAGTGCTCTTACTCTCAAAATTAATTTTGAAGAACTTGAATATTTTGCCATGGAGAATCATGGGGGCCGTACTACAATGTTAAGTTTTGCATCTAATAAAAATGCCTATAACACAGAGAAAGAAGGACTCATTTTTTTTTTTCTTCAATTCATCCAGCAAATATTTGTGGAACACCCTTTATATACCAGGCACTGTTACAGACACTGGAAATTTCTTAGAGTACAAAACAGACCAAAACTACCCCTCCAAGATACAACCCCCTGCGATTATGGGCTTATATTCTATGACAAGGGGAAATAAATATGTAAATAAAGCATTCATCTGAAGGGAATGATCTCTATGATGAAAAATGAAGCAAAGGTAGGGGGTACAATTTTAAATATGGTTGCTATGAAAGGCTTTCCTTAGAAGTGAAAATTGAGTAAAGACCTGAAGATAGTGAGCAACCAAGACTTATCTGGGAAAAGCATTGCAAATGATGAGAAAAGTAAGTGCAAAGGTCTCTGAAGTGAAACATGTATGGTGGGTGAGGGAAGCAAGGAGGTCAATGGAGCTTTGGAGGTATAAGGGAGGGCTCAAGCGTTAAATGAAGACACAAATTAACAGAGGAAACTGCTTGTGTAGGCCTTGTGGACTATTGTATAGGCTTTTGCTTTTCCCCCTCTGGATGGATGGATGGGGAGTCATTAGAGACTTTTGAGTAGAGGAGACATGTGGTCTGACTTACATTACATGCATTACAAAGTATCCTTCTGCCTACTATTTTGAGAACAAACTGCTTGTGGCAAGTACACAAACAGTTTCAGAAACAGAAAAGGTAAAGATAGGAGGCTACTGCACTAATCCATGTAAGAGATGATACTAGCTCGAGTTAGGATAGTAGTAGTGGTCAGGATGAGAAAGCGGTAAGATTTTGGATGTATTTTGAAAGTAGATTTGCAGAATTTGTTGGTAGGTTGGATTTGTGAGATAAATACAAGACTGAGAGAGAAACCAATTTTTGACTTGAACAACTCTAAGGATGGAGATGCTATTTACTGGGCTGGGAAAGAATGCCTGTTTGTTAGGTAAAATAAAAGAATTCCATTTGAGTATTTTACATTTGTGGTGCTCATTAGACTTCCAGTGGAGATTTTGAGTAAGCAGTTGAATATGTGAGCCTAGAAGTCACATATTCTAGCCCAAGGTAAAGGCCTGGACTAGAGATAAAAGCTTAAGCTGTGAGCTTGGGTATGAATATTAAGGAAGTGAACAGAGATTAAAAAAGAGGTTCAAGGACTGAGCCACGTGACCCTCCAGTGTTTACATGCTGGAAATGAAAATGTATCAGTCAAGAAGAGTGAGAAGAAATGGCCTGTGAGGTAGGAAAAAAATCAGATGAGCCTGGAGGACTGAAAGCTAAGTGAAGAATGTGTTTTGATGGAGAAAGCTGTGCAAACAATGTTGAGAGGTCAGGGAAGACTGAATTGGTTGATGGAGTTAGAACCATGGAGGTCACTTATAATCTTAGTGTGAACTGTTTTACCACATTGGTGGGTGCAAAGGTAATCAGAGAGGACTCAAGAGAGAATTGGAGAATAGGATTGGAGAGTGTTCATAGTGAGTATCATGACATTTCTTGAGAAGTTTTGCTGAAATGGGAATCAAAGAAATAGGATAGTAGCTATAGTGAGTGTCAGAAGAGAGTATTTTTTAGGGGGAGATAAATGACAGCGTTTTGTGTGCTTGTAGGAAAGATTTGGTAGATAGGGAAAACTGATCAAGGAAGAGAAAGAGGGGAGCTTTTATGAGAGCAGTGTAGATGAGTGTGTGAAAGAGGGCGGGGTCTAACGCACACAGAAGGGTAGGTTGAACAGGAGCGGGCAGAGTTTCTTCACAGTTATGGAGAGAAACCAGGGTATGTGGGCACAGATGCAGATGGGAGGGTAGGTGTGATGGGGAGTGAATGCGCAAGTTCATTTTTGAGTGCTTCTATTTTCTCAGTGGAGTAGGAAGGAAGGTCATAAGTTGAGATTAAGGATGGGGAAGGAAGTGTTGGAAGTTTGAGAAAGGGAAAGATGAGAAATATTCTTATAGCAACATGGGGAAGGGAATGGATAGGGATGCTATGCTATGCTATGCTAAGTCACTTCAGTCGTGTCCGACTCTGTGTGACCCCATAGACGGCAGCCCACCAGGCTCCCCCGTCCCTGGGATTCTCCAGGCAAGAACACTGGAGTGGGTTGCCATTTCCTTCTCCAATGCATGAAAGTGAAGTCGCTCAGTCGTGTCCGACTCTTAGCGACCCCATGGACTGCAGCCTACCAGGCTCCTCCATCCATGGGATTTTCCAGGCAAGAGTACTGGAGTGGGGTGCCGTTGCCTTCTCCGATGGATAGGGAAGTGTGATGTGATTGCAGGGCAGCACTAAGAGCCTCTCTGAGCAGTTAGAGTTTAAAGGGAGAGTCAGGTGACCTGTGTGTTTTTCTCCAGCCACATTCAGCTAGCCTGTGGGCCTGGAATAGATGGGGAGTTGCAAATGATCAGTGTAGTTGAGACTTGCCAGTTGAGGACAATGAATCAAGAGACAATCAAGGGGACTAAGGAGGTATGCAAAGACATGATTAGAATCATTGTCCATGGAATCTAGTTATACAAGGAAGGGGTAATATGAGGGCCTCAGGGTAGAATCATTGTATTGGAGGCACTCGGAGGCTTCAGGGATTGCTGTAACAGAGGGGACAGTGGAATTGGGTTAAGAGAATATTAGGTGGTTGGTTGGAGAGTGGGATGCTTGAAACTGAGATTATGGAAAGTTTGTAATTATTAGTAAATAAAAGGTCAAAAGTATAACCACGGGAGTGAGTAGCTACGGTAGGGTAGAGGACAGAGCACGACTGAATTAAGGGATTGAGAGGTAAAGTATCAGAAAGATTATATGTTTAGACACTGAAATGACCTTGTATGGTGATGTGGTAGAAATGAAAAGAGCGTTAGTGAGCCAGTGGCTAAAATCGTCAAGAAACTGGAGGTGGCAGCCAGAGATGTAGTGGATCACCGCAGGGGACAGAAAACTTTTCCTACCCATCCTCAGCTTTCCCCCTCTCTCACTATCTTCACAGCCTATATGACTGGCATTAGTAAACTTTTAATTTCCCAGACTAGCTAGCTGTAAGTAACCCATGACTTCCCTTTGTTCTTTCTATTTAAGTTATTCCTAAGTCTGAAGAATTTCCACTTTCAAATATTTACTCTTCTTTCTCCCCATTTTGGGCCATCACTACTCTTGCCAGTCACTCTTCCCTATAACTCAGTTTAATGTTCTTTATGGTACTAAGCACTGTCAGAAATTATCTTGTTCAGTTTGTTTGCTTTTTGTTGCAGGGAGATTCTATTTTCCATCATGAGAATGTAAGCTCTGGAAGGGGAAAAGCCTTGACTGTTCTGTGTTTGAAACATAATATCCTCCACAATAAATAACCCTATAATGAATTAATGAATGGCCCCCTGTTACATGCTGATGAATCCTAATTTTCTGTTTCACACACAGGCATTACTTTACCTACTACCTCTTTATATTTCCTCTCCTGCTCAAACCATCCATTTCACTAAGTTAAGGCCATTATACTGCTCCCCCTGAAAATTTTGTTAATTTCTATCCTGGTGATTTTATCATATTTCTCCCCTGTTTTTAAGTCAGTCCCCCACACACCAGTTCTTCAAGGCTAAGCTTTGGTCTCTTCTCTTGGATGGCCCTTGCATGATTACTCTGAGACCTGCTGATTTCTCCCTTCTCGAAAAACCTGCTATGCTTAATAACATCAGCTGCCTTATATTTTGTAGTTGTTTAAGGAGTGTTCATCTTCTCTTTTCAGTTTGAATATAGGTTTATTTTTGGCTCAGGGATCCTGACTTACATATATGGTATCAGTTCAGTTCAGTTCAGTCACTCCTCAGTCATGTCTGACTCTTTTCGACCCCATGAATCACAGCACACCAGGCCTCCCTGTCCATCACCATCTCCTGGAGTTCACCCAAACTCACGTCCATCGAGTTGGTGATGCCATCCAGAAATCTAATCCTCTGTCGTCCCCTTTTCCTCCTGCCCCCAATCCTTCCCAGCATCAGAGTCTTTTCCAATGAGTCAACTCTTCGCATGAAGTGGCCAAAGTTCTGGAGTTTCAGCTTTAGCATCATTCCTTCTAAAGAACACCCAGGGCTGATCTCCTTCAGAATGGACTGGTTGGATCTCTTTGCAGTCCAACGGACTCTCAAGAGTCTTCTCCAACACCACAGTTCAAAAGCATCAATTCTTCGGCGCTCAGCTTTCTTCACAGTCCAACTCTCACATCCATACATGACCACTGGAAAAACCATAGCCTTGACTAGCCAAATCTTTGTTGGCAAGGTAATGTCTCTGCTTTTCAATATGCTATCTAGGTTGGTCATAACTTTTCTTCCAAGGAGTAAGCATCTTTTAATTTCATGGCTGCAGTCACCATCTGCAGTGATTTTGGAGCCCCCTGCCAAAAAATCATCTGACACTGTTTCCACTGTTTCCCCATCTATTTCCCATGAAGTGATGGGACCAGATGCCACGATCTTCGTTTTCTGAATGTTGAGCTTTAAGCCAAC
>NW_011494787.1:5280860-5309160 GCF_000754665.1 Bison bison bison
ACAGGATGTACTCTGCATAGAAGTTAAATAAGCAGGGTGACAATATACAGCCTTGACGAACTCCTTTTCCTATTTGGAACCAGTCTGTTGTTCCATGTCCAGTTCTAACTGTTGCTTCTTGACCTGCATATAGGTTTCTCAAAAGCCAGGTCAGGTGGTCTGGTATTCCTATCTCTTGAAGAATTTTCCACAGCTTCTTGTGATCCACACAGTCAAAGGCTTTGGCATAGTCAATAAAGCAGAAATAGATGTTTTTCTGGAACTCTCTTGCTTTTTTGATTTTCCAGCAGATGTTGGCAATTTGATCTCTGGTTCCTCTGCATTTTCTAAAACCAGCTTGAACATCATGAAGTTCACGGTTCACGTATTGCTGAAGCCTGGCTTGGAGAATTTTGAGCATTACTTTAGCGTGTGAGATGAGTACAATTGTGCGGTAGTTTAAGCATTCTTTGGCATTGCCTTTCTTTGGGATTGGAATGAAAACTGACCTTTTCCAGTCCTGTGGCCACTGCTGAGTTTTCCAAATTTGCTGGCATATTGAGTGCAGCACTTTCACAGCATCATCTTTCAGGATTTGGAATAGCTCAACTGGAATTCCATCACCTCCACTAGCTTTGTTCGTAGTGATGCTTTCTAAGGCCCATTGACTTCACATTCCAGGATGTCTGGCTCTAGGTGAGTGATCACATCATCGTGATTATCTTGGTCATGAAGATCTTTTTTGTACAGTTCTTCTGTGTATTCTTACCACCTCTTCTTCATATCTTCTGCTTCTGTTAGGTCCATACATTTCTGTCCTTTATCGAGCCCATATTTGCATGAAATGTTCCCTTGGTATCTCTAATTTTCTTGAAGAGATCTCTAGTCTTTCCCATTCTGTTGTTTTCCTCTATTTCTTTGCATTGATTGCTGAGGAAGTCTTTCTTATCTCTTCTTGCTATTCTTTGGAACTCTGCATTCAGATGCTTATATCTTTTCCTTTTCTCCTTTGCTTTTCGCTTCTCTTCTTTTCACAGCTATTTGTAAGGCCTCCCCAGACAGCCATTTTGCTTTTTTGCATTTCTTTTCCTTGGGGATGGCCTTGATCCCTGTCTCCTGTACAATGGCATGAACCTCAGTCCATAGTTCATCAGGCACTCTATCTATCAGATCTAGTCCCTTAAATCTATTTCTCACTTCCACTGTATAATCATAAGGGATTTGATTTAGGTCATGTATGGTATACTCCATAATAATTAACATAACATAGGATAGGTAATGAATGTTCCAAAAAATACCATGGCTTCATGGAATAGTTTCATTGACTTCTATTATCCTCAACAATCTGACCAACTTGACTCCTTTCCCACTTTTCATTGTGCTTTTTGCTAAATCTGAGTATTCTTTCTGCTGTACCAATATTGTCTTCAGTACCATGCCCTCCTGTCCGAAGCAGAGTTTTACACCCTTGCATTGCAATTTTCATAACTAAATCATTGGCTTTGCCATTATTGTTGCTGGAGTTTTTTTGGTAATTTTAGTATATTTAGGACACAGCTGCCAAGATCATCTTTCTTCTTGGTTGATTTGATTCTTTCTTTAAAAAGAAATCCTTGCAGTTCTTTTTCATCACACTTTATGTATCCCCTTGGGATTTATTTTTTCCTTGGCTCCATCCTTGGCCTGGTTCTTCTCTAGTTTCTCTGTGTTCAGTCCCTGCTTCTCACTAGATTTGCCCTTTGTCTCATTTAAAGGAATTGGTTTTCACACCTTCTTTCAAACCACCCTGTATATTTAGAATAGTTTCTCAAATAATATAAAATTTATAATATTTATGAATAAGTGACACAATGCCAAGATATTCTGTCTCTTCTTTCAAATAACATCTGAAGATGCACCTGTACCACTGAGTTCTATATTTAAGATATTGAATAAGTATCATTCATCCATCTGCTTTCATTCTGTCTTGCATTTTTCAAGACCTGCTTAAGAGTTGTATTGTGAGGTCTTTGGGGCTGGGGATTGTCTGGCATAGAGTTCACAAATTGGCCTTTGCTCTGTATATTCATATTTCTTGACAAATAATAAATAATAATAATAGCCCATTGTGCTTTTTTACATTCCATGCATAAGTCCCTGGAAAAAGGAAAACTAATAACCAGGGATTATAATAGAAACACTGAAACAAAACTAACCTCTTACTAGGTTTTGCTACAGTAACATAGACTTCTAGGCCCATATTCTAATAAATAATTACCTACTTAAGTCATTTGTAAATCGTTCCTTTGCCAACATTGTGTATCATATCAAATGCCTATGTGGCTTTTAGGACAGAGAAAAACAACTAGAACATTACAGCTACGTGGGGGATCAGAGCGAAAGCAGCAAAATAAGAGGTTTACTCTGCTGGGTGCGCAGTTTGTAAGAATTAGTCTCACAAGCAGAACTACTTGACAGAATACACACCCGCTCTCCAGTTCCCTTCTCCCCCTCCCTTTCTCTCCGCCACTCCAGACCTCTTCTCAATAGCGGAAGACTTGCTTTTTCTTCTTTCTTTCTTTTTCTACTTTTTTTTTTTTTAAAATCCAGGTGGGTAGTGTGTATCATTCTGTATGAAAAATCTGCTTTTCCTGTGATTATAACAAATGTTCTGATTGAAGCTGCTCTATGAAAACGGCTGTATGTCTAACGGAGGAGGGGACTGTGGTCACGGGCGGAGTGTCTCCATATTTATCCACAGATGAGCCACATTCAAACTCCAGTTTTCAAATGAAGACAAAAATGTTACCATTGCCTTGTTACTGCAGTGGCCACTAGATGGCAGGTCCAAAAATCTGAGTGGAACCTCAGAGGAGGGCAATTCTTACATGGGAAGTAAAATAATTCTGGTACTCAAGCACTGGTTTATCAATAAGCCTCTGTTCTTCACCAAAACATTGGGTGGACAAGGCAATATGCATGTGATTTCACAGAACTGCAGTGAGAAGGAAGCCCTTTGATATCTAGGTGTGTAGAGTATTGTCTACACACAATCCAGATACAGCTAGAAATTTAGACTTCTATTAACAGACTTTCTCAGACCTGGTTTTTATAAATGTTCAGTTGTATTTCATTTATCTTGTGGTCCTGGCACTACCTTGCCATAATCTCAGGGGATATAAAATGTAGTTGTTTAATCTGCCTCTGTAAGAACACAGAGAAAAGACTGTCAAACAGGCTGTGAGATAAATAAATATACATACACACACACACACACACACAAATAAAACTGCACTCTGTATCACTTAGCAAAATGTATTTACCAGTAATTCCAATTTAGAATTTTATATATCTGTCTATATGTCTATCTATATCTTTATTTTCTATACTAGAGGCTGACCTTATATGCATGTAAATTGTTTTAGAAAAGAGAATGAAAGACATTATTGAATAGGAAAAACAAGTAGTCCCCATGATTGAAGCACATATGAGTAATGAGTAAATTTAGAAAAGTTCTGTCTCACCCAGTGTTGTTTGCATTTTCCTGGACTGAGATGGAAGACTTCTAAGAGTGGAGCTTATGAGGCTACGAAAGAAGGCATTCTTAAGCCAGTTATTCTGAAGGTAGATTGCATCTCTCTCTCCAGGATTTTTTTCTTTTTTGGTTACTAGATTATCCTGACATAAGTGGTTTGACTACATGGACATTGAGCACTTTTCTTTACCTTTTAATTAAAGAATTGACCTTATGACTTTTAAAAGTAAAGAATCACAAGCTCTGAGATAATTTATCCTTCTCACTTGAGAAAATATGTTCTAAAGTCAAATTTATGTTTGTACAAAAGCTGTGACATGCATTTTGATATACATTTACGCATCCTTGCCAATTAAAATTCTGTAACAATGAAAGCAACATTAACTCAATTATAGCCATACAACTCTCTCATCACTCACCTTTTGTTCCCTCTTTCTTATAAAATTTAGGTAAAAGAATAATAGTAAACAAGTTGATTTCATCTACCCTTGCTCCGCATCTTTGGACAGTTAAATGTCTACATGAGACCTGAGAAGAGGACATATACTTATTCTTATTCTTCAGAATAAGAAACAAGCTTCTTTTTTTTTCTGTAAGGAATAAATATGGACTATCCTGATTAGCAAGAAGAGATTTTACATCAGCACTAGCTGACTTCCTTTCGTTTGGCAGTAGAATTTAAAATACGATGACAGAAACAATTTATGATGAAGTTCCATGGTTATTTCTACATAATTGTGGTGAATGGAATTTAACCTCCTCTTCTCCTCCCACCAAAAATGCTAAAACTTGTGCCTGCCTCACAGAAAAAGCACTGGAATGGAAGCTGAAGCCTGGGCTCTACCCTGATTTTGAGGGTATTTCACAGGGTGAGAGCCAGAGAGTATGGCCTCCCTCTGGGCTCCTCTTCCTCACCTCTGAGGCTTTAAGGAGAAAGTCTGGGATCCTTCTCTGCTTTAACATTCAATATCCAGAGAAGTGAATTACCATGCATCCCAGATATTTTTTTTTTTCTCAGAAATAGACGAATTTTCTCAGATGAGAGAACAATGCTGTTAAGGACTTTGTACTGAAAGTGAACACGTCCCAGTCAGCATAGTGGATCTGACTCACAGAAGGGAAGCCGGAATTCTTTCTTTCTCCATTCTGCATCACTCTTCCACAGACTCCCCCATGGTCCATAAATCTAAGTCCTGCCCCAGAGGACCTTCTTGGCAGTCCCTGGTTGATTATTCCCCAAACCCTTTACTTTTCCTCTTGGACATAGAGCCAAACTCTGTTTCCCAGCCCTCCCTGCAGACAGCCACGGCCTTGTGACCACATTCTGACCAGTGGGGTGTCAGCAGAAGTGACATGCACTGCTCCAGAGCTTACCCATAAAAGTTCCTTCGCAATTATTGCTTTCCTCCATCAGCAGTCTTCTGGCTGGAGGTCACCTGAAGGTGACCTTGGAAGCTATGTGCTGAAGATGACAAAGCTTTGGCCAACCTGGATCTCTGACCAATCTTTACATGAGCAACAGAGGAAATTTTGCATTAGGCCTCTGAGACATGGAGGTTTACATAAATAGTATAGAAACTAATATTATCTTAAGTAAGAAGCCCTCTAAACCAGAGATTTGCTCTCCCTCCAAGACATTTTATGTCTCAGTGACCAGGTTTTCACATTGTAGTAGATTCCTTACTGATATGTAAGATCTTTGAGGACAATATGTATTTTATTCATATTCTCATCCTCCACAGAACTCTAGCCAGCTGAATAAGTGCTGAATAGAACCTGGACAGTTTGGAAATTGTAGAATGTAGTAAAAGAAGTATTGATTAAAAAAAAAGTCCTAGCTTTTTTCTTGTCCTATTTTTTCAGAGTGGTAATGCTATACTGTGACCACCGTGTATGTGGGTGTGTATGCTTAGTCATGTAGCCTTTTAATATATTTTATGCATAGCTTTCCTAATACTCATGCTCCAGAAATTAAGTGCAAATTAAATATTTTGAAAAATTAAAAAATACAAAAGCAGGAGATAAGTGAAGAGATGAATTGAGAAATGTGAAAAATAAAGGATTAAAAATTGTCTGGATCATCATTACATGGGTCTTCTACTAGCCCTTATGAAATTATAGCTATAAACTATTACCTCAGATAAACCACCGTGCTTTTGGTACCTTATTTTCAGTGTTAGTATTGACCTCTTTTGAGCCAAATTCCTTAGACATTTTCTGTTCTATTTTTAGCTGGTCTCCCCACAGCCCCTCCCTGAAACACTTCACCCTGGTTTTCTCAATACTGGCTGGATTTTCTCATTCTCTGTCTCTGACTGTCCTCTTCCATCTTTTCTTTGGCTCTCTTTCTTATCCACTCTTTAAGTATTAGAATTTCCTAGTATTCTGCTCTGGGTTTTCCCCGCACAGCTAGTTCTTGAGTCATCTCAGTCTTATGGTTTCACTGACCACTTCCTCGCAAATAACTCCTGAGTACATCTGGCCCAGCACTCACTTTCTCTAGAGCTTCAGACCTGTATTGTCTATGGTCTCTTGGACACTTTAAGACAATCTAAACATCTTGTAGCAAACTTGAATATGGCAAGTCCCAAAGCAAAAGCATGACTTGCCTTTTCCTGGCAAACCTCTCCCTCCTTCTCTGCTCCGTGTCTTGGTAGATGACACTGAGTTAGACACATGAAACTCTCCTTACTCTTCTCTGTCCCTGATCTAAATTAGCTAATTAAATTCTAAATCTTCAAGTATCTTTACAGTAATTTTGAGATTTTTAGCCTGTTTGAGGACTAGAGAAGTGGAGGCAGATTAAAAATAGGACTTCTTTTAACTCAATGTCGAGACCTACCACTATGAATTTCTTCACACAAACACGTAAAAGAGGCAAGAAGAATGGAATGACAAAAAGATTTTCAACCCTTGCATCATACCTGAATTACCCTGTGAACTGGCAGAGAATCGCGAGAACTGTTCTGAGAGTGAACATTCTCACATTTCATTTCTTCAATCGGGACTGCTTTGAAACAAAATTGAATGGAAAGAAAAGATTTTTTCAGAGGTGACAGGAGCTGTGCTCACTGCTCTTCCTTCCATAACCTCTGCAAAAGAAGAGTTTAAAAAATGTCCCTAAAGCCCAAACCTGCAGAAACTCTAGGCCTGTGGTTTCCATCCCTTCCTGGGTATAATTGTGAGGGCTTCCCTGGTGGCTTAGAGTGTAAAGAAACTGCCTGCAATGCAGGAGACCAAGGTTCGATCCCTGGGTCGGGAAGATCCCCTGGAGGAGGGCATGGCAACCCATTTCAATATTCTTGCCTGGGGAATCCCATGGACTAAAGAGCCTGGCGAGCTAGAGTTCATGAGGGTTGCAAAGAGCTGGACATGACCTAGCAACTAACACTTTCACTTCTTCTTTTGGGTATAATTGTAAGGGCTTGCATTGATTTTAAGTGTTCTATTTTCCACTGACATTCAAATGAGACTCCTCCCTCATCTAATCAGTTACTTTGATTTCTTGATCTTGAAATTCATTCTTCAATGTTTTCTACAATTCTTCAACATTAATAATAACTTCCTATAGCAACTGTGGTTCTTTTTCTTTCCCTGGTGATATATTTATCATCTATTACACAAACCTCCTCTTTGCTTCCCCCCTTTGCACCACCAGCTCTAACATCTTAAATTTTCATTTGACATACTGCTTACCTAAATTATTTCATGTGTGTTCCCATCCATGGAAATTCATTTTTGTGTGACATAAATCCCTACCCTATTCTATTTCACAGTAATAAAACTTTATACTGAATTGCCAAAGAGATAGGTAACCAACCACGCAGTTTAAATTAAGTGCAAGATACACATGTTTGAATATTCTTCTCTCTGTCTGAGATGTGTAGAGACAGGCCCTGTTTGTGTCTGAGCACTCTGTCATCCTACTCAAACTGTTGGAGTTAAATCACATAAGAACAGTTTTCTCACTTTGAGTCAAAAGTAACTTCTGTTATGAAAAATAAAAAGCACTGTAATGAAATCATATGTGCATTAAAAAACTCTTATAAATAATGGTTATGATTCAGTACAGTCTATGAAAGAAGCAGCTCATGACTTGAGCACATGCCAGTGAGATTAAAACTCATCCAGGGTTGGCATTCTCATTGATTGCTGTCCCTCAGCACCTTCAATGGCTTCCAGTCCTTGTCCATGCTAACCTTTGCTAGCTGTTGTAGCCATGGTAAATATCCTGTTTATTGGATTTTATTAGCATTTAAAATTTTGACATTTGGAAAAAGTACAATCTTCCTTCTTTTTCATCCTGTCATTTTTAATGTATAAGTGTCCAGGCTTTTTCCAATTTTAAGTTTCTTTCTCCTAGCTTCAGAAAATTATAATTTTGGAAAGTCACAATTATACTGCTAGTTTGTGGCCAGAACATATCAACCTCATACAACAAAATTTTAGTCAGAGGCGTTATTCACACAACTTAAGCACCAAAGTTTAATTCTGTTTTAGTTATTTGGCATTTTTGGTGAAATGAGTTTTGGTTTGAATCACTCATTTAACTATGTTGATTCTCCACCTCTTTTGGTGATATAATAGTTATAATGCTAGATATCTGCTCAGCACTATGAAGTTTTCGAGGTGCTGCCATATACACAGTTCTTATTTAATGCTCAATGGAGGGATTGGGGGCAGGAGGAGAAGGGGACGACAGAGGATGAGATGGCTGGATGGCATCACTGACTCGATGGACGTGAGTCTGAGTGAACTCCGGGAGTTGGTGATGGACAGGGAGGCCTGATGTGCTGCGATTCATGGGGTCGCAAAGAATCGGACACGACTGAGCGACTGATCTGATCTGATCTGATGTTTTGTTATAAGCAATCAGATATTACAGCCATTTCTGAGATAAAGAAAAACAGAAACAGAGAGTATTAATATTACTCCGGATCACACATGGTTGGCAGCGAGACCAGAACCAACTCCTATTCCAGGGTTCTTTCCACCACATGCGTGCATGCCTGTGTGCTAAGTCGCTTCAGTCATGTCTGACTCTTTGTGACCCTATGGCCTGTAGCCTGCCAGGCTCCTCTGTCCATTGGATTATCCAGGCAAGAATACTGGAGTGGGTTGCCAGGCCCTCCTCCAGGGGATCTTCCCGACCCAGGGATTGAGTCCACGTCTCTTACATCTTCTGTACTGACAGGTAGTTTCTTTATCACTAGCGGGACCTGGGAAGCCCTCTTTCCACTACATCACATTATTATTATCATTAACATTTATTTACCACTGCATACTTATTATTGCTTTTTAATTATCCAACCATCATGTCCTTCTCGTCATAGCACTGATGTACTTAACCTATTTTATCTGATCTCTTTCCTAGGTTGTATCCACCCTCCCAGTTCTTCATGGCCCTCACTAGACTGTGAACTACTTGAGGACAATGTTTTATCCATGTTTGGATTGCTAGCCCCTGGTGAGATCTTACCATGTGTTTGTAAATATTCACCTTCTCTTAGTTGTAAACTGTTCTCAACACATAAATTAAAAAAAAATGATATAAAGGTTAGTATTATCTGAGAGGAAGGCATTTCATCCATATCACAAGTAGGAGAATGGAAAAATCAAGAGTGAGTAGCTTTCTTTGAGAGTATCAGTGAGTCAGTGATAGAGATGTGAAACAAAAACAATCCAGGGATCTTCATGCTCAGGTTACATCTCTACCACCATAGTTGAACTCACTGGGACCAGACAGAGTGTGGGGGCTGTGCAAGCAGCATGAATATAGTATTTCCACAGCCCTTGTGCGGGCTATAATTGTTTAAAAGAACTGTGGCAAACTGGACATTTTGTTCCCTTCTAATTTATCTGTGTTTCTGTAGCCATGTCTTCACTTCTAAACACTAATCACTTCTCTAGGTGAGCTTAAGTGCCTAATTATTAAGAGCCCTCCAAATTTCTAGTGCCATCTTCAATACAGTTAGTGCCCTTTCTGTCCCATTTGCCCCCTGTGCTTGGTGCTGAATCAGTGTAGCAAATATCCCTAATGAAGAATCATGACACAGGGTTAATTTTACAAATTAAGCAATTCCTTTAGTTTTTATGTCGATTCCTTTCATCTTTGAATCCCCATCCTCCATTTGCTTAAAATACATCCTACTGTGAAACTGAAAAAACAATGTTACTCTGACAGTTCAAAGGGAAATTACTGAAACCTAGGCTATTTTCTACAGATTCTTGTCACCTGTAAACTCTTGCATGTAGCATCAGATAACCCAGTCTTCCAGGGAATGGTAGGACAATACATTAGCAGATTTAATATTAATCTCTAGAATCCCAGATTTATTCCTGTCCAGGTTAAGTGCTCTTTTGGTTATTATACCAAAAAATAATACAAAAAATCGATTACAATCGTTAATGGAGGCTTAAAATATTAACTTCCATAGCTTTAACCCAATATCTATAATTAAATGCAAAAAATGCTAAGTTCATGAAATTTTAAGGTTGAGCTTCTAATTGCACAAAAATCATGAAATTTAAAATTAAGGTTTCCAGTGCCACTATCTTGTTAGTTCTGCAACATTCCTCATATGATTTTTTGCAATACATGTTTCATTTAAATGTGTCTGTGATAGAGTTCCTAAGAAAGAATATAAAGTACAATAGGCTTGAATTCGCCTCATAGATGTCTGCTTAGAGCTTTATATAATCAAAAGTATTGGGAAAATGCAATTAGTTTTAAGTTACAATACCCCATTTGAGTGATTATCATGCTCTTGTTTAGGAATTTGTCCATTTCCCCTATAAATCCTTTAACCATCACTTCTAGCCATCCCCTGGAGAAGAAAAGACAATTTATGTAAAAACAATCAATCTGTGGGCTGGGATAGTACATATGAGTCTGTTCTTCCAACATTTGACAGAAGGTATTCATGTGAAACTACGACTTAAGAGAGTATATCAGAATATTCAAGTTTATGGGTATATGTAATAGACAAACCAAGACTCTGAGGATGGTTCGATAGGGATTCAAGTCCTTTTAATGCTACTTACTAGCCAAGATGACTTTGAGCAAATTATTTAACCTCTCTGAGTCTTATTATTGGAGTAATTATACCCATTTTGTAAGGTTATCATGAAGATTAAATGAAGTGACGTATGTCACACAGGTTTTGTAAAGCTCTCTTGGAATTTATAGTACCATTCAACTACTACTATTACAGAATGAATAACCATACTTTAACCATCATTTGGTTGTCCATATGTATTTCTGAAACACAAAATTATCATTTAGATTTATTCTATTAAAAGGTATATAGTGGTGTGTTTTATATATATATATATATATATTTTTTTTTTTTTCATAATAGTTCCCTTAGGATGGGTATGTGTCTGTGGCTTATTACTGAGCATACAGATGTGTTCAATACATGATTCATCAGGTACATCAGCTAATTCTGAAAGCAAACGAGTGAAATGAATTCCTAGATATTGAGGTGCCATGCTCAATATTTTCTTCAAATGTTATGAAACAGTTGTGTCTAAAGAAAGAATATGCTTGAGAAATTCTAGTCCAACATGCAATTTAGAGAGAAAGTTATAAATCATAAATATAAGGACTTAAAGCTAAAGTGCCACCTCAACCAAAACAATAATAAAAACTCCTAAGTGCATTCTGGCACGAATAAATAAAAGCAGCAAAAAAGCCTGTTGTGGACGATGCAGAGCCCAGGAAGGCAACCAAGTGAGTAAACAGTAAGGCAGGATTATCCTCATTTGGGAGGAATCCATTCCAGACAGGAATTAAGGGGGAGGGGGTGAGGGAAGGAGAAAGGAGGTTGGGAGGAAGGGCTTTTGCATGTAAAAGCAGCTAAGTTACTTTGTGGAATGAAAAGGAAATTTGCTTTTCCCTGTCAACAGTAATCTTGTTCGAGGTCTAGCAGACAGGTACAGAAAAGATACATGTGTTCCACCTACTTGGCTTTTCTCTTCTGGCAGTGGGGTATACCGGCAAGGTTCAGGTTAATCAAACCCACTCAGAGTAACATGGCCAAATTTCTTTCCAAAGGTATAAATACGTATTCTTCAATAGCTTTATTCAATAGACTGATAATTTATTGCACAGTTCCTGGCACATTCACAGACAAATGGATTTGCTCCTGGGTGTACTACAATGCAATAAGTGGATTTAATTGAAAGGTAGGGAGATTTATACTGAAGCCACGAATCACAATTGATAATTACTGAAAGCAAAAAGTTTCACACACATGTAATACCCAGAAAAAAAAAAACCAATAATTTCTGAACCTTGTTGGCTTTTCCTATGTTAAAACAGTGGTAGAGACGAGATTTCAAACAGGGGAGTAGCTGGATCAATGATGTCAGCATCACGTATCATCTCTGACTTCCTGTGATGTGGAACAAATTAACTTATCTTCTTAGTACTTCATTTTCTTATCAATTAATAAACTGACTATAAAACCTTTAACTAATATAAATTCTATTAGAAAGTGGCCTGTTTCCAAAATAAGCCAAGGACCCTAGCTATCTAAACCCAAAGACTTATATTCTCCAAGGTTTTTAGCAATATCAGCATACATTTATAATATTGCAGTTAACTCTTCTAAGACTAAGAAAGTAGTTAAGGTTTCAATGGTCATGAAGAAAGCAATGGTTATTTTCTGAGGAAGGCAAGACTTTTCTTTCTATGATAGTTTAACTCAAAAACTTTTGAAGTCCTTTTCTTTAAAGATTTTCATAATTTACCTTTGAGAATAAGCATGAAAAAATCTCAGGAAATGAGTAAATATTGCTAATTTAAATACCTCCCTCCCTACTCCAGGAAACCTCACAAAACTAGATGACAATTTGGAGGTATTTCATTCAGCAACAATTTAACAAGCACCTACTAAGTCTGACATGAGGCAGTGACCCAAAGCGTTCATATCATAGTTCACCATCAGCTAGTATCATAAAGTCAAGACTAGTCATAGTTAGGTTTAGTGGTTTTGGTTATAAGGTAAATGAAGTTCAAAACAGTGATCATTTAAGTTTTATTTGATTAAACAATTTGAAATACTCATTTATATCCTTTAAGTGTTTGTCTACAAATGATCTCCTTGCTAAAAGGCTGAGAATTGCCACCTAGAGCCATTTTTGAAATAATGAGAACAAATCAGTAACAACAAGAAAAAAAAACCCAGTGATTTGGGTGAAGAAATCTATTTTATTTAACAAAAGTCATATTACCTAAGACCAAAAAATTAAATAAAAAGTGTTCTTAAAAACTAGATTTTTATCTCCCAGCTATGTTGAAAACTTTTTCATTTAGCCTGTATTTAATTGTTTACTAATTGAACATGGAAGATAGTATCTCTAGGAACTTCTATTATTCCATCAATATATTGAGAAGAATGACTCCCTATTTCAAGCAGTTATCATGAAGGGACCCTGTCAGAAAACTAAAATGAAGTGGCTCATGAAGTTGATACATAGGTTAAATAAAATACAAGAATTCTGCTCATACCCCTTCTTTCTCCTTGGAATGGCAAAATCCATGAGAATCCCTGGATACGAAGGAGGGAAAACTGCTTTGGATATTTATGCACCTGGCTAGGCTAGTGAAAAAGGAACATGAACCTCATTGTTACTGGATGCTTCCAGATGGCCTTTCGTATATAACAAAGAGGGCTGCTAGTAACTTTAGAGTGTTTAGAATAAAGTCCATTTATTCTCTCTTTGGGGTAATCTGAACATTGCCCTTCTCAGGACTTTCTGTTTCCCACATAAACTACCATTACCACTTTATAGTTTGCAAAATGCTTTCACGTGTGTTGTGTTGTTCGGTTAGAAGGCAGCAGAGTGGGGACCAAGAGAAACGGCTTTGGCACCGGAGAGATCCGGCTGTTTACCAGTCATTTACTAGCTGTGTCCTATGTGCAAGCTGCTTGGTAACTCTAAACCTTTTTCTCACTTGTAACTTGGGATAATAATGCCTACCTGCAGTGAGGTAGAGGTTAGCTATGGTGCTGGTAAAGTGTGATTGTCATCGACAACCGTTGCAGGGACATCAAAGGCTTCTCATAGGCTGCTTCTCTTTATCAGGCTGGAGGAAGGGGTTCTACCCCATTACTTAAGAGTACATAATCCAAGCCTCTAGTTAAAGTAATGGTCTGTTCAAATCTTTGATCTGAACCATCTTCATAAAATGTTTCTTTAATTCATGGCCAAAACAGACCTTTCTATATACTCTCAGATAGACAGCCCTTCTTTGGGAGCAAGATATAAAATTTAATTCTAGGTCTTTTTTAACCCTGAAACTATGTTCCCTGAAGCAATCCATGTGCTGCCATCAGATTTTATTAGGTGGGCTAAAACAGAGTCAGAAGGAGATTTTCTTACATAATAGCTGTCCCCAAGAGACCTTCAGAGAGTCAGTTAAAGTTTTCTAATGAAGAATTTTTGAGATCCATAAATACAGGAAAAATCTTGATGGCCTCTCTCCCTTACTGGTTCATTGATAATTCTCAAACATGGGGCTGGCACAACTAGAGTAAAATTCTGCAGAGTGTAAAGTGGTGGGTGTGGATGTTTTCGGAGCCAGTCAGTCTCTGGCAGCTGACTGAGTCACACTTGTGCTTTGCTGCCCACTTACATCTTCAGAGAGCAGCCTGGGTGGGGATGCTCATCAGATGTGCTCATTTAAGGACAAACCCATTTGAATATTATAACAACATTTGGCAAACTTCCTCTACCGAATGGTGAACCTGGCCCACTGCCTCTGAGAACTATTGCTTGGCTAGGAAACATAGGTCCTTTGATGTTCTTCACATGGTAGACCGTATTCAAGGCCTCCTGACTAATAAGTCTTGCTCCTCAATCATTTTCAAGCTCTTGACCTGCACCAGTGGGTTACAGATGTGTGGTGCATACTTTTGCAACATACGGCTATTTTCAATCATGTCTGGAGAATCCAGATGTCTTACTGAGATCCAGTGGTCACATGCTTCATTAGGCAGAAAGCAAATGTCTACTGAAGAAGTTCTATGTGGAGAATTCTGCACCGTCCTTAAAGCAACGCTCTCTACTCCCTTGGGATGTTTGTAAGTCTTTCTGGGAATTAGGAGCAACAAAACCTATACAGGCAACACTACTTAACACTTACAGATCAATACACAAGTGAGTACAGGATATATAAAGACTTCAGGGTAATAGGACAACAGAGGATGTGGAAGGGAGTGATGGATCTACATTTTCTAAAGTGAGAGAGAAGAACATCCCAGAGTGGAGAGAGAGCATGGTTCAGGTCATGGAGATGGGAAAGGACCAGCTCACTGACCCCTGATGTAGAGAGCACAGGGCAATCAGAGCAGGAGGGACACTGTGGGTGCATGAAGAACTGACTCACTTGGTCACAGAGACTGCCAAGATGCCAACCAAACCCCAGTTCATTCTGCTTTTGGGGAGACAGAAGTTCATGGTGACCTTGGTGTTGGGGAAGAGAGGCCAAGGAGAATAAGTATTACTAGAGGAGGTGACAGTCAGAGGATGAATTGGGATTTTAATCTAGAGATAGAAAAGCAGAAGAGTAGTATCCTAAACCAAGAAAATGAGATAAAGAAATGATGGGTGACAGCAATGATTTTAGACGCTTAAAAGACTGTTTTCTGAAAACAGTCTGAAGGAAAGGTGGCCTATTTCTATTGGTTCAGAAAGGAGATGAGAGCCATTTTCTCCAGGCCCACTGTGAGGTCCTGAAAATAAACAGAAGAAAAAGGACAACTCAAGAGATGTTGGGAGAGAACTAGAATTTAGTGACTGATTAAATGGGAAGTGAAGGGCAAAAGAAGAGAATTTTAAAATGATACTAATGTCAGGGCCTGAGGAAAGGGGCTGCTGCTGCTGCTGCTGCTGCTGCTAAGTCGCTTCAGTCGTGTCCGACTCTGTGCAACCCCATAGACGGCAGCCCACCAGGCTCCCCCGTCCCTGGGATTCTCCAGGCAAGAACACTGGAGTGGGTTGCCATTTCCTCCCCCAGTGCATGAAAGTGAAAAGTGAAAGTGAAGTCGCTCAGTTGTGTCTGACCCTCAGCAACCCCATGGACTGCAGCCTTCCAGGCTCCTCCATCCATGGGATTTTCCAGGCAAGAGTACTGGAGTGGGGTGCCATTGCCTTCTCCAAGGAAAGGGTCTAAAGGACAGTAATTAGAAAAGAAAGTAGATTCCTGGAGTGGAAGATGCTTTGGGCAGTGATGGGATATCCAGATGATTAGGGGTGTGTATGTGTGTGTGTGTGTGTGTAAATTATAGACACAGATTTAGAAGTAAAGCCCTTTTTCTCTAATGTTACATAACAGCTTACAACTTTAATTCAGCTACCTAATTTTTTATTAAGCAAGTATTTATGAAGGACCTATGTGTGTGTAAGGTTTACAATACAACTATGTGTAAAGCTTATACTAAAGAGACATAAAAGTTCCATCACTCAATGGAAAATGGTTTAAACCTGTTTGCAACGTTATGTAAAGAGTACATTTTCATTTTCTACATTAATTTTCCATTGTTTGTAATTCTCGGGCCACCGATAGAGCAGTGCTTTCATCAGTGATAGATGTGCCATCTCGACATAATTTATAATCAAGTAATTTGTATTAGTATACTTGGATATCTTTTTTTTTCCCTCTCAAATAGCATTTATGCATTTAAATGAAGCCAGTGAATAAGATGTCTTTTGGTTACAGTAGGTTTAAATTTCTACCCAGATCAGTCCTGATTAGAAACCATGCAGCTCCTGGAACGGATACATGCTCACTCTCTGCCTCACATGAGTTTTGGCCTTATGGCCATTGTATTAAAACTACTATCAATAATATTGTGAATTCCTGCTTGTTTAGGGTTGAGAGGAAAAAGCAAAATACACACTTATTTTGCACAAAGCAACATGCAAGAATCCAGTGGCGGTAGCTTCTGTTCATCCTCAGTTCAGGTGTGGTGGAAAGCCATGGGGAGCTGACCTACACCCCTCTACTAATCTCTTACATCATCTCCCTTCTCTCGTGCAGCTGATGTCTAAGGAGCTGCAGAGCCTCAGGCTATGAGTCAGTCTCAGAGTCAGGTTCACCCATAAGTATATCAAAAGGAAATCAAGTTTTAGAAACATGGCTGGATTCTTTCTTAACCATTAATATAAAGGAAGAAGAGCACAAGAAATGGATGTAGAAATCTTATTTCTTTATAACTATTAAGATGAAAACTTACTTTGAAGAAAACTAGTCATGGAAAAGAAAATAACTTTTTCACAGAGGTTAAGAAGTACCCAAAGAAATAAACATATGAAAGCCTCTTAATATACCAAGGTATTACTCTATTTATTTCTGACCTTTGGCTACTGACAAAATATGAAGGATGGCAATTCTATAGCTATTCTATATAATGGCAGATGCTCCTCTTATTCAAGGAAACAAAATCCTTTTATGACATTTCACTAAATGTCCATCCATCCAAAGAGCATTTTATGTGTTCATTTTAGTCTTGTTCACCAGTCCTTATAACTATAAATAAGACCTTACCTTAAGCAGTCCACCTGGTGTGTGTGTCGAATATTTTCTTCAAGTGTTAATTTTATAGTACCTGATGTAGTAGAGTGGGACAATTATATACAATTCTATCAGTCCCATATTTATATTTCCCTTTCTAAAATGTATTTAAATTAATGGCAAAATTCTGGTACACGTTCACTGTATACCCTCACTGTTTTTTTCACCGTGGTACTATTACTGGTACCAAAACAGCCCCTCATGCTTAAGTCTATACAGTGCAATCCATTCTCTACTATAGTATCATTTTCTTTTTGTAAATAGAAATTTGGCTTTCACATAGCAATTTCCACCAAACTATAAAAGTGCTAATGATGCCCAATTTAGGACATAAACAATTTACTACTGTCCTCCTTTGAGCCTTTCTCTTTTTTAATTTCTCTAACTCATTACACAAAGAATATTCTTTCCTGTAAAGCTATGGACAGGGTTGATTTCATAACGGGTTACAAACTGACATTTTTTGAACTGATGCTGATATCAGACTTTTGGTTAACCTATCAGTTAAGAAGTATACTTTGTACGTGACACTTTTCTTGCTTGAGCAATTGACTCCAAATATCTTACTTTTATTTTGCTTTTCTCACTTTCCTTTCTACTTCTATTTAACTATATCTTCTTTATTTTTTTAATCAATCATCACATCCGATCCTATTTTTCTTATGCAATTAAAGTATTTCCTGAGTACATTTTAATTCAGTAATTAGTTGTATTTGTATCACTTAATCCATAGTTTGCTTGATTACTTGCCTAAAGCACACATATTTATCAAATTGACTAACATTCACTGTGAATAAACCAAAGTCCAAATTGCAAGTGGATTTGTCTTTAGCTTGGTATAAGCATGGCACTAGACAAGACTGCCATTCTTTAACACTGTTTCCTCTTCACTTAAAGAGGAAGCCTTGAAGACAATAAATGTGTTGTTTTAGCTTTGTGATCTTTTTTGGTTATCCTTAAGGACTAACATTCACCCTTTAGGAAGAAAATTATAATTTCTTACTTTCTGGTTTCATACTTGATTTCTTTATTTTCTCCCAGTTTTCTTCCATCTTAAAAATCATAATTCATGAGTTATCTTTTGAACACACAGAGCTTAAGATAAGTTTTTTTAAAGAGGATCTGGAGTAAAAGATGCCCAAGTTTAAGAAACAAAGGGAGCTTATAGCTTACTTTTATTGTCTTTCTAATTTTGGATATAAAGATGCTTTTATTTATTATAAGTCTGTCCTTTAAGTAGTATGGAAAACTCTCAAAAAATTCCCTATTTAAAATGAAAGAGATTCAATTAGAGTTATACTATTTATTGAGAATTTACTATGTCTAAGACATTATACCAAGTAAACTTATTTCACTTGAAGAATTTGCATCTAGCAGAGGAATCAGACTAATACCAGATGATGATGAAAATTAAGTACTAAGTTTCATACAAGCACCACCAAAAATTGTAGGGAGAGGGGTGCCTAGGAGGAATCAGTGACCTTTGCTAGAGAGAAAGGTGAAAAGAAGTAGGCATGAAGGATTGCATAAAAGTAATGAACTTTGAGAGGGACAGACAGAATAGCACAATGGTTAAGAGTATGGATATTTTCAGCTGAACTTCCCGGGTTTAAATCCTGGCTCTGCCACAAACCACCTGTCTAGCTTCCTTTCCTGTATTTCTATTTGGGCTTCTCTGGTGGCTCAGAGGGTAGAGAATCTACATGCAGTAAAGGAGACCTGTGTTCTATCCCTGGATTAGGAAGATCTCCTGGAGAAGGGAATGGCTACCCACTCCAATATTCTTGCCTGGAGAATCCCTTGGGCAGAGGAACCTGGGGAGCTACAGTCCACGGGGTCACAAAGAGTCTGACACAACTGAGCAACTAACGCTTTCACACTTTCAAGATAGACAACATTTGACAAATGGAAACGAAGAAAAGGTATATATGCAATCAAGTAAATAAAAGAGCATTAGGTCAAAAGTGAGATATTCAGGGAAAGAAAGTGCTCTTCTATGGAAACCACAGATAATATTTCAGATTTTACTCTTACAAACTATTTTAAGCAAAGTTCCACTCATTATGTGGTATTCAATGTAAAATTTTCTCCTAGCCTTTAAGGTACATTACTAGTGAAGCCAGAAAGGAAGTAAGTAGATTTAAGGCTGTCACTGGACATATCCTGATTGTGCCTCAGATGTTTCTGTAAACTTCTAATACGGTCTTTAAAGAAATAAACCTCACAGAACTTTTATTGTTTTAGAACACTTTTAATTCCATAAATAAATGGAAACATCTGCAGCTAAAAACATGGAGATTCTAGATATCTAGGTATCTATTTCCTATTAGAGCTTAACTATATTTCCTTATTATTTTTGTCTCTAGCTAAAGTTCTCTGGCAACAGACATCAAGGGAGAAGACCTCATGAGTTATGAAATCTAATTAAAAAAGATGATGGAGTCAAGGACAGTGGCACCTTTTTAAACTTTTTACTTGAATCCTCCTGATTTTTTACTTCCTTAAATTATTCACTACTCTATTCTACTTTACAACCATTGAAATAACAGAAAAGTTACAGAGATTCAGTAAATGTTCCCGTGGCCTATTTCCAAGCAGCCCAACATTAATGGGGGAAGTAAAGGCAAAAGAGCTTTTTCTCTGACATGAGTTTCTAAACAATATAATTATGGTTCACTATAATTAGTTCACTATGGTTCACTATAGTTCACTATGGTTATAAGCTTTAGGAGCTGCCACAAAAAAGTCTCTGCTGCAGATGTGGCCACTGTCTGCTATCCCCAGAAATCTGATACATGTTTGTTGTTTTAAACACACACGTGCATGCACACGCATGTGCACGTGTGCACACACACACACACACACAATCTTCTTGTATTTCGTAGAGTAGGATGAAGCTGGACACAAAGATCAGTTATTCCAATATGGTTTCTTTCTATTTGCTTGTTCATAACCATGGTGGAAGCTTACACATCTGATGCATGTAAAGACTGTATCTATTACCCTGTGTTACATTTCTGACCTCAGAATTATTTTTTTCAACAATGTTGTTTTATATAAGCACAAAAAAATAAGTCCAAGCTGACTACTGATGTTGGGTCACTCCAAGAAGTGTCTTCAATGTAGCTTCAAAAATTTACCTTCTCTCTAAATCTAGGTTTATTTCATGGAACAGTTATATGGTATCTTTCAAGAAAGTAACTGAGAATAATGCCTCACATTTAATTGGGCATTTAGACTTGAGAAAGGAGAAGGTAATGGCACCCCACCCCACAGTACTCTTGCCTGGAAAATCCCATGGACGGAGGAGCCTGGTAGGCTCAGTCCATGGGGTTGCTAAGAGTCGGACATGACTGAACAGCTTCACTTTCACGCATTGGAGAAGGAAACGGCAACCCACTCCAGTGTTCTTGCCTGGAGAATCCCAGGGATGGGGCAGCCTGGTGGGCTGCCGTCTATGGGGTCACACAGATTTGGACACAACTGAAGCGACTTAGCAGCAGCAGCAGCAGACTTGAGAAGTAATCCAGTCTAAGACTTTACCATAATACCATATCTATTGTCATAGACATCCATGACAATATAAAAGACCTTAAGAACTCCAGCATTTTGTTTGCTACTTAGATCTAGGATGTTTCAAATAAAGTAGTAACACTTCATGAGATAGTAGCCAATTTTTACTAATTCCTAGCATGTACATTAAGCTATTTTGCAGGAAAATGTAATAAATTGAAGTATAATTTAACTCCTATTTTCCCAAACACTAGCCTCCTCTTACCATCTTTCCTGAAGTATTTCCTTGATCCTTGGAAAGTCAGTGAAAAAAATCAGGATTTTGTGTTTGATTATGTGTACATTTACTAATAGCATACTGGGCTTCCCTTTTCTGATACTATTAGAGATTAATTATGGCTTTCCTAATCCAATCTTAGTATTAGACAGGTAAATTTTATTAGTTAAAATGAGCACCATAAATTCACAGTGTAACTTATCTGGTACATTCCTTCTACTCTAGTTTGAAAATATGCTGTTCAGGGCTGAATGGCTCAAATATAATCAGGTTTTATTTTTAGAGAAGCAAACTCTATACTTGTATGTGACCCCATCAACAATTAACTATGTCTTAATGGAATTAATACAGCATATGAGTTCAGAATTGGGTAGATGAGAAGAGGAATGGAGAATGAAACTCATTCACTCCCTTGCTAGGTTCTGCAAAATAGCTTCCTTATTCCCACAACGTGACATTTCTCTTCCTTATTTCCAGCATAGTTAAGGTCAGTAGCCCTAAAAATCTTCTACATAGAGATTTACATGTTTCCCCTAAAAACATAAAGATGAGCTATGAGGTTAAAAAAAAAAAAATGATGTCTCCTGCTAAATTGTAGTGTCAAGATGGAACAGTTACCAAGCAAAATTTTGAAGATTCAGTCACACTTCATGCTACCTTTCTATCCTTGTCTGCTTCACAGATTTGAGGACGGCGGTCACAGCTAGTTTATCCCTTTTGGTTAGAAAGCCTTTCCAGATGAGGTCATCATTTTCATTACTCTGTTTCTTTCTCTCTCACTAGAGCGTCTTTCTAAAGGCAACGGAGGACCTCTTTAGTGAAATATTGAAGGCAGGGGATGCCTAGAATGATTAAAAGACACAAAGCTTTCCCATAGCACTTGTTCTTTTTTCTGTAAGGAGATGAGGTAATATATAATCTCCTTCCTATATTACTACCACAAGGGCAATTTGTGGGAGGAAGAGATGGATTTCTGGGAGTAAAATCCTATTGCATAGCCAGGGCTATTTTCAGAAGGGCTTATCTTCAATATCCTCATTTCAGAATTGGTCTCTTTGCTCAGAGCAGTAACTTGGGCAACACTGAGAACCCTTAACTTCAAGGCAGGAATGAAAGTTATTTACTTGTTGTTGGAATACCTGATGAAGAAAAAGGAAGATGCAAAAACAAGCGATTCTGCTAAAATAAGGTGATGTATATGAATAAATGTCACATCCTTCTGCTATTTCTCATGTGGTTTGTGTCTCATACCTCTATTTACTCTTTTGCTCTGCTGTTTCTACCACTGGGCAGCCCACATGTGTAATCTAGACAGACAACTAGTTTGCTCATACATAATTAAATAGTCTCTAGAGGCAGTAGATCTTTTTATCTTTTTAATACCTCAAAACTTGCTTCAAGTAGGAACAGTTACAGAGAACCTTACCATGTGTCTGATTCTTTGCGACCCCATGGACCATAGCCCGCCAGGCAGCTCTGTCCATAGAATTTTCCAAGGAAGAATACTGGAGTGGGCTGCCATTTCCTCCTTCAGGGGATCTTCCCAACCCAGGGATCGAACCTGCATCTCCCAACCCAGGGATGGAACCTGCATCTCCTGTGGCTCCTGTATTGGCAGGCAGATTCTTTATCACTGTGCCACCTGGGAAGGCTGAACCCTACCATAGGACATGGAATTTGCACTTGTCAAAGATATCGCTACACATGTAAATTAGAAACTAATCATTACTTCCTTTCTGGATACAGTGCCAGCTTTGCCTCAGAGTTTATGTTGAAATATACATTTTTATGAAATATTTCTCACTGCAGTCAGCATCAATTTAGGAGTATCAAACATTGATTCCCAGTCCTCTCATACCTCAAAACCAAAGACAGGGAAGAGCTGAAAAGGTAATTGACAAAGACCTGGACTTTCTTACATTTTAAGAGGCCAGTTGTATTTGTAAATTCCTGATTAAAAAACCTGACAATCATCAATGCCAGACTATTCCTGGACTTCTTCATCATATACTTTCCCCTAAAGTCTCTCAAAGAACTGAAAGGCGTCCAGAGATTAAAATAAACTTGACAATCATGTTGCAACTCAAACAGATCCTGATTCTTTTCGTCACTTTTTAATTCATTGCAGATGGTGTAAATGGGATGTTTACTGGCTGGCAGGGAATGAGTCTTGTTGTAGATAATAGTGATGGACGGGCTCTCACGCCTGTTGACAGCCCAGCATCTCAGCTGCTGTATATGGCTATCACCTATTGCTTGGTAGCACGCACAGTATCGTGACAGGATGCAAACTCAAGTCCATTTCTCTCAGTAGAAACGATTATTGGTACATCTGAATCTCACTAGTCACATATGAGTCGCACTCATTTCATCCTCACTGTCCACGCGGGTAGACAGTCTAAGATGTGATCTAATGTCTACTGCTCTAAAAGGAAAATGTAATCTGTTTAAACATCCAAACACTCTTCTTCCCAGGTACTGCCATTCATCACAACTGTCAGTGCTTCTGTGGAAGAGTAATGACCCTCAGGCATGGGATAATGCTCCATAGGGGCCTTATGAATGCCACTGCCAAGCACAGAAATTGATCGGTTTTCAGTGGAGCTGGTATGTGCATCATGAAAGACCTGCACTTACTCACTAAATTACAAGTGGCTGTTTACTCCTTACACAATAAAGCCTGGGTTAGGGAGCCACAGACCCTGCTGACTTTAATTGTCCCAAACATGTGAGCACTAAATTTGGGCCTGTCAGTGAGATAGATTTAAACAGCTTGAAACTGAAAGTTGGATCAGAGTCATTCAAAATTGCATTGGGAAATAACGTAGGTACTGTTGCCTTCCATTCTTTTTTCTTTTCCTTTTTTATCCTCTCCAGCTATGGAAGGTAACAACATCCCACTTTCCAATATAAACACAATTTTTAAAAAAACAGGGTAAGCATGCCTATGAAAAGTTAATTCTTTGTTTACTTCCTGTGGGTTTCCCTCCATTTCTGGATTGCTCATGCATTGTTTCTACAAAGTAGGATAAAGATGAACAGTTACATAGTATGAACTCATGATTTTCAAAATATCTCCCAACAGCTCTATTTCCACATGCAACCTATATTGACCTTTTCCTTTAAATCCTCCCTACACTCCCAATCTCATCTACATTTACTATCAAATCTCCTTGGGAGATAGGCTAACTTGCACTCTATAAACTATTCATACCTTGGTAAATGTTCTATTCTTTGAAAGTTTTATTCCAAATATATCTCTTCCTCAGCTAATATACCTTTAATGTTTAATTTCTGTTCAATCTTTTTTTGCCAATAACTTCAACAGCATCAAACATTTAATGACTGTAGTTTATTTTTCAGTAAATAAGTTTTGTTAGTTCTATTACTAGCTTATGATATTTTTATGCCTTTTTTTTTAAGGGGGTAGAGATAGCCAAAACTGGAGGGACAATAAAAGATACCCTTCAGAATGTCACATGTATGTTAATTTATAAGATGCTGGTTGGTCTTGCCTTGAAAATTGTTTTTCAATGTGTATGTGGTGAATGGCTCAACATAAATAAACAAAGGAAATGAAATCCTTTATCATATTGGCTCATTTCATTTTAAGAAAATTCACTATATAGTGAATGGGTCCTTATGAAATTACAGTTAGGAGAGCTCTTTCTACTTGAGAGTTCTCTGTTCCTTTGGCAGTTCAGTGTTATGCCCAACTTAACTACACTTTTTGTGTTCACAATTTTCTGATTATTAATATCTCTAATGATGGGACTCAGACATTTTCCTGGGAAGACAGACTTACAATTAGAGAAATCTTAATAATTAGTGAAATATACCAATTAGATAATGAAATTGGAAGCTCTCAGTATACTGCCAGAGACGAAGAAACCTTTTTGAAAATTAAGAATATGTTAGAAGACAAAAGATCAGATAGTGAACTGAGTTGAGTGACCTTTGATGTAAAGTGTCAGTTAGAAATGTCAATCCAATTCAAGACTGGATACAAAGGGACATTGTGTCACTGAGCAGAGAGGTATTAAGTTACCTGATTATCTTCTCTGGAAGAATGCATTATGGTTTAGACACTTTTATTACCTGAAAGATGTAGACAAATCAGGAAAGATTAACAACCAGTTTTATTAGGAGGTAGCAGATGAGCTAGTCTGAATAGCACTGGTTGTTAAAAGTTCTGTATTCTCTTCCCAGCTTTGATATGCTCTCACGTGGGAATAGTCATTCCTGAAATTTAGATAGGATAATTTATATTCTGTTCCCCAGAGAAAGGGCAGTTTGGGAACTGAAGGGAGGGAAGGGTTTAAAATAGCAGGAAGACCTGGGGCGGCAGAAGGGCAGGAAGTTCTATTATAAGATTTTCAACTTTAATTAAAACAAAACAACAACAACCATTTTGTTAAGCTTTCATTTAAATAAGCCCAGTACATTTAGTATGTGCAATATGTCTTTCATATTTAGTACCTAATTGTTTTTGGTACATGGAATAAGATTATTCCATAATACTAAACTATTATGTGCATGTTTCCTGGGAAATGTAATTTGCAAGGTCATTCTAGAAACTTTGATTATGAAATTCAATATCACTTTCAGCTAGTTACCTTTAATTCTAGTGCAGCTTTCTCATCTCTTTACACATACTCTGAAGCTGAAACCAGAATACTCTGGTTTCATAGGAGCATCCCATTGGAAAAGCCTCCTATTCCTTGCTTTCTGAATTATTTTCTAGATATATTTTCAAGTACAATTGCATGTCTTATCAATTAATACCAGTTATGAATATTATTGAGAAATGATTCATATAATTTTCTAGTTAATTAGTGAAAATAAGTTGTCCAGAAGCTAACAATAAATTACCATTTTTACACAGGCCATTATTCCTGGGTATATTTATTATGATTTACCATTTATTAAAGGGTTTCTATTGGCTGACGAAGTATAGTAGAGCTAAACTTCTTTCAAGGAATGAGGATGACTCACTAACGTCCCAGTACATTGTACTAATACCTATCCCAGGACTTCATCTTTTAATTCTATTGGGAAATACCTATAAACATAACATAATTTATTTCTTTTCTGATGTTCATTCAAATTCATTTGTCCCTAAACATTGTAGTTATCTTCTCTGTAGACTACTTTGAGGGATAGAGTGATGAAGAATCAGGACATTTCAATTCACATTTAAAAGTAGCAGAAGAAGGGTTTAGTTGACAAGTTATCTTAGTTACCTTAGGCAAGAAGAGGCAGACTTATGATGACCCTTAGTAAAATAAGCCCAAGCTCTCAGTCACTCCCTTACCTATTGAGGTGCTCAGTTGCTGGTGACTTTCTCAGTTACTTTAGCGATCTTCTCCCCACCAAATAACTCTCCTTCATTTGCAAACATTGTTGGACTGTGTTCACATTTCCTTTTCCTCTTCCTCTAAGGAAGAATGTTTTTAGGCCAAAATAATCCTTGAATAGACCAAAGACGGGAATGCTACAGATCATAAATCAGTTTCGGCTCTCTTGGCTACTCAACATAAGATATCGCAAAATCTCCATGAAGTAATATATTACACTGTCATGAGATTATTTCCTATCTTCAGTTTTGGAAATTTTCTTAACTATTAGTGGGAATTACTTCTCTTCTTGCTCCCCTACTCTTCATTATCTCTATACAGCAAAGACAGTGATTTCCTCAAATGTGAAATCAAATCCTATTACATAAATCTCCAATAGCTGCCCACCACCATGAGACGAAAATTCAAACTTCTTACTTTGAAGCCTGCATAATCTGGTTTCCAACTTCTTTTCTGATCACATCTCCAATATATTTCTCCTTATTCCCTGACCTTATTTCATAATTCACATGCCTAACTCACTTTAGGCTCAGAGTTTTTGCTGTTGCTATTCCAATTTCCTCCAGATCTTCACATGACTGGTTTCTAACATCACCCGAGTCTCAGCCAGAGGCCATCTTTGTACACACTCTATCTGTTAGGTTATACTCGTATTTTCTTCATTTCACTTGTCAGTATGTGCTAGTATGTCTACATATTTATTAACTCTCTCCCCTAACTAGAACGTCCCATGAGGAAAGAGGACCTGTAAGTCCAGGGCACTATTATATTTCCAGTGCCTAGAATAGTAGGGGCTCAATAAATATTTGCTGAATGAATGAGTAAAAGAGTGACTGAAAAATAACAGAATGAATACTGGAGTGTGCTTTTCATCCCAATGGTTCTTTAAATGAACCTCAAATGCTTAAAAAACAAAAATGCACTTTCCTAGCACATTAGCATCAAAATTGCTAATTTTACTAATTAAAAGACTAGGCCTCAATGTACATTAATGACTGGTACAAAATCATGTGACAAATAAGGATTTCACAATTCTGATCTCAAATTATGTCAGATGAATTAGTCCCACAGTGTTTTTCTTAGAAGAAAGTGTAAACCAGGGATAATTAATCTGAGGTCCAACATTAGGCTTTAGGTGGTCTGTGAATCCTCTGAAACAGCTTTCACCAAAATTTCAAAGGAAGCCGTAAGTGGGAGGAGGCTAGGAATCCTTTCAAGCAATAGCATTGTAAAGCACTATGCTATCCTACCCCTTCCTCCGTGATACTGCTATTACGTTCTTTTGAATACAAAGATGCTAGGTAGCAAGTTTCAACCACTGCCTATTTGAGTGTTTTTTTCATACTCATTGTCTGTGTCTATTAGGTAAAGCTCACTTTGCCCTACAGCATTCTTACAGTTTTAAGACTGACACTTCTTGGAAAGAGATACATGCCTACATCCTCAATTCTGCTAAAATACCTTTGACCAGTTGGGATTCAATCTCATTTTCACCTGAATATGTTATACACAATCATTTTGAAATTCTCTGACATTTATTAATTACAAAATTTGGGGATAAATTTAATCCAAGTCCTAGAAGGTTCAAATGAAATAACACTGGGTAAAAAAATAACATAATAGGAAAATAAAACAAACAAAAAACTGGGTGTGCTGAACCATATGAAATTGCTGTTTCTATAAGTCAAAACGGTTGAATATTGGCAAAGTGAAATGGTTCAACCCGTGGGTTGTTAACTGCTATTGTTGTTAGAAAAATGATTCTTACTCTCCAATTCTCCCTTCCTGTAAACATTTCTATTCATGTGAAAAGTATTGTGGGTAACTGGTGCTGGGGGGTGGGGTTGAATTTGCCCATTATTTTAATTCATAATGCATAGGCCTTCTTAATTCTTACCATAGCAGGTACCTCCAAATGACAGAGAGCCTGGAGAATAGGTATTAAAAAACTAAATTCACAGAGGCTTATTTTTCTCATACCCAGATGCACTTTTAACTGGAAAAGTTTTAAATGGACGTCAAATCCATGGAGCAAGCTCATGGGGACCATATTGGTTTCCTATTGTTGCTGTAAC